>NC_046319.1:76799536-77102178 GCF_009819535.1 Lacerta agilis | reverse complement strand
TTCCTGCCGGTTCTTTGGACTTGCTAATACTCCTGTTGTCTTCTGTCCTGCAGGGTGGAGTTGGTGATCGGAACTTCCTGGAGGGTGAACGTCCGTGTTGTTTTGTATATGAATAAAGGTGATTCTCTTTGAATGGCAGATGTTTCCATTGTCTTTTATCCTGCTGCTTTGGTGGTAGACCCAGTAGATGGCGCTGTGGTATAGGGGAAGCAATTTGACAGTTCATAGAATGTTGAGGACGGGAATCTGACAGCTCCCGGATGAGTGGCAGTTGGTCTTTATGAAGGGCGGCAGCTAGAGGAAGCCCTTTGCAACGTAATTTTGATACAGTCAGAGTGCAGATAACCTTATAACCTTATAGTTGTTACAGAGAAAAATACATGGAGTGCAGGGATACATTTAAGGTACATAGCTGGAGAATCAAGAGTTACATTTTGGATACAATGTCAGAGACCCACACACAACGTAACGATACATGACATTTTGGAGGTGAAAAGGGCACATTAAAATCAGCGATTACAGAGGGGAGACATCTGCTTAGCAATTAGGGGAAAAGGCACGCCTTTACGGTGTTTTTGCAGGTTCGGGTGGGGTGCGCTGAGGAAGGGCAGCCCCAGCGATAAGGATGTTTATTTCGGTCAGGACCTGAGGCAATGTTTGTCTATTGTTTTCACTCACTGGGTTTTGGCTGATGCATTTAGATATGCAAACGGTGGAGGGGCTGGGTGGGGAAGCTAATCTGGCTGCAGGTGATGGGTGGGTGCGGAGATGTGGGTGATTGGATGATAATGAGCGGTCAGATTTGCATCTGAACATCCGAATTGTTATCGCCCGCCTCCCCCTCCCCTCTCTGGCCAACTTGTCCTTCTGCTTCTGGAAAGAAGTGGATCTAAAATGGCGTTGCAGTGGATTTCAGGTCCCCTCTCTGTGCGTAGGGGTGGTGGTGGGGCGAAGATGTAGGTGACATGGGTATACTCCTATTACACAAGTCAAAGTGCGAGTACATAATTAGGTACCGTTCCGGCGGGAAGGTAAACGGAGTTTCCGTGCGTTGCTCTGGTTTGCCAGAAGTGGATTAGTTATGCTGGCCACATGACCCGGAAGCTGTACGCCGGCTCCCTCGGCCAATAAAAGCGAGATGAGCGCTGCAACCCCAGAGTCGTCCACGACTGGACCTAATGGTCAGGGGTCCCTTTACCCTTAACCGGAAAACAGCCAGGTTTTATGTTGTTTACAATGGGAACCAGTCATGCTCCCCACCCCCTTTAAATTGTTTTTATTTATTTTCCAAATTATTACAAATCAGTCCAAATTACTTTAATACAATTTCTTAAAATCAAGTTTCCCACTCCTGTTGCAAACATATGTCGATCATTTCATCCTGTAGCCGTATCATCTCTTATTGAATGTCCAGTTGATTCTTCACTTGTTAGTCCATTCTTGCAGCTGACCACATTTTTTTTCCTCCATACAAACAGCAGAACCGGTCATTCTCTATTCCGGATAAGGCTGCATACACCATCGTTTGTTAATTGAGCTGGGAATTGTAGCTGTGATGGGTAAACTTGAGTTTCCAGGATTCTTTGGGTGAGGCCATGTGATTTATATATTTGGTGTGTACAAAGCCTTAGGTGGAGCTTAATACTTGGCAGAATTTAATTAAATTAGTTTGCAATTTTCACCTCGAGTCCTCCAGGCTACAAAATCTGCCCTATTTTTAAGATTTTATTACAGTTTATTTCTCCCCCCCCCCTTGCATGATTAATAGCTGTGGAGAACTCAGAAAGGTTCCTCGCTGTTTTAGTCTGCTTTGCAACCTTAAGTGGGACGGGGGGGGGGGGTGGAGACATGGAAACTTGAGCAGGAAATAAATGTATGTGTCACACAGCACATACCGGTAGTTCAACAACGGAATGAACTCGTGACGGCCACCAACTTGGATGGCGTTAAAGGAGGATTGGACAAAGTCATGGAGGTGCTGGTTTTACAGTACAGTATTACATTTCACCACACTGTGTTGCTTTACTGTTATTATAGCAATATATTTTGTTATATATTAATATTAATATATATTAGATATCTATATAATATTGATATCGATTAATATTAATATATCTAATAGCTATTAATATTTAATATTAATATATAGTATTAAAAATGATCCGAATACTATATGATCCGAATATATTGCTATAATAAATAGCAACACAATAAGGCAACACAGTACATAATATTTTGTACGCTGCTCTGGATTCCTTTAGGAGGAAGGTTTTCTTCAATAAATGAACAGCGTCCGATTTGTGATGCATCAGCATCGCTTCGCAGGATCTCCCTCTTTGCACCGGACCTCCCCCTCCACTGTCTTCCAACGCAAGTGACGCGCTCAGAGGACGACAGGACGTCCCCTGCCAGCTGCAAATAGGCACGGGCCAATGACATTCCACCTTGCTCTCGAAGCCGGCCTATCCTAACAAAGCAACCAATCGTGGCTCTCCGGGTACCACCGCGGCTAATCGTGTAACGCCTCCTTCTTAGGCTGTCGGCCTATCATGGTACTGGCTCCGCCTCCATTCGTCCTGGAGGACACTCTAGGCCGGTGTATGAGGCAGGAATCCCCTCCGCTCCCCTCTCTGTGGTTGGGCGCGTCGCTCAGGCCCCGCCTCCTCGGCGCGAGAGAAGGGAAACCACCAGGATTCCTCTCAGGTTCAGTTCTGCGCATGGGCGCCAAGCGCCCCCTCCTTTTTCCACCGCACGTCAGTCAAGTGACGTCCCCGCCAGCTCCGCCCCCCCGCTCCGCGCTCTTTTCCCGCTAGGTGCCTGTTTGCGACCGCCGCGCTTGACGGCTGGTGGGCTCTCTCCCCCTCCTCCCTTTGCTCGCTGGTTGTCAGGGCGGCTCGCTTTACGGCCCGGCGGCGATGGCGGAGGGAGAGCGAGCGGAGAACGGCGGCGGCGGAGGGAGCTCCGGGCGGCCGCCTCAGGAGGGCGAGCCGGGGGCGCTGGAGCGGGCCGAGGCCCTCAAGACGCAGGCCAACGACTTCTTCAAAGGTAGCGCCCGGCAAGGAGGAGGAGCCGTGAGGGGAAGGGGGCGGGGCACCTTGAGGGAGGCAGGAGAGGAGGGGGCGGAGCCGGGAGGAAAAGGGGCGGAGTCGGGAGGGGAGGAGCCGTGGGGAAAGGGGCGGGGTTTGCCAGAGGGGAGGAGCCAATGAGGGGCATCTGAGTGAAGAGGTGGCTAGTGGGAGGGCTGGGCTGCTTGTGGGGAGGGGGCTTTTTGATTAGAGTTTCCTCTAGGGAGTTGGGGGTCCCAATGTGGGGAAAGAGATGTGTGGGGTGGAGTGAGTGAGGGGCCTCCTGTGCCACCCATGTGGGGTTGTTGTGTGAGAGAGGACTAATGAGGGGGAGCATTAATAATAATAATAAAATTATTTATTTACTGCATTAATTTCCTGCCTTCTCCAAAGAGCTCAAAGTAATCTGCATGGCTCCTCCCCTTCACCCTCCCACGCTTCCCGTCGAACCCCCACAACAACAACAACAACAACAGCCCTGTGAGGTAGGTTAGGCTGAGAGGCTGCAGCTGGCCCCCAAGGTCATACCCAGTGAGCTTCCTGACCGAATGGGGATTTGAACCCTGGTCCTAGTCCAGAGCTCATAATCCAAGTGCCATATTTTGAAGATCAAGAAAGAGGACACATTTGCCAACTTCTGCTTTTAACTATGGATCGCTGTGGTGACTCTTATTTTACACACCTGTGAAAAAGAGGACGTGTACTGGAAAAAGAGGACATATGGCTCCACTGGCTCCATTTGATGGAGGATGAGGATTCAAGGAAGATGTTCCCTTGGGATGTGTGTGGGGAGGGGGGCTCAGCCAGTGAGGGAGAAAGTATGAAACCTGTCCTGGGCTGGTTGTCCACAAGAGGGGGCTCATGGGGTAGAGGGCATAGAGTCATAGTATTGGAAAGGATCCCAAAGGTCATCCAGCTCAACCCCTTTGGCTGAGCGGTGAATTTGGCTGCAACAGCATCCCCCTGATAGGACAGACAGCTCCTGCCTTAGAAACTTGCAGTAAAAGGGAGTCTATCGCCTTCTGACGTACATTATTCTGCTGTGGAATAAGCTCCTGCTGTCAAAAGGCTCTTTCCAGTCTTTAATTGGAATCAACCATGTTTGTAATTGGAACCCATTGGATTTTGCAGCAGCAAAGCGAAGGACTTAATTTTGGCTTGGAAGGAAGAAGAGTCCTCTTTGGGCAGAGCAACTTATGGGAACACAGGTCTGCCTACAGTGGCTTCCTTGGAAGGTTTTAGGGATGCTTATCTGTGGTTCCATGGGGGAGAAGAAGGGTAGTTAAAGGGACCATGTCACCTTGGACAAACATGTGAAGAGGTATGTGCTTCACATGGCGAATTAAAGGTGAGATGTGTTGGGCAGCCGGGCAGCCACCACTTCCCCTGCATCATGTAAGGGAACAAATAACTGTCTGTGACTTGAATGTGTGAAATTAGCCATACTTGGGTTCTTGATGTCCCCTAGGTAAGAAAAACGCCAAGCAAATTGCAGGTTAATGGTCTTCCTTCCTCCTTGTTACATTAAACCTGTTAATTGCAAGCAAGTAGGCTTTCTGCTTTCCATCCCATGTCACGTGGTCTGTCCACTAGAATGATCTATTTGGGGGGGAAAGCATTGTGATCAATTTGCAGGATTAGCATTCAAAGGGATCCTAATCTCTGGAGGTGGCAGCAGATTTGCAGAGTTTTGCAGGCATTGCTGCACAGCAGGCTGGATCCACAGCACCCAGTGAGGGAGTAGATGGCCTTGTTGAAGAGGTTTTCTCCCCAATAACTTTCTTAGGAGGGTTGAATCAAAGATGAATGGGGAAATTCTGGCTGAGTAAGTGGTGGAGGTGTGTTTGTTTAGGAGAGTGTAAAGGAGTGACCCAAATTATTAGAACAAGTGTGATAGCTCAGGTGTAGAACATCTGCTTGGTGTGCAGAAGGTCCCAGGTTAAATCCAGGTAAAGGCTGGGAATGTCTCCTGCCTGAAATCCTGGATTGCCACTGCCAGCCAAGACTGGGCTAGATAGACCAATGATCTGACTTGGTCCATCTTGCCATTTTGGGATATGGCAGAATGGGGTTTCCTTCAAGTAGGCCTCTATGAGCTCTTGTTATTAAGCCTCCAACACCTTCCTTGAGACCTGGCTCTTAAAGATGGATTTGGGAGGCTTTTCTGCCTTCTTGCAGCCATGATGCTTAACCTTTCATTGTGCCCTCGGGTCACATGATGACCAACTCTGTAATTAAACAATCCAGGCCTCTTGGACTCTGTTTCATTTGGTAGAACCTCTGCCAACTTTCAGAATATGGTTCTCCTTTAATGCCCTGAAACAAGATGTTTTTACAGCCTCGTAATTCTGGCTTCTACGGAGACAAGTGATGGCAGCTTCACATATATGGAAATGGGCACATTTCTGTTTATTTTCTGGAGTAATTCTGTCTCTTTATATTTTGTCAAAAAAAGCTGCGGTAACTTGCCCCACATTCACATGTTTGGTTATTTCAGTTCAGCAGAGCCATAATGTACTCTTGGTTTCTGTCCCCACTGGCATTGCATACATAAAAAGCATAACTTGTAATTTGTTGGGGGAAATTTGATTGTGTTGTCGTCAGTCTAGCATTATTTCCACCCTAGTTCTAACTTTAAATCCTTAAGGCAAATCAGAATCTTTGCTTCTTGCTGAAATATCTGTTAAAAGTTCAGCCCTTCCACTTTGTCACTCTTTATCACCCTGATTCTGGGTACAGAAAGTTGTTTAATGGCACAATCCTGTCTACTCAGAAGCAAGCCCCATTGGCAGTGTTAGAAATTAGCTGGGCTCTAGGTGCATTTTGTGGCTTGCATGGGTCTATTTGTGACCACATGGAGATTTCTGGATGCCATCTTGGCTACTGATATCTCCATCTGGCTGGTCTCTCCAGCTTTCTTAAGCAAGTAAGCAGAAGAGTTTATTTAAAGAGGAGTATCTTTGTCAATGAGAATGTCCCCTCCTAGCTGCCCCCAAGAGAGAGGAGTCATCTCCTTCCATAATTTCATTGGCCTCCAAGATCTGTTTAACAGCTCGTTCCTATGCATGCGCCCAGTGGGACTTGCTCCTAGGTATGTGTGTGCATGGTTAAAAATGATTTAAAGGAAAAATAAGCTCTGGGGACAGGAGTGGCTCCTGGTTGCCTTTGCTGTGGAGAGAGCAATAGCAAATGCTGTCCCACCCTACGTTGACACTCGTTTGAGGAAGGGGAACCAGCGCTCTCCTGGAGTGCCCAACTGAAGCCCTTTCCAGGCTGTGAGCAGAAAAGCAAAGCAAGGAGCGTTTTGGGCGCAGGACGTTGGTACACTGCTTGTTGTGCTGTCCAAAGCTCTGCATCCGTTGGCATTTTACAGCTCACCAGGTTTGTGGCTTAGAGGTGGTGGATCAGTCTCATCAACCTTTCTGTCTGGAGGGGGCCTGAGGATGGTTGTTTGTGGATGACTTTACACCTGAGAGTGGGCCAGGTAGTTGGAGTGAGGAGTGCTGCTCTGTTACTTTTCCTGAACCTCAGCTCCTTTTGATACCACTGCCATTGGTATCCGCCTGGATTGTCTGTTGGGGCTAGACCAGGGGTCCCCAAACTAAGGCCCGGGGGCCGGATGCAGCCCAATCACCTTCTAAATGTGGCCCGCGGACTGTCCGGGAATCAGCATGTTTTTACATGAGCAGAATGTGTCCTTTTATTTAAAATGCATCTCTGGGTTATTTGTGGGGCGTAGGAATTCGTTCATTATTGTTTTCAAAATATAGTCCGGCCCCCCACAAGGTCTGAGGGACAGTGGACTGGCCCCCTGCTGAAAAAGTTTACTGACCCCTGGGCTCTTTGGAGGCTCTTTGGTGGTTTTGCTCCTTCCTGGACGGGCATACCCAGATGATGGTGAGGGAGAGCTCTTGCTTTTTGCCCCTTAGCTTACGGGGTTCCAGGGGTCTGTATTGTCCCCCGCGCTCTAACATCAACTTGAAACCACAGAGGGGAGTCATCCAAAGGTTTGGGCTTCCATTTCACCAACATGCTGATAACATGCAGCTATGCCTTTCTTGTCCATCTCTGATCAGGTTGTGGGAACCCTAAAACCATGTCTGGGGGCTGCTTTGAGATGGGTGAGGGCAAAGAAACAGAGGTTGCATTCATGCAAGAGGGAGGGGCTGCAGCTGTGGAGGTTTATAGTGAGGCTGGATGGGGGAATGCTCCCCCAAAAGACCCACCCACCTCTGCAGTTTGGGAGTAGCCAGCGGTCCATCTTACCAGCATTGCAGTGTGGGGAGGGAAAGTCTGCGGTGTGGACATAATAGGAACAGCGGAAACACATGATGACTGGAGCACCTGTGGATCTGCCTTTGTGTTTCTGATTCTTTGGCGATAAGGAACAGGGTTGTAGATGCCTTATAGATGCCTCGGGGCTTGAGTAGCAAAGGAAGTTGCTACACAGTCATGTGTCTGCTTACCATACAGCTATCATCTTGGTCTAAAACAGCTTCCACCAACCTGATGGGAATCATACTCCCATCTGGAGGCCAGCAGCTTGGGGGAAGTTGGTCTAAGCTATTAACGTATTGTCTAGAGGTGACCTTGGGTCATGTTCAGGCCAAGGTCAATGCCTTTCACTGGCTAGGAAGGTAACACCAGAAGGGAGCTAAAATGTGGGTTCTTCTTTAAAGAAGAATCATAGAATTGTAGAGTTGGAAGGGACCGTGAGGATCATCTAGTCCAACCCCCTGCAATGCAAGAATCTTTTGCCCAATGTGGGGCTCAAGCCCACGTCCCTGAGATTTAAGAGTATCGGGCTCTACCGACTGAGCTAAATGCACTGTGTGCCTTTCTGCTTGAACATTTAGGTGAATTGCACCAGAGTTAGGTCCCCCTTCCCTGGGTGCCTCTTCCAGTCATGGAGGAATGTGCATTTTTGTGCTTTTATATTTTAAACCGCCCTGTCATCCTCAGATGAAGGGCAGTATTGGAAATTTAATGAAATAATAAAAGCTCGGCATCTGTTTGAATCCATTGCTCCGTGTCCGCTTCTCTGGAGCAGCAGAAAACAACCTTTCACCCTCCTCTATATGACATCCTTTTATATATTTAAACATGGCTATCATATCACCCCTTAACCTTCTCTTCTCCAGGCTATAGAGGAGGGTGAAAGGTTGTTTTCTGCTGCTCCAGAGAAGCGGACACGGAGCAATGGATTCAAACTACAAGAAAGAAGATTCCTCCTAAACATTAGGAAGAACTTCCTGACAGTGAGAGCTGTTTGGCAGTGGAATTTGCTACCAAAGAGTGTGGTGGAGTCTCCTTCTTTGGAGGTCTTTAAGCAGAGGCTCGACAGCCATCTGTCAGGAATGCTTTGATGGTGTTTCCTGCTTGGCAGGGGGTTGGACTGGATGGCCCTTGTGGTTTCTTCCAACCCTATGATTCTATGTTTAGTTGCACCTCCAGGCTCCGTAGCCAAAGGGTTGCTTCTGGCGACATGCGTTGGCTCCCTGATAACAGCCGTTTCCTGCCTGTCCTCCCCTCTTCTCCCAGCAAAGGACTACGAGAATGCCGTGAAGTATTACACCCAGGCTATTGAACTGAACCCCACCAACGCCATCTACTATGGCAACCGGAGCCTGGCCTACTTGCGGACGGAATGCTACGGCTACGCCCTGGCCGACGCCACCAAGTCCATCGAGCTGGACAAGAAGTACATCAAAGGCTATTACAGGCGGGCCACCAGCAACATGGCCCTGGGCAAGTTCAAGGCAGCCTTGCGGGACTATGAGACGGTAAGCGGGGTGGCGGCTTTCTCCTCTTGAGCATCTAGGGTTGGCGCAACCGGGGTGGGTGGGTTTCATGTTGCTTCACACAGGGCTAAGCTTGCAAAGCCAGTGTCAGCTTTGAATAATTCCTCGGAAGTCCACAAATCTTGGCTCGGCTTTCTAGCCAGCCATTATGTATGGACAATGCCAGGCCACCACCACCACGACCCCCTTCCTCTCCCCAATCCTGCTACTCAAGACAGAAGACTTGGGGAGGAGCGTGGCCTTTTCTCATTCGCATGAGAGTGTGGCAAAGGTATGAAGTAGCAAAGGAACCTCTTTTGAACAGCGTAGCAGATTCCTGATGTTCCTTGTTCTCCAAGCTCCAGGACAGAGTGAGAGAAGACACATGCCCCCCCCCCACTAAATCTTCTTCATTTCACTAAGAATTGCCCGGATGGCATTATTTTTCTGGGCAAGATGGGGAAGTGCTATTGTGATTGGCCACCCAGTAATTGGCTTTGTGGAGTGCTGACAATAAAAGGTAAAAGACCCATGGACGGTTAAGTGCAGTCGAAGGCGACTATGTGGTTGCAGCGTTCATCTCGCTTTCTGGCCGAGGGAGCCAGCATTTGTCCGCAGACAGCTTTCCGGGTCATGTGGCCAGCATAACTAAACCGCTTCTGGCGCAATGGAACACGGTGACGGAAGCCAGAGTGCACGGAAACGCTGTTTACCTTCTTGCCGCAGCAGTACCTGTTTATCTACATGCACAGGCGTGCTTTCAAGCTGTTAGGTTGGCAGGAGCTGGGACAGAGCAACGGGAGCTCATCCCATTGCGGGGATTCGAACCACCGACCTTCTGATTGGCAAGTCCAAGAGGCTCAGTGGTTTAGACCGCAGCGCCACCTGCGTCCCCAGCCCTGACAATGGTCAGAGACGAAAGGAGTATCAAGTTCAGGACAGAATATGCAGGGTTTTCGGGGTGGGGAATGCTCTGTCAATTTATCCCCTCAGGGGTGCTAAGAGTGGGGAGGGGCAAAACCCCGAGGTAAATGTAGATGGCCTCCAGTTTCAGCAGAGTGATATAAGCCCACCCTATCCATTAGCTCAGCAGCTCAGGATTGCTCATAAGCATTCCATTTGCTCAGAGGTTTTTAAGAGTGTATGTCAGACAAGGCCTGCGGACAGGTGGAGCTGCCTGTTGTTGGTTGGAAAGGTTTCGGCAAAAGATGGAGCAGATTCAGCAAAAAATGGATGCAGTTCCATGTGCCAACGCAGTGCGTGTGAGGACATTGTATGTTTTTTTTGTGATGGAGAGCAAAAGGAGGGGAGAAACGTGTCAAAGGAGCTTGTTTATAACCTGACTTCCTAGGCCGCATTTCAGGACGGTTTACAATACCTTGTAAATATGCAGTAATAATTGTAATGCAGCATAATAAAATTGTTACCCGCTTAAAACCGCATTTTGAGAAACTGGTGTTGTGCACAAAGGCTCAGTCATGAATTTACGAGATTCCCAACTTGTGGGTGATGAATATATATATATATATATATATATATATATATATATATATAAATTCCCTCCTCTGCCCTCAGGTTGTCAAGGTGAAGCCGAACGACAAGGATGCTAAGATGAAGTATCAGGAGTGCAATAAGATTGTGAAGCAGAAGGCTTTCGAGCGGGCCATCGCCAGTGACGAGCACAAGCGGTCTGTGGTTGACTCCCTGGACATAGAGAACATGAGTGAGTTTGTGGCGGCTGTGGCAGGGGGAAGCTGTTACAGTGGGTACTGGGGGGGTTGACTGGGGCCTGACTGGGGCAAGGTGCTCAAGATGCAGCTGAAACCCAGAGGGAAGCTTCCAAGCTTCCGGCTAATCCACATGAGACATCTTCAGCGGGGCTCTAATCAGTACCCCATTGCTAAAGTTTCAGGCATCAGCCGTTCTGACGGGTGTTTTAACATGCTCTGTGCGGAGACCGAACCCTCATAGTAATGTTCACAGGCAAAGAGAGGGCTGCAAGAGGCAGGAACAAGCCCTCTGATGGCGTGAAAGATGTGCCACGGGGCCCAATTACCCAGCATCCTTTGCGTAGTCTCTGATTTGGGGCACGGCTCATGATCGTATGTATCGTCTCCTGTGCTCACTGCTCTGAATTGCTTGTCTCCAGTTTCTTCCCAAGGCTGTGTGCTAGAGTAGATCTTTTAACTGCTGGACTCGAGCCCAGTGGTTCTCAGACTTCCTGTGCTCGGGAGTATCTGCTGTGGCACTCTTGCATATTGCAGGGGATTCTGGGATATACTCCAAGGTGCTCACACAGGACTCTAGCATTGCCCTGCGTCAGGGCTGGAGTCAGACGCAGGCCAGCAGGAAGACGCAGAATCGGTTGTCAGTGAACCCAACTCTTTATTCAAGGAAATGGCGTACAACTCGGCAACACTTCCCAGCAGGTCTTGCCCCCATAGAGCAGTTGCCAGGACTGAATGTTCCTGCCTTCCACCCACTCTAAGGCTCCTCCTCTCCCAGAAGTTTCCCAAGCAGTCTCAAACTGTGTCTGCGCACCTCTGGTCTCTGTTCTGCCCCCCCCCATTATTCTGTGCATTCTTGTCGCAGCAGGAGAGGGAGACTCCCTGAATTCTCCTGCAGCCCCTTGACCCCCCCCTCCTCTGCTTTAGCCTCAGAGCCTGAACTGCTCCCTGTCACGGGTTCCTCCTGCTCACTAAACCCTGTTGTTTCTTCAGTATCCCAAGGCTCTGAGCCATCCTCCTCTGGGATTTCCCATGGGGGTTTTCCGGCTGGTGCCTCCCACCGCTCCTCCTCATCCACCCAGTCCCTGACACCCTGAGTGAATAGAGGGTGTGCTCGAGAAGAGGCCCACTGCCTTCACCCCGGCAGAAACTGCAGGAGAAAAAAAAAAAAGGTTACGGCAGGCAAAAGTATCTGCCGTTACTGATCTTTTCACTAGGAAATCCTGGGGATTGTCTAGAACTCTGTCTGAAATAGGTTTCCAGAGAGGCTTGAGATAAGGCCCAGAAGGAAAGAGATCAGGCTTGTTAGAAGTCAAAAAAGCAAAGGCAACGAGGAGGTCTCTTGACTTGGCGCAAGGCTAAGGTTGCTGCTTGCAGCCACTTCAAGCTTCTGTTGGATGGAACCCCTTTTTAGCTAGTTTGGACCCCTGCTTGTTATGGTCTGGATTGGGAGCCGCTGCCATCGTTGGGCAGCACCACCTCCTCATCCCACCACCCCTCCTTTCCGAGGGAGCCCTGCCATCCTCACGCTGGTGACTAATGCCATTTCGCACGGGAGGCTGCGCCAAGGTTTTTCTGCCAGCGCCCGAAATAGATCAAGATCTCTGATCATAAATAGATCCCTGGCGTGGAGAGGCTTAATCAGGTAAAATAAATAGACTGGTCTTCTCCTCTGCGGGCCAGCTGTTGGCACGAGCTGTGTCCCTTAATCTCACTGTCTGGACTAAGCCACTGCACGGTTTCATCCTGGACGCCTGTGGATTCTGCATTCAAAGCTTTTTTCTGCAAGCAAGGGCCTTCCTCGCGCCTCCTGGCATTTGGAGCAGCTGGAGGGGAAATTGCTGTCCCTGAAGTTTGGCAGTTCAGCCCGATTAGCGGAAAGGCAGTGGCAGGCTTTTCAATTACAGGAAGGGAACCCTGGCAAGACACTTTGGTTTTGCAGAAACGGTACTGTTCTGAGGTGAACACGCAGACACTTGCCTGCCTCCACCTCGGGCAAACAGTTGGTAGAGCATGAGCTCTTAATCTCAGGGTCGTGGGTTCGAGCCCCACATTGGGCAAAAGATTCCTGCATTGCATGGACTAGATGATCCTCATGGTTCCCTCCAACTCTACGTTTCTGTGATGGTTTCTGGGAATCAGGTGTCCTGCCCACACTCTGGAAAACCGGTAAAGCAATATGCTGTAGGAGAGGGTAGCCTCTGTCCCAGGGAACAGTCAGGTGCTGGGGGTGGGGTGGGGTGTAGCAAGAGACTCCTCTATGATCAGTAACAGCGGTGGAACTTTTCTGAAAGTTGGAGTTTCCGTCCCGCTGACTTTACCATTTCCCTGCAACATGCCGCTTCAGGGACGCGGTGTCCCTTTGATTCACAGTGGTTGAATCATAGAATCATAGAGTTGGAAGAGACCCCAAGGGCCATCCAGTCCAACCCCCTGCCAAGCAGGAAACACCATCAAAGCATTCCTGACAGATGGCTGTCAAGCCTCTGCTTAAAGACCTCCAAAGAAGGAGACTCCACCACACTCCTTGGCAGCAAATTCCACTGCCGAACAGCTCTCACTGTCAGGAAGTTCTTCCTAATGTTTAGGTGGAATCTTCTTGAGAGGCCCAGCAAGGCAGACTGGGACCCTCAGTGCACCCCCTGGGCTGCCGCTCGCCTGCTTCGATCAATGGAATTGGCATGACCACAGGTGCTACATAATACCCGTTCCACGCTTGTAAGAATCTGACCGTTTAGTGTAGCCTCGCTTGCGCTTTGGAACTCCCTGCCTGTTGATGTCAAGCAGTCGCCTTCACTGAATTCTTCCTGGCACCTGCTAGAAACATCCCTGTTTAGTCAGGCCCACCCAGATGCTTAGAAAAGCCGGTGTGAATTTTGATCTGTTTTTGTATAGGCAACGACTGTTTTGCATGCGTCGGTGGAGCCCACCTAAGCCTGCTCCACCCTGTTCTGGCCCCCCCCCCCCGGCCCCTGTTATGTCTCCTTTTCTGGCCACTTCCGGGGATAGCATGATGCGCATGTGGACAGTCACGAATCAGTTGGAGGCACCTAACACAGTCGTTGCCTGTATTTTAACTCACTGTATGTTTTGATGTGTTGTAAACTTTTCCCGATTTAATGGTTTTTCCTTTTTTGTAAACCAGTTTGAGGTTGCTGGGTTTTTCTTTTTTAAAAAACAAAACAATCAAGCGGTGTATAAATTTAATGAAATAAACAGAGACCCAAGTTTGACGAACGGTGTCCTAGAACATGCAGCACGCAGGGCTTTCCTCAGCAGAGAAACTGACACGGATGGAGGATCTTAAAAATAAAAATAAAAAGCTTTTGAAAACCGCTGGCCTTTTGGGAAGAGAGACTTTTTTCCCTCCCTCTCCCTTATGTCTGAACAGAAGGAAGGAAGCACAAGGAGGAATCATGCACTAGGCCTCCCGAGATCATTGTCTGAGGGAGGGCGATGATGTGCCCAGCTTTGTCTACTTGGAACTTTTCAAAACTCTTCTGCCAGAAGGAAAAAGGCTCCCAGGGCAGCTTGGGATGGAGCCGTTTGTGAAAGGCAAGCGGCCGGCGAGGGATTGAACCTGCAGTTGCTTACCTGTAACGCAGTGGGTGTTACCTGGGCGGCCGCTTGGGGTGCCAAGGGGCAGGCGGACTCCCCCCCCCCCGGCATGATGCTAGGCTGGCCTTGTGTTCGCGTGCTGCCTCTCCACCCAACTTCCATCTTCCTGCTTCCCCAGCTATTGAGGACGAGTACAGTGGCCCGAAGCTGGACAACGGGAAAGTGACGCTTGCATTCATGAAGGAATTAATGCAGTGGTACAAGGATCAAAAGAAGCTTCACAGGAAATGTGCCTATCAGGTAACTCATCCTCCTCCTCTTCTTCTTCTTCCTCCCTTGAGAGCCGCCCCCCAGGGCTGCAGAAACACTGGGTTCTCTATACTCTGGCCTGGAGCTGCAAGAGGTTGCTCTAAGGGGATCGTTGCAGCCTGCCCGTAATTGAAGGCATATCTCATGCACAGTGTCAGTACATATCCCAGCAGGCCATTGGCACTTGTGGGCCACAGCCACGTGACATTTCCGCCGGGTACGTGTTCATTTAAATGCCTCCCCTGCTCTTCCAAAGGAGGCCAGGATGGCAGACAGCAGAACAGGCTTTTCAAATCATTAAGGGCGTTTAAAAACAGTCGCTGCGCATATACTCCCAGCTAATAATTTCAGGGTTAGGAACGGTATCTTTCGGCCCGCAAAACGCCTGAGTGAACAGGAATGTTTTTCGATTCCTCCTGGGTGTCGTTAATGAGGGAGACAGGCGCGCCTCACTAGGGAGGGCGTTCCACCAACGGGGAACGGCTGCTGAGAAGGCCCTGTCCCAGGTCATCTCTCAGCGGTGCTGGCCGGGGCTGATGGGAGTTGTAGTCCAAAACCTCCGGAGGGCAAGAGGATGGCGAAGGTTGATCTAAGCTAATCCAAGCCATACCCACTGGAAGCCTCGACTCTTCTTCCCCGTCCCGTCCCCCCTTGGTGCAGTGGTTAGAATAGTGGTTCTCAAAGGGTTTGGAAGGTGAGGCTGGTGGGAGGATTCAAGGACAATCAAAGAAACATTTAAACATTTCAGTATAGGATAGGATAGTATAATTTTTTATTTTTTTGCAGAATATGTATTTCTTGTCAATTAAAAATTTAGTGTGGCGCAAGCAAACTTTTATGTAGTAGTAGTAGTAGTACCCTGCCCATCTGGCTGGGTTGCCCCAGCCACTCTGGCCCAGAGGAAAAACATTTGAGAACCACTGGATTAGACTGCTTGTCAGACCAGGGTTCAGATCCCCACCCGGTCCTGAAGCTCCCTGGGTGACTCTGGGTCAGTCACTGCCTCTCAGCCTAGCCACCCTCAGAGGATAAAACGTGGAGAGGGAGAATCATGTACGCCACCTTGAACTCATTGGAAGAAAGGTGGTATATAAATGTGATAATAATTTGCATTCATCTTTCTTCTCTGCCACCATGCCTGTATGTGCACTCTCTCTCTCTCTCTCTCTCTCTCTCTCTCACTAACTGACTTCTCCCTTCCTCCTTGCAGATCTTGGTGCAAGTGAAAGAGGTGCTATCAAAACTCCCCACCCTAGTAGAAACTACGTTAAAAGAGGTGCGTGTCTCTGTGCCAAAAACGTTTAATTTGAAAGCTGCAGGTCTGGGCCTCCCTCCTTGACATTTCTTCTTCTTCTCAGAACTCCCCAGTTGGGGGCAGGGTAATATATTTATTGATTTTTAAATAACGTTATAAAATTCAAACCAGAAGAGAAAAGGAAACATACAAAGACTAATATCTTCCAAGCAAAACAAACAAACAAAAAAATTCCTTCCAGTAGCACCTTAGAGACCAACCAAGTTTGTTCTTGGTATGAGTTTTCGTGTGCATGCACACTTCTTCAGATACCAAACAGTTCCTCAGCTTCCCTGGATTACAAAAAGACAGGGACCTGTCAAAAAAAAATTTCACTCCAGAATACTGCTCTGTAGATGCGCAGGGCAGTAACCAAGCCTTCTTCAGTCATTACATAAGACATAAAATCAGTCAAAATAATCTGGAAATCACCTGCAGTCTTACTCTTTTTCCTTCTAGCCTGCTGTCCATGAGTTACATTTTTCCATCAAGGCCTGGGAGATCCATTCTGCAAATAGATCTCCAGGTTTTCAGAACTCCTTGAACTGCCCGGCAGTCATTCTTTCGAAAGCGTCTGCGCTGCATCCCATCCTTAAGAACTTTTAACGTTCCATTAGCTTGAGAGTATGGTGAATCCCTGGCCATATGATGCCGGGATTCCGAGAGAGATCACGGCTCCCCAAGTGATCTCTCTCTCTCGCTACACACACACAACACACACACACACACAGAGTGCAGCCATGCCTTGCTTCGTGACTGCTGTCCCCATGAGCCACCACGGCAGCACGAAAGTTTATCCGCATTACAGGCTCAGACTGCTTATTGCTGTCACCTCTGCTGTTCCTTCCGAGGAAATACTGGGAATAATCATGAGAGCTTAGGGCCCTCTTGCGGGTTTGCCAGCAGATTTGAAGTGCTGTCATTCTGCAAAGGAGGCCAGAACAGTTAAAGGAGTCTGGGTTGGCGTACACCGCCTGCAAATCCTGTGTGCCACCCATCCCTTTAAAGCAGGGGCGGGGAGTGTCCTGGGTTTTCCAGGCACTGATGGATTCCCAGCTCTCCTCAGCCCTGGCCAGCATGGCCAGTGGTCAGAGTCCAGCAAGGCACTTCTGCGCAGGTTCACCACGCAGGGGCGTTCCTAGCCCCTTGGCTGCCCGGGGCGGGAAGCCAAGAGGCACCCCTGGGGGCGGGGGCATTGCGGTGCGTGTGTCATGACGTCATGACGCACGAACACACTGAGACGCCCCGCCCCCGGGGGATGCCGGGCGGGGGCTTTGGGAGCCTCTGTGGGCTGCAGAGACTCCCGAAGCCGCCGCCCGGGCCCCCTCGGGGGAGCGCAAGTGGGGCAGGGAGAGGGGCGGGTCAGCGAAGAGGGGTGTCACCCGTCTTTGCTGGCCCGCCCCTCTCCTTGCCCCGGCTCGGCAAGCCAGTCAGCGGTGCGAAAAGCTGCTGGAGGGCGGGGGATATTTTCGGCGCTGCCGGGGCAGAGCCGCAGGGGCGGCCAGCGAAGGGGGTGACACCCCGACTCACTGGCGGCCCCTGCGGCTCCACCCCGGCAGTGCCGAAAATAGCCTAAAAAGAATTTTAAAAAAAGTAAAAAAAAAAAAAAACACCAGTGGGTGGGGCCGCCCCCCGATCTGTCACCCCCAGCAGGGGCGCTGCCCGGGGCCCTCCGCCCCCCCCCCCCCCCGCGACACCCCTGTCACCACGTCAGCCCTATAGTGCCCTGCATAGATTTCTTCTTGCAGGAATGTCTTGTGTGGGGAAATCCAAAGAGTGAGAGGAGGAGAAGCACCCAAAAATAGTTGGTTATAAATAAGCGTTATCTGGCTGAGCTTCACGCCTCTTCCCTCTGTTGTCTTACTCTGCCTCCCCACCCCACCCCCCGCTTCTTTTTTGTTCCAGACAGAGAAAATCACTGTCTGCGGAGACACCCACGGACAGTATTACGACCTCCTGAATATATTTGAATTGAACGGGCTGCCGTCGGAAACGAATCCATATGTATCCTTTCTTGCCACTCCTCCAGGGCCGCTGTAGGCCTTGTTCATCTGTTTCTCCTCCTCCTTGGGTGGAAAGGGAACTGCGCTGGTGGGTTCCTGGCAGGGGACGGATGGACGGACTTGGGAAAGGGAGAAACGGCGGGGGACCTGGGGAGCAAGGAGCGGCATGTGCGACTTCCGGCAATTCCCCCTTCTCCGCACACCCAGATGTGAGGGAACCGGCCTGCTGGGGGCAAACGCTTCCTTCCATCCGGGAAAATTGTAGGCCAGTTTGTAGAACTTCTGTGTACACCTGAATTTATCGGGGGGAAAGATCTTGGAGGCTGCCACCTTCCCTGCAGACCTTTTCTCGGGTGCGAAGATCCGCAGAGGGAGCCATCTTGGTAACTTTCAGAAACCCCCAAAATTTCAAGGTGTGTGTGTGTGTGTGTGTGTGTGTGTGTGGTGACCCAGGTGAGGGCCTTCTCTGTGGCAGCCCCTTAGTTGTGTGACTTGCACCCACCCACCTTGGAAGTGCGTCTGGCATCTTCACTATACAGCTTTTGGCAGATGCTGAAGACACACCTCTTTGACGCCTCAGTTGTGTTTTTTTCAGGGCCCACCCAATTCCAGTGGCTGTTACTTTGCTTTAACCCACTTTTAGTACTGAATTTTGAATGGCCGTATCCCACCCTGGGACCTGCTGATTAGGGGCTGGTTAAAAAAAATGTGTTGCTGCTTCTTAATTAATTTGTTATGAATTAAGAAGTAACGCTCATTCTCTGCCACTCCCCTAATTTTGGGTGTGGGACGTTTTGGGCAATGTGAAGACTTCTGAGCTGGAAATCTCACTTGGAAATGCCCTCTTGCTGCCATGTGTTTTGTCCATACGTGCTCAGATTTCTCTCTCCGAATGTGAAGGGTAGAAACTTTCCCCTTCCTTCCCCCCCCCCCTTTTGCTCTCCCCACCCGCTGTTGTTGCTAATGAACGTTGAGGCTTCCAGGAATTCTGTACAGGCTCCTGGGATCCACATTCAGTCTGCAATCCTAGATGCCCTTACTACAGAACAATCCCCCCCACGAGCTCATGGGACTTACTTCCGTGTAAACATGCCTAGGTCTTGCTTTCGGAGCTTGCTTTCAGAGCCTCGCTAGAACCACGGGAGCTGGAATGCTCTGCAGGTTCATCCAGGTGAACCTCTCTCCTCCCTTTCATTTTGTATTTTTGCTGCGAGGGCAGGATCCTTGCATAGCAACGTTTACCTGCTTTTGTCATTGCTCCCTGAGCTCTTCTGAAGCCACGTTTGGCTCCTTTCATTGTCACCCTCTGTCCCATCACGGCAATCTATCCTTCAGTTTGTGTTTACCTGTCTTGCTTGCCCTCCCAAGAGCTCTAGACAAGGTGTGGCATTTCTTGGGGAAGAGATGTATCAGATGACAAGAAGGAAGTTGGGGAGGGGGTGGGGTGGGAATCCACATGGACCCGCCATGGAAAGGCTGCATTTTTACGGTTTTTTTTCCTTGAGCACAGCTGCTTCCCCACCACAGATATTCAACGGGGACTTTGTCGATCGTGGCTCCTTCTCCGTGGAGGTGATACTGACGCTCTTTGGTTTTAAGCTGCTGTATCCGGATCATTTCCACCTACTTCGAGGTAAGAACATCAGAAGAGCCCTGCCGGATCAGGCCATTGGCCCATCTAGTCCAACATCTGCCCAGCCAGATACCCGCCGGAAGGCCGCAAGCAGGATTTGAACCTTCTTCCCCTGCTGTGGTTTCCAGCGCCTGGTATTCAGAAGTCAGAATCTCGTTTCTTGTGATTTGAATCCTCCTCCTTCCTTTCCTTTATCAAATGCTTTTAGGAACCTCCTGCCACTCGCCCTGCCCCACGTATATGACTTTAGAAGCCTGGCACTCCTCCCACGCCACCCTATGGCTTTCCGTGTCGAGCTTTTTAGTGTAACGAACCCACATTCCCGAGCTGCTTGCTGAGTTCATCCCTGACGGCTTTCCTCTTGAGATTGTGTGTCTCTCCAGGGCAAGGGGGTGGCTCTAGCTTCCCTGCTTTCTTTCGTTCTTGGGGGAACCTTGGTGGCTGTGCTCCCTCTTCCCTCTTGAAGGCAGCGTGCCCCTGAACGCCACCTGTGGGGAAACTCGGGTAGGGTGGAGAGGGCAGTGGCCCTCATTCAACCTGCTTGCGAGCTTCCAACATGCATCGGGTGGGCCACTGCGAAAGCAGGATGTGAGAGCAGGTGGGTCTTTGGTTTGCCGCAGCAGGCTGCACTACACATTCCCAAAAAGCACAGGGCTCCATCTTCTGAGATGTTGCAAAACAGTCGCCTCGTACCAACCCTCTTTGCTCCCTGGCACTCTAGACAGCTGTGACTTCCCCCAAAGACCCCTGGGAGCTGTCCTTTGTTGTGGGTGCTGAGAGTTGTTAGGGAAACACCCCCCCCCCGTTTCCCCCTCCCAGAGCTACAGTTCCCTGAGTTCATTGTCATTGTCTTTTTGGGCTGTGTGGGTGATGAAGGGGAACCATACCGGGGTGAAGGCATATTTTTTTTCTAATACTTTCTTAGAGCTTCTCAGAGTGGCTGGGGCAAGCCTGTCAGATGAGTGGCATGACGACGACGACGATGATAATTAATAATAGAGTCGTACAGTGCCTTGGTTTTTGAATGTTTTGGCTCCCGAACGCCGCAAAACCCGGAAGTGACTGTCCCGGTTTGCAAACTATTTTTGGAAGCCAAACTCCGCGGCTTCCGATTTGCAGCAGGAGCTTCCTGCATCCAATCAGAAGCCACGCTTTGGTTTCCAAACATTTTGGAATTCAAACAGACTTCCGGAACGGATTCCGTTCGACTTCCAAGGTACGACTGTAATGTCATCAGCCCTGGAAGTTTGTTGGTGGGAGGGAGAAGCCCTTTCCTGCAAACTCGAACCAAAATCCCCCTTGAATTTTGGCCTTTTTAATTCCTCCTGCTCTCCAGGGAACCACGAAACGGACAATATGAACCAGATCTATGGGTTTGAGGGAGAGGTCAAAGCCAAATACACAGCCCAGATGTTTGAGCTCTTCAGCGAGGTCTTTGAGTGGCTACCTCTGGCGCAGTGCATCAACGGCAAAGTCTTGGTGAGGAGCCGGCAGCTTGGGGGGGGGGGCTGCAGCTCAGCTGAGCACTCTTTGTGACCCTTGCTATTCTTTCTCCTCTTCTCTCCCCCCTCGCCCTGGATAGATAATGCACGGTGGCCTCTTCAGTGAAGATGGCATAACGTTAGATGATATCAGGAAGATCGAGAGGAATCGGCAACCTCCAGATTCGGGTGAGCGGTGGCAGGGTCAAAGGGCTGGGGTGGAATGAATTGCCTGGTGGGGATTGGGTAGCCTTGTGTACCCATAGGAGCAAAGCAAGCTGCCTTACAATGAGCCAGACGCTTGGTCCATCTAGCTCCATATTGTTTGCACTGACTGGCAGCAGCTGCCCTCCTACCTGGAGATGCTGAACCTGGGACCTTCCTCGTGCGAGGCAGGTGCTCTGCCCCAGAGCTACTGCAGTGGAGGGTAAGGCTATCAATGCTACAAGCGAGGGAATAGTCACCAAAAGAAATATTTGTTGATTCATTGCATCAGGTGTTGGTCGATCAAGCCAGAGTTTCCCAAACTTGGGTCTCCAGTTGTTTTGGGACTACAACTCCCATCATCTCTAGCTAGCAGGACCTGTGGTCAGGGATGATGAGAGTTGTAGTCCAAAAACAGCCAGAGACCCACGTTTAGGAAACTCTGGACTAAGCGATTTAAACGGGCATAAATTTGCGCAAACTGTTCTGAGCCACAACGAAAGCAGCTCTCTCTTTTTCGAGGATGCACAGGTGTAGCGTGAGTCACGGCACACACCATCTGAGAAGAGGCATCCCCTTCTCTTCCAAGAGCACCTCTCTTAAGATGGCACTTGCCACTTGCACTTAATTTATGGCAAATTATTCGGAGGGAACGAGGGTGGCTTTTCCTGCCGTGGAGAAGGGGATCTTGGATGGGTTGTCTCTCCCACAAACTCCACCAGGATGCTTTCTGAAAATTAGGACAATCTTACCGCCCTGTGTGGGAGGACAGCCCTCCCCCCCTTCACTTCCTTCCTGCCTAGCAGGTTGCGGTTGCCCTTCTTAGAGGGGGGAAATACAAATTTCCTGCCTCAATTCACTAGTGGAACCTTTTTGTTAGTTTGAACCTTTTGGGATTGACTGGCGAATCTGACCGATGTAGTCATCTAAAAGTTTTAGGCTTGGCTGTCTGTCTGTTTTCTCCACCCACCTACTGTCCTGCTGTTGCTTCGCTGTTTTTGAGGAGCAGAAATTTGGCAGGTGAAGCTTTCCTGGCATAGAGACAAATGTGATGGGGAAGACTGCTGCCAGTCAGCTGCTATTAAGAAAGAAAAGCCATGCTTGGAGAGGGAAGGAAAAAAGAGGTGTAAACCCTAGATCTGAGCAGATTAGGGGTAGGGCAGAATGCCTGAGAGTTGACTCATAGAATTGTAGAGTTGGAAGGGACCCCGAGGGTCCTCTAGTCCAACCCCCTACCATGCAGGATTCTCAACTAAAGCATCCATGGCAGACAGACATCCAACCTGTACTTTAAAACCTCCAATAAAGGAGAGTCCAGTAGGCTGGTGGGAGTTGCAGTCCAACATCGCTAGAGGGCACCAGGCAAAGGCAGGTTTAATTCTGTGATTAATGGATTGATTGAATTTATATCATGCCCTTAACTCCCCAAAGAGCCCAAGATAGCAAAACAAAAGCAAAGCAAACATTTGAAAACTGGTGAAAGCATTCTCAGAACGACTGCAATTCAAAACAGCTAAAAGCAGTTACAATTAAGAACCATTCTTCCGCCCAGTGACCTTAGGGTTGCCCAGAACAGTAGTTTTCAGTCACCAAGTGCCTGGGTGCAAACAGGGATGTTTTCAAATTCCTCCTGAAAGTTAACGATGATGGCGAGTCTGGCGCACCTCACTAGGGAGGGCATTCCACAACTGGGGGGCCGCCACAGGAAAGGCCCTGTTACGACTCAGCACCAGCCAGGCACACACCCCCCCCCCCAGTGGTGGCACCACCAGCAAGGCCTCACCTGGCAATCGCAGAGCCCAAGGTGGTTGATCGGCAGTCAGCTGGCAGCCAACACTGGTGCCCACCAGCCACATGCCTCGCTTTCTGTGTCTGCATTCCTTCCCGCTCATTTATTGAACTCTCCTCCTCCTCATTTGCAGGCCCCATGTGCGACTTACTCTGGTCAGACCCTCAACCCCAGGTAGGTCTTGCTTTGGTGAGACTCGTGAGCTGCATGCCCGTTGCTCCATGACTACGACGTCTCCTCTTTCAGATGCTTCTTTGATTTCATTCTTCATCTCGAGATCTCCCTGGGCATTTTGACCGGGTGGGGAGGGACAGTAGCATTTCCCCGGGACTAAATTACACTTGGGGACTGGTATCCCCTCTCACAAAGATTCTGTGGAGGAGTCTGCCCCTTGCTGGGCTGAGTGCTGTCTTCGGTGTACAGAGCAGCACCACCTCTGGTACGCCCTTCTCTATCCTGCCTTGGGTCCAGCTGCTTTTGGACTACAGTTCCCATCATCCCTGACCACTGGTCCTGTTAGCTAGGGATGATGGGACTTGTAGTTCAACAACAGCAGGAGACCCAAGCTTGGGGAATTCTGCTGTAGAGTTTATATCAAGAGCTCTTCTTTTTGCCTGGTTCCGTCTCCCGAGACAGATGGATGCCAGTGGATTTCTTGGTGTCGCCTGCATACTGGGCACCCGAAACACACACACACACACACACCCCAATCTCATTTTTATAAGACTGCCGTTGCACCAAAGAGTGTCTTTCTCTCCTCCACCCAGAACGGCCGGTCCATCAGCAAGCGTGGCGTGAGCTGCCAGTTTGGGCCCGACGTCACCAAAAGCTTCCTCGAGCGCAACCAGCTAGATTACATCATCCGCAGCCACGAAGTCAAGCCCGAAGGGTATGAGATGGCCCACGATGGCAAGTGCGTCACTGTCTTCTCTGCCCCCAACTACTGGTGAGTGTGAGAGGGGGCACACTGCCGTGGCGGTGCTCTACTTCCTACTTTTTATGTATAAACAATTTTTATTAGTTTTTTGTTGTTGTTCAGTCGTTCAGTCAGGTCCAACTCTTCGTGACCCCATGGACCAGAGCACGCCAGGCACGCCTATCCTTCACTGCCAAACTCATGCTAGTAGCTTCGAGAACACTATCCAACCATCTCATCCTCTGTTGTCCCCTTCTCCTTGTGCCCTCCATCTTTCCCAACATCAGGGTCTTTCTCAGGGAGTCTTCTCTTTTCATGAGGTGGCCAAAGTACTGGAGCCTCAACTTCAGGATCTGTCCTTCTAGTGAGCACTCTGGGCTGATTTCTTTAAGAATGGATAGGTTTGATCTTCTTGCAGTCCATGGGACTGTCAAGAGTCTCCTCCAGCACCATAATTCAAAAGCATTAATTCTTCGGCGATCAGCCTTCTTTATGGTCCAGCTCTCACTTCTGTACATTACTACTGGGAAAACCATAGCTTTAACTATACAGACCTTTGTCGGCAAGGTGGTGTCTTTGCTTTTTATTAGTTTACAATTACAAAAATCCAAAATACGCCTCGTTATATCCATATCAAATCACAATACCAAATCAAATACCAATTGATCAAATATCCAATTGTGTAATTTTGGTGGGCCCCCCACGTGCTAGAATTACAGGTTTAATATTTTTTTAAAAAAAATTCTGCTTCCAAAGTCTTTCTTAATCTAGCTGTATTCCAATCATAATAATAGTCCCTTATTCAACAGCTGCAATATTTATGGCTTCTATTCGTATTAACGCATCCAATATTTTATTAGTCCACAAGTGAAGATCTATATCCTTACTGCTACGTGTAATAATTATTTGTCCATATTTTTTCCTCTTTCTTTACCAAATATTAATCCATTATTCCCAAAAGTCCCATTTCGCTCCAGCCGTTCTCTCTCCTCTCAGTTGTAGTTACAGGTAGGTAGCCGCGTTGGTCTGTCATAGTCAAAACAAAATAAAAAAAATTCTTTCCAGTAGCACCTTAGAGACCAACTGAGTTTGTTCTTGGTATAAGCTTTCTCAGTTGTAGTTGCAATATAAATACATCAGCCTAGGGAAAGAGTTAACTGGCAGGTGGTGCGCTACTTCCTGCTTGGACGGCTGGGGCAGGAGGAGAGCCTGGCGGCTGGGTCCAGTCTGGCCTGTCTAGTCCAGGATCCTGTTCTCACAGCGGCCGGCCAGAAGACAGGAAGACCGCAAGCATGGCCTGAGCACAAGAGCCAATCTCTGCCGCGGTTTCTGGCAACCAGCATTCAGAAGCATTTGCTGCCTCCGACAGTGGAGGTGGGACTTAGCCAACAGAGGGTGATGGCAGCCATTGACCGGAAAGCAGAGGGTACTGCTTGGAAGGCAGACTGGTTGAATGCAGAGGAATGGTGGCAGGAGCCAGCTGGGGAACCCCCAAGAAAATAAGGCTCCGAGCCTGGGGAGCGGTGGTGGGGCAACATCGAGGGGTCACAAGGGAGAAGGCTGGGAGGAGAAAGTGTTGGAAGCTGGAGGGTTAACAGAGGGAGAAATTGAAGCAGGAGGCCAAGAGGCAGAGACGAGTCAGAATGGCAAAGGAGCCAGGGGGTCTTTCCACCTCTGTTTGCTGTGACAAACTCTTCTCCCTATCCCTTGTCTCCCAGGACCAGGAGAGGCATGAACAGAGCGGAGGAGAAGTTAGCTTCACGCAGGCACAGTCTCTGATTGCTTGGGGGGAAACCTAGAGAGGAGGGGACTTAGCCAGCTGTAGGGAGGCGGGGATTTTCAGTCTCAGCAACTGCTTCGTGGGGGCAAGAACTGCCAGAGATGTAGGCCTGGCCCTCCTGTGCAGATCCTTATTCGTGCTGATAAAAAAGTTAACTCCAGCTTGCTCAGTGTGGCTTTCTGCTGGCTCGCTCCTGTCCAGCAGAGAGAGGTTGGGAGCTCTTCTTCTTTAACAAAGGCTGCCTTCCTCGGAGAGGGACCCTGGAAGCCGCCTCAGGTTGGTGGGACGCTTAGCCAGCTGCTATCTGCTTTGATAGGCAGCTCCTCTCCAGGCTCTCGGGCAAAGAAAGGCCTTAACCTGAGAGCCTTTAAATCAAGGATTGAGAGCCCTTTTCAGCCAAAGGGCCATGTTCCTTTCTGGGCAGCCTTTCAGAGACCACATGCCCTAACCCTAACCATACTTGTAAGCTTGGCAGTGCCCCCAAATTTTGATCCATCGCTCCTCTGCTTTGGGTCTTCCTGTTGTGCCTTTTACCGGCCTGTTAGCCCCCATAATGTGCAAACTGTTAATGCCCTCCCTTGATGGCGCTCCACGCCTTTTCTGGGGGGGGGGGGGAGATCCTGAAAACCCTGAGGAAAATGCTGCCCTAACCCTCTTCTTCCCACCCTTTCCTCCCCACCTTCTCTTTCCCAGTGACCAGATGGGCAATAAGGGTTCGTACATCCACTTGCAAGGCTCAGACCTGCGGCCGGAATTCCACCAGTTCACAGCAGTGGTGAGTCCTTCCCCTACTGGAACGATGCGCTTAGCAGTCGCGCACAGCTCTCAAGTGCGCCTGCACCAATGCCCCAACTCCCTCTCGGCCCCCTTCCCGGGGATCTTGCCACGCAAACAGGCCTTTAATCTCAGGGCTGTGGGTTCGAGTCCTGCAATGGGCAAAAGATTCCTGCACTGCAGAAAGTTGGACTGGATGACCCTGGACGATCCATTTGGCCAAATCTGTTTGTATTCACAGGCGTGTGCGCATGCTCAGGAAGCAGCCGTGTAAAAACATTTTACGCTGTCCATTTCCTTCACCCTTGTTTTCGTAAGAAGGCGTAAAAAATATTGTTCACGCTGGTATCACTGGATCAAGTGTGTCGGTTTTGTTGAACCAGTTAAACCAAAAAGCCTTAATTGGACTTGGAACAATTTGCTACAATTCTGAGTGGTGCTTTTGATGGGGCAGGGGGCACCGGGGAGGAGTTTATGGAACCAAGGGGACGGGGACCTGATTTGGGGACCCCTGCTCTAGAAGGGGGTGCACCTTTCCTAACCATACTTCTCCTCCTCCTTCCCCAGCCTCATCCGAACGTCAAGCCAATGATGTATGCCAATTCGCTGCTGCAAATGGGGATGATGTAAGCTGCCCTCCACCTCTGCCAGCTTGCCCCCCCCCTTCTTGCCAGGAGACCCCTGCGCTAGGCAAACAACAAATCCCCTCCCTCCCTCCCTCCCTTTTTTTTTTGGTTACATTTCCTTCCGACATCAGCCTTCACTACAAAGCAAGGGACGTTTGGGCAGGTGGGGTGGTGGTTAAGCCTGAGCATCTCCTGCAGGGTGTGTGTGTGTGTGCTGAGGACTGCATCTGTAATACCCCCACCCCCAGAAGGCTGGTACTGTCCCAGGGCGACCCTCTCCTTTGCTAGCGTTGTGTAATGCGCACAGGCAACATGAGAAAACGGCAGCCGGAACGTTAGATAACATTTTTTTTAATATATTGGAAGACTGTTATTTATTCCTCACCTACTCTGATTTTTTTCCCTGCCCCCCCCCCCGGCCCGGCTCTCCATCTTTTTCCAGCTAATTCTGCAACCCACCAGCCTAGAGGAGTGGGGTGGAGGTTGAGGGCTGCCTTGGGCAGCCTCTCCCCTGCCCCTCCTCCAGCTGATGGCTGTTGTCTCAGAAGATTAGAAGCTCGACTCCGTTAGGCATGTGCAAACACACCCAACCCCTGCCACCTTTGCCGGAGGAAACTGTTCAGTTTGCCCAGGCGCTCAAAGCTCAAGAGGAAGAGCTTAACCGTTACCTCTGCCTCTTTCTTGTGCCCCCTTGTCTTAGCGACAAGGGATCTGCCATCTCTGGGCGAGGATGGCTTCTCAGCCCAGCTGCCCGCCAGCTCCAAACTCTTCCGGGGTACTTTGTTGGTCCTATCATCATGTTCCCAGCTAGCCTAAGCCGAAAACCTCAGGAGAATGTGTAGCCTCTTTGCATGTTTGTGTGTGTGAATTTTTCCATCCTGATGCCAGCCAACTGTGGATTAGCCTCAGCTGGGCTATTACTGGCCACCTTCCCCAGCTCAGTACAGAGCAGGGGAGGGGGGGGGCTTTCTGGTAATTTTGGGGTGGAGACAGGAAGGTGTTCAGAAAGGGGATTTGGGAAGTGTGTTAGGGCTGACCCTTGGCTTTCGGGGCCCCTTCATTCCAGCCTCGCAGGGATTGTTACGCGTTCCGGGGAGGGGAAAATTCATCTGGGCATTTTTACGACTCTCCCGTCTTTGAGATCTGCAGGCTTTGGGGATCCGTTTGTCCGGGGAGAGCGGGGGTGGGGTGGGGTAGACTAAACACCGCTTCTGGGGCTTTGATCCTCTCGAGATCCTTCTCGACCTCTTTCCTGTGACTGATTTGGAGGGATCACTCCTATAGTCCAGGATATGCTGCTGATGGGATCTCGGGGAAAGTCAGGGTCCTTTCTCTAGGGGGGGACCTTCCAATTCTGAAATCGCACAAGCTCGGTTGAGAGAGAGAGAGAGACCTCAGTCTCATTCGGGCAGCGGAGATGAGCAGAATCTGCCTTGTGGCTCCTGGTTTCCTCCTGGGTGGTTTTATTTCCTTCCCCCTAGCTCGAGCGTTTTAAGTTTTCGTCGCCAGAGGATAAAGCTGCAGGGGGAATCAGGCCTGAGGGGACCAACTTTGCCAAAGGGTTGAAGAACTGGGAAATGGAAACATTTGGTGGGTTGTTGTTTTTTTTGGTTGCTCCTACTCCCCGCCCCGCCCCCCCCAAACACTCACACCTTCTTGGGACCTCCCCTTCTTGCTCCCGCTCTGGCAAGGCATTGTCATTTCGGCTTTTCCAAACTGAAACGAGGCTGCTTTCTTCCCCTATCGTGGCCGAAAAGAGAAAACCAGCGAATATTCCAGAAGCACTTTGGATGTTCTTATTTCCATGCTGACCATGGAGGGTTTTTATACATCCAGGATTTCCTCTCCACTCGCCCTCCTACCTATTTGAGCTATTTTACTGTCTGTAATTAAACAAAAGATGTTAAAATAAAGTAAGTATTGAAAGACCTGCCAGCTTGGGTACAGCCTCCGTTTTTTTCCTTCCCATTCTTAAAATCCCTATCACTTCGGGCCTCAAATAGATGGCCTCCTTCCCCACAGGCGTGTTCTGGTGTGTTAAGATCAGCAGAGGAGGGTCCCTCCTCCCTCTGAAGCTCGGGGGGGCGGCAGATTGGGACAGGGCCTTCTCTGCGGCAGCCCCTAAACCAGTGACTCTCAAACTTTGGTCCCCAGCCGTTGTTGGACTACAACTCCCATCATCCCTAGCAAGCAGGACTAGTGGGTCAGGGGTGATGGGAGTTGTAGTCAAACAAGAACTGGGGACCCACGGTGGAGAAACACTGTCCAAATGTTGGAACCCACAGAGGTGAGTCTGGGATCTTCGTACTACAGCTTCCGGCGAATGCGAAGGCGCACTCCTCTAACCTGACCCTTGACACACGGGTTCTACATTTTTAGGACCCACTTCAAGCCGGTTGTTGTTTCAGACTGTTTTTAACACTGTGCTTTAACTGTGTGGCCTTAGGGCGAAGGGATTATTATTATTATTAATTGTTGAGTCACTTTGAGCGAATGTCACCCTTGTTTCCAGTCCAGGCTTCCCCAAACTTGGGTCTTCGGCTGTTTTTGGGACTACAATTCCCATCATCCCTAGCTAGCAGGACCAGTGGTCAGGGATGATGGGAATTGTTGTCCAAGAAACAGCTGGGGACCTAAGCTTGAGAAACGCTGCTTTAGATGGAGCCCATTGGGACATATATTTGAGGGGGGAATGTCTCCCTCCTTTGGGGGTCAGGGATGAGAAGCCCATATCACCCATCAACTTTTGCCATTAGCCATGTTGGCTGGAACTGCCAAGAGATGGAATCGCTATCAACATCTGGAGAGAGAGACTCCAGACATCTGGCTTTGGGGCCATTATGGATAGCAGGCAGGGACGGATTGAGAGCTTTAAGTGCCTGTGGCACTTAAAAGATTTTGGTGTCCCTATACTGTATATCTCTAATTCAAAACAAACAATAATAAACCCTAAAAGAAAGTAAAAAGGTATTTTTCTAAATGAAACAAAGCTGGAAAATAATGTAAACTTCCACTTTATTTATATTTGAAAGAAATTCCTCCCTACTTTTTTCTAATTGCAAAGTCTTTGATCAGATCCTCAAAACTAATCTCTCGTCTTCTGTACCTAGTAAGGATAAGGCTTCCCCACTGCCTTGCTGCATAGTTGTTCCGTTAAGAGAAAATGAGCAATTTGTGACCGTCAAATGTTAAAAATCCGGCCGTGTGGAATTTCTGTGGTGCCCCCCATTTTCACTGGATGCCCTAAGCGGGGGCTTATTTTGCTTAATGGTTAATGCAGCGCTGATAGCAGGGTAGCCTGGAGAGGAAGAGAGAGGCATTTCCACCCCCCACAGAGCCATCTAGTGGCGAAAGGCCAGAAGACCAACTGTTTGATGACCGATTACAGGTAGGTAGCCGTGTTGGTCTGCCATAGTCAAAACAAAATAATTTTTTTTATAAAAAATCCTTCCATTAGCACCTTAGAGACCAACTATTTCACTCCATAGGGCGCACCGGACCATAGGGCGCACCTCGTTTTTAGAGGAGGAAACAAGAAAAAAAAATATATTTTCTGGTTTTCCTCCTCTAAAAGCCCTGTTTTTTTTTGAGGATCAGCTAAAAGTTTTGCAGCTTTTTTTGCAAAGGGAAAAGCCCTGTTTTTTTGAGGATCAGCTAAAAGTTTTGCAGCTTTTTTTGCAAAGGGAAAAACCCTGGTTTTTTTTAGGATCAGCTAAAAGTTTTGCAGTTGTTGTTTTTTTGCAAAGGGGGAAAAGCAAAGCTCCTTTTGCAAAGGGGGAAAAGCAAAGAGGAAAAGCTCTGTTTTTATGGGGTTTAACTCACATTTCTGCAGCTTCTAAAGGAAAGGGAGCCTTTTCTACAGTTTCCAGACAGGTAATCTAATCAGCCAGTCACATGTAGCTGGGGAAACAAACAACCTCCCTCTGCAGCACATTCAACAAAGGAGGGCGGGGCTGAAAGGGAGCCGGGGACTCTTATCTCTCTCCCGATCTCTTGCTGATCAGCTGCTGAGCAGGGTCCTTTCAACCCCCCCCCCCCTTTTCTCTTTGTAAAATAAAAAGCATGATCCTCTCTTGGCCCCTGGGCAATTCAGCTCCTGGGACCACCATTCGCTCCATAAGACGCACAGATATTTTACCTTTTTAGGAGGAAAAAAGTGCGTCTTATGGAGCGAAAGATACAGTAAGTTTGTTCTTGGTGTGAGCTTTCATGTGCATGCACACTTCTTCAGATATACTGAAACAGAAGTCACCAGACTCTTATATATAGTGAGAGAGTGGGGAGGGGTATGACTCAGAAGGGTGGTAGGAATGGGTGATTGGCTGATAGGTGTGGAAAACCTGTTGGCGACTGTTAACGACTGCAATTCGTCTTACAGGAAAAAGCAAGGGGTGAGATGTTTGATGACCAAGTTTCAGGATCTCCTGTCTCCTCCTCCTTTCAAGAACAAAACCTCCAGAGAGTGATGGGAGGGTCAGGGGAACTGCAGCTCCGTTTTCCATGCAGACGGTTGTGTGTTCAATCCTAGCATTGCTATGAAGCTCTGGGAAGGAAATCCCATTGCCTGAAATCCTAATGTAGTCAGTAGTAGTAGTAAAGGTAAAGGGACCCCTGACCGTTATGTCTAGTCGCAGACGACTCTGGGGTTGCGGAGCTCATCTCACTCTATAGGCCGAGGGAGCTGGCGTTTGTCCACAGACAGCTTCCAGGTCATGTGGCCAGCATGACTAAGCCGCTTCCGGCGAACCAGAGCAGCGCACAGAAACGCTGTTTACCTTCCCGCCGGAGCGGTACCTATGTATCTACTTGCACTTTGACGTGCTTTCGAACTGCTAGGTGGGCAGGAGCTGGGACCGAGCAACGGGAGCTCACCCCGTCGCGAGGATTTGAACCGCCGACCTTCCGATCGGCAAGCCCTAGGCTCTCTGGTTTAGACCACAGCACCATCCACGTCCCTAGTCAGTAGTAGTAGTAGTTGCTATTACAGTGGTACCTAGGTTTACGACCATAATCGGCTCCGGAGGTCCATTCGTAAACCAAAACAGGTCGTAACCCAAGGCACGCTTTCGCCAATGGGGCCTCCAAAAAAACCAGGTCGTAATTGAAAAGAAAATTGTTCATAAACAAAAAAAATTGTTCGTAATCAAAACAAACAAACAAACAAGGTTCAGAGCAACTGCACTGCAGGGGGTTGGACTAGATGACCTTGGGGGGTCCCCTCTCAATTCTACAATTATCTGACCAAATTTCTCTGACCAATGCTTGCTTGTAATCACACACGCACCCTGCAACCCCCCCCCAAAACACCACCACCAACAACAACAACAACAACAGCCAAAACACCTCTAGGCTTAGAGCACATACTGAGGGTTGTTTTCTGCATGGAATTCACTGTTCTGCTGTTTTAAGGCAATGCAAACCCTTGCTGGTGAGCTGAGGGTTAATTCCTTTTTTTTGGAGGGGGGGAGGCTTGAGAAAGGCCTGACCCTTGGCTGCAGCCATTGGGGGCTTTTCTTTTTTCCCAGCGTTAAAGCCCATTGACTCCTTTCTGCCGGCTGCCGCCCTCCTTCTCCGAGAGAACAAAAGAGGTTTTGTGGGAATCTGCGGTGGCTGGAGAGACTTTCCAGTGGGTGGCTTCTGCTAATGCCTTAAACAAACAGAAAAGGGGGGGGGGGGCGGCAGCAGTGTCCATTTTGGAGGGGGGGAGAGAGAAGCTGAGTAGGGTCGGGGCTTCTCTTCCCCTCTTTTTGGGGTGGGGGGGGGATTGGCGGTCGGTGGAGCAGAGTTTCATTCTCCTAGCCCAGCTCAAAGGAAAGAAGGATGGGAAAACGAAGGGAATGGGATAGATTTTCCATCATTTCCTAACTGAGGTGTCTGAGGAGACCCCCCCCCCGCCCACCACAAGTGGAAGCTCTCCTTCACTTCACTAAGCAGGCGTTTCTGTCAGAAGTGAAAGGCATTCTGTACATGCCCAGAGACAATTTTCTGCAGTTTCTCTGAAGTTTTTTTTTTTTAAATAAATAATTCGTTTTCCCTCGGGAGAAGGCCACTCTCTATTGGCTTAAATATCCCTTTACTCTAGCTTGTGTGTGTGTGTGTGTGAGAGAGAGAGAGAGAGAGGGAAATAATAATAATAATAATTAATAATAATAATAATAATACTGTGGTACCTCGACTTACGAAGTTAATCCGTTCCAAAGGCGCGCTCACAAGTCGAAATCTTCGCAAGCCGAAGCCGCCATCTCGGAACGGGAAAAAAAAATCATACGTTGAAAAAAGCGCGTTCAACTCTTCGTAAGTCGAGGTATCGTGCTGCCGCTTTCACTTCGCAAGTTGAAAATTTCAGAAGCGGTGGCCATTTTTCCGCTTCCGGAGGTCATTCGGAAGTCGAAAAATGCGGAAGTTGAGTCGCTCGTAAGTCGAGGTACCACTGTAATTTATTTGTACCCCGCCCCATCTGTCTGGGTCTCCCCAGCCACTCTGGGCGGCTTCCAACCAATATTAAAACACATTAAAATATCACAGATAAAAAACTTCCCTAAACAGGGCTGCCTTCAGGTATTTTCTGAATGTCAGGTAGTTTTCTATCTCCTTGACCTCTGATGGGAGGGCGTTCCACAGGGCGGGTGCCACTACCGAGAAGGCCCTCTGCCTGGTTCCCTGTAGCTTGGCTTCTCGCAGCGAGGGAAAGAGAGAGAGAGAGAGAGAGAGAGAGAGATGTTGCTTTCCCTTCTGAGAAAGGCACTCTGTGTATGCCCAGGAGACGTGAGGCATAGTTTTGGAATATTTAGAGGCAGAAGCTGGGGAGCTGCATTCGGCTTACGGGACCTGGACTTCTGCCCAGAAGAGATCCTTGCAGTGCCAACTGGCTGGGAACTACTGAGCACCCAGGCCTGATTCCCCCCACCCCTTTCATTCTTGTATCACATGAAGATTTAAGAAGCCCTTTCAGAGAGCTAGAGATGCTTTTTTATCCTGGGAAGCAGGGGGAAGGCTGGAGGCTTTTCATCAACTCCTTTTTCTCTATGAGTGATCCAAGAGGGCATGTTTCTACATGACACTAGAAGCATATTTTAAAGAACTTTTTAATCTGCAGGGAACTTTTTTTTAAGCACCTTTGACCTCCTCCGAGCATCTTGACGTCCAAGAAACGTACCCCATCTTACATCCAGGTTCTCATGAGCAGCTCCCTTAAGCCTCCTTTCATATTTAAAATCCCAGAGGCCATGTTGGTGTAGCAACTTCTAAGATGTTGTTTACCTCCCCTACACCGTAAGATCCCAGAGCAGGTTACAACAATGTTAAAAAAAAAATCTAGATTAAGATCAGGTAGAAACAGTTTCCAACCAGAAAAATAGGGTGGGTCCTATAATTTTTATTATTACGGTTCCTCTAATAACTTTTTTTTGTAGGAAATGCTCAAGCAGAGATGTAGTATAGAATGTCCCTATTTTTGGAGGAAAGTTGGAGGGTATGCATATTTGGGGGAAGCCGATCTTACAGACCCTCTAACTGTCCCTATTTTCCAGGGACATTCCCACATTTACAGTAGCCATCCCAGTTTCTGATTTGATCCTGGAATGTCCCGTTTTTTTCTTCAGGATGTCCCTATTTTCATCGGAGAAATGTTGGAGTAGAAGACATCTGAAGGCAGCCCTGTGTAGGGAAAGTTTGTTTTTTTTAAAGGTTTAGTGTTTTATTGTGTTTTTGAGGTTGAATCCTGACAAGACAGAAGTACTGTTTTTTGGGGACAGGGGGCAGGCGGGTGTGGATGACTCCCTGGTCCTGAATGGGGTAACTGTGCCCCTGAAGGACCAGGTGCGCAGCCTGGGAGTCATTTTGGACTCACAGCTGTCCATGGAGGTGCAGGTCAATTCTGTGTCCAGGGCGGCTGTCTGCCAGCTCCACCTGGTACGCAGGCTGAGACCCTACCTGTCCGCGGACTGTCTCGCCAGAGTGGTGCATGCTCTGGTTATCTCCCACTTGGACTACTGCAATGCGCTCTACGTGGGGCTACCTTTGAAGGTGACCCAGAAACTACAACTAATCCAGAATGCGGCAGCTAGACTGGTGACTGGGAGTGGCCGCCGAGACCATAAAACACCAGTCCTGAAAGACCTACATTGGCTCCCTACAGTACATTTCCAAGCACAATTCAAAGTGTTGGTGCTGACCTTTAAAGCCCTCAACGGCCTCGGCCCAGTATACCTGAAGGAGCATCTCCACCCCCGTTGTTCAGCCCAGACACTGAGATCCAGCGCTGAGGCCTTTTGGCGGTTCCCTCCCTGCAAGAAGTGAGGCTACAGGGTACCAGGCAGAGGGCCTTCTCGGTGGTGGCACCCTCCCATCAGATGTCACGGAAATAAACAACTATCTGACTTTTAGAAGACATCTGAAGGCAGTCCTGTTTAGGGACCCATCTGCCCATCCAGAATGCCCGAGAGGGTCTGTAGGGAATGAGGCAGTCTTTCAGACATTTGGGACCTAAGTCAATTGGGGCTTTCAACACCAATGCTACTCTGCTGCAAAACAAACACCAACATCTTGTTGATTTATTTGAGGCATACAAAATGCTGCAGTGCACCTGTAACAGGAAAACCGGACGCCTTCATTTGCCCCGCCTGTAACGAAACATGTCTCTCCTGCATCGTTCTCTACAGCCACAACAGGAGCTGTGACTCCCCAATGGTTTGACTTCACAACCCGGTGGTGCAGTCCTCTGTTGTCTCCCCAAGTCAGACGGATGCCCACAAAAGTATTGGTGGACTAGGGAGCACTTCACAAGACGTACGGAAAGTTTCTGCCACAACCGATCTCTTAGCCTTTAAGGTACTGCTAGACTCAGTTGCCTTTCCATTCAAAATGCAAGCACAGTGCAGGAACCGATTTAAATATCAAATTCTTGCTGTGCTGGAAACAATTCCTAGTTTTCCCTGCAATAGGTGGGTGTCTTTACCGTAGGTAAGCAGAAGGGGGAGACTGCATCCTGTTTCTGACTTAAATAGTCAGCTGAGGGAAGTTTGCAGTGATGTTCTTGCATATGGGACGGGGTACCTGTGGGCAGTATGTCAAAGATCAGTAAGGAATGTGCAGAGATACAGAAATGCACTTTATTGAGGCCACGGTTTGCTGCCAATGAAGTGTGCAGGGTTGTGAGAAGCACAGAGCTCTTCATCAAGAGGAATGAAACGGGAGGCACCGGGAGTTTCATTCTAAAGAAGCAGTGTGGTGCGGTGGTTAGAGTGTCAGGCAGGGGTCAGCAACCTTTTTCAGCTGTGGGCCGGTACACCGTCCCTCAGACCATGTGGTGGGCCAGACTATAGGTTGATGGGGGGAAAAATGAACGAATTCTTATGCTCCACAAATAACCCAGAGATGCATTTTAAATAAAAGCACACATTCTACTCATGTAAAACACCAAGCAGGCCCCACAAATAACCCAGAGGTGCATTTTAAATAAAAGCACACATTCTACTTTAGATTTAGAAGGCGATTGGGCTGGATCTGGCCCCCGGGCCTTAGATTGCCTACCCCTGGACTGGGACCCGGGAGAAACCAGGGTTCAATCCCCACTTGACCCTGAAACTCACTGGGTGTTACTTTGGGGGCCAGTCACTGCCTCTCAGCCAAACCTACCTCGCAGGGTTGTTGTGTTGGGCTTAAATGAAGAGTGGGGAGAAGCTTTGAGCTCTTTGGAGAAAAAAAAGGTGAGCTATTAATGCAAATAAATGGGAAGGAAGGTTCGAAAGTGGATTAAAAGAAAAACGATACCCCTGACTGGCGTGAATTTGGCGAGATGCAGAAATGGCGTTTCACAACCAGGATACGAGAAGCCAGCCTCTCCTTGCCCTTTGTGTTCTCCCACGCTTTCGACAATCAGGATTGCAATTGTGTAGCTTTGTGAAGTGCCTTATGCATTCGCGGCAACCTATAGATAAGAAAGGCACAGAGCAACAGCCATCGTGCTCTCTGTGTGCGCAGATTCGTACACAGATAGATAAGGAGATCAGTCAGCCCAAGATTTGTTGCTTAATGAATTACCGGTAGCTTATGCCAAGACTTTGTCATTCCTGCAAAAGCAGATAAAATCGAGAATTAAACTGCACCCAAAGTAAAACAAAAACAGAACATGCCAGTAAACAGGGTGCAAGTTGGCAGCCCATATCATAGAATCCTAGAGTTTGAAGAGACCACAAGGGCCATCCAGTCCAACGCCCTGCCAAGCAGGAAACACCATCAAAGCATTCCTGACAGATGGCTGTCAAGCCTCTGCTTAAAGACCTCCAAAGAAGGAGACTCCACCACACTCCTTGGTAGCAAATTCCACTGTCGAACCGCTCTCACTGTCAGGAAGTTCTTCCTAATGTGTAGGTGGAATCTTCTTTCTTGTAGTTTGAATCCATTGCCCCGTGTCCGCTTCTCTGGAGAAGCAGAAAACAACCTTTCACCCTCCTCTATATGACATCCTTTTATATATTTGAACATGAACATTAAGGTGTATCTTAATATGTGTTAAAGCAAAATATAAAATAAAAAAAAATCCTTCCAGTAGCACCTTAGAGACCAACTAAGTTTGTTCTTGGTATGAGCTTTTGTGTGCATGCACACTTCTTCAGATACACTGAAACAGAGGTCACCAGACCCTTATATATAGTGAGAGAGTGGGGAGGGGTATTACTCAGATGGGTGGTGGGAATGGTAGGCAGACCAACACGGCTACCTACCTGTAACTTAATATGTGTTGTCTGACAGTTGATGGCATTTGCTGCCATGAATGATATTTTCAGTGTCTGTGTGGCAAAAGCAGATTTCATAGCTCTCACTGCTTTTTCTCCCGTTGGACAGAAGGGAAAGTCCTCGGAATTGTCCCCGCAACGGACGGATTAATTTCTTCCTGGATGTGCTGGAGCTGTGTCAGATAAACAGAGTCCACCATGGCCCTATACCCATATTCCTGTAAACAGGACCAATTAAACACAGTAATACTTATTAGTAACATGCAGGGTGCTGCGGGATGGGGAAAGAAAGGGTTCAGTTTTAAATAGGGTTGCCAATTTTCCAACCAGCAACAGTGGCTGTGCCTTTTATGGCAACATCTGCAGCTGCAGAAATCAGGGGGTGAGGCTTGTTTAGGCATGGAGAGAAAATAATAATAATAATAATAATAATAATAATAATAATAATAATAATTTATTTATTTGTACCCCGCCCATCTGCCTGGGTCTCCCTGGCCACTCTGGGCGGCTTCCAACAAATATTAAAATACATTTGTTCACAGATTAAAAACTTCCCTAAACAGGGCTGCCTTCAGGTATTTTCTAAGTGTCAGGTAGTTGTTTATCTCTTTGACCTCTGATGGGAGGGCGCCACTACCGAGAAGGCCCTCTGCCTGGTTCCCTGTAGCTTTGCTTCTCGCAGTGAGGGAACCCGCCAGAAGGCCCTCGGTGCTGGATCTCAGTGTCATTTGCTAATTTGCTAATGCTTGTGATTTAAACTGCTGCCAACAAAGGCATAAGAACAGGGGCCACTGTCAAAGCTGGCAACCCTATTTCATTTTTTTAAAATTATAATAATTATTATTATTTTGGTATTTTGGGGCTGACCCATCTTGGCGGAGAGCTTCAGAAAAGGGCAACCAAAGTAATGAAGGGGGTGGAGAGACTCCCCTGTGCAGAATTCGGGATTTTTTAAAAATTTAGGCAAGGTTCCCCAAACTTGGGCCTCCAGCTGTTTTTGGACTACATCTCCCATCATCCCTGGTCCTGCTAGCTAGGGATGATGGGGGTTGTAGTCCAACAACAGCCGGAGACCCAAGTCCGGGGAATCTTGGTTTAGAGAAAGGGGGAGTAAGTGGCAACATGGTTGAAGTTTATAAACTCATGCCTGGCACGGACAAATTGGATAGAGAAGAGCTTTTCTCCCTCACTCCTAACACTAGAACTTGTGGGCATCTAATGAAGCTGAATGCTAAAAGATTCAGGGCGGACAAAAGAAAGTCCTTCTTCACACAGGGTATGGTTAACCTACGGAACTCCCTGCCACAGGAAGCAGGGACGGCCACCAAACGAGGTGGCTTTAAAAGAGGATGAGGCGAATTCATGTCGGAGAGGGCCGTCCGTGATCGCTAGCCATGATGTTCTGCCTCTCCACTGGAAACCACAGGAGGGGAGAGGGTTCGAATCCTGCATGCAGGTTTCCCATTCAGGGCAGCCGGTTGGCCACTTTGAGAAGAGGATGCTGTTCTTATGTTCCTCAGAGCAGGTAAGCCACACCTTGAGCCTTCTCAGCAGGCGGATGTCTCACCAACTGCTTGAAGACCACCCCCCACCCCCCAGCCAGGGAGAGCGCCATGAAGAACGACTTTCTAGGTTAAAAGCAAATGATCCAAGCTGGGTGTTTCTCCCTTTAAACATACGCCATTTAAAAAAGAGGAGAGTGGGGTTTTGTGGCTCTGTCGTATTCATATATATGTGTGTGTGTGTGTGTGTGTGTATTAATTGAAAGAGCTTTGTCTTCCTTCCAGGATCACACAAAAGCCACTGTCTTGAGGTTTTGGCAAACGCGGCCCCTAATTCCACCGGGGAGCTCTTTCCATGAGTCAAAATACGGCAAGTGCAGCCTTCCAGATGTTGGAGCTGCCACTCCCCTCATCTACCCTGGACCTTGGCCAGCTGCAGCCCCAGTTTCCCTGCTCCCTTCCACCCAGGTGGAGCCAACTGGGCCCCTTCGGACGTTGTTGGACACCCACCAGCCCTAACCACTGACCCTGCTGACTGCCGCAGGGGCTGATGGGAGTGGGGGGGGGGTGTCTTGCAACAGCCAATTGGCCAGGCCTAGCTGCAGAGAATCTCTAACTGCAGCACTTCTTGGGTCCCCAGCTGACTGTTGCTGGACTACTTTAGGATTCATTTAGCCAGCTAGCCCTGGTGACTATCTAATGTTTATTGGATGGATTCCCCCCATTATTGATTTTTGAACTTTGAATTTTATTGTTACTCATGCTTTTATACTGTATTTTTATGCTGCTTTTATGTTGTATTATAATTAAGTGTTTTTAAATCTTTTGTTAGCCGCCCTGAGCTTGGGTTTCTGAACCGGGAAGTTGTTGTTGTTCAGTCGTTCAGTCGTGTCCGACTCTTCGTGACCCCATGGACCAGAGCACGCCAGGCACGGTTATCCTTCACTGCCTCCCGCAGTTTGGCCAAACTCATGTTAGTAGCTTCGAGAATACTGTCCAACCATCTCATCCTTTGTCGTCCCCTTCTCCTTGTGCCCTCCATCTTTCCCAACATCAGGGTCTTTTCCAGGGAGTCTTCTCTTCTCATGAGGTGGCCAAAGTACTGGAGCCTCAACTTCAGGATCTGTCCTTCTAGTGAGCACTCAGGGCCGATTTCCTTGAGAATGGATAGGTTTGATCTTCTTGCAGTCCATGGGACTCTCAAGAGTCTCCTCCAGCACCATAATTCAAAAGCATCAATTCTTCGGCGATCAGCCTTCTTGATGGTCCAGCTCTCACTTCCGTACATTACTACTGGGAAAACCATAGCTTTAACAATACGGACCTTTGTTGGCAAGGTGTCTTTGCTTTTTAAGATGCTGTCTAGGTTTGTCATTGCTTTTCTCCCAAGAAGCAGGCGTCTTCTAATTTCGTGACTGCTGTCACCATCTGCAGTGATCATGGAACCCAAGAAAGTGAAATCTCTCACTGCCTCCATTTCTTCCCCTTCTATTTGCCAGGAGGTGATGGGACCAGTGGCCATGATCTTAGTTTTTTTGATGTTGAGCTTCAGACCATATTTTGCGCTTTCCTCTTTCACCCTCATTAAAAGGTTCTTCAATTCCTCCTCACTTTCTGCCATCGGGAAGGGCAGGGTATAAATAAAAAAAATATTTTTTAAAAAAATAATTATTATTACTACAATTCCCATCATCTCTGACCACTGGTCCTGCTAGCTAGCGATGATGGGAGTCGTAGTCCAACAACAGCCAGAGACCCACAGTGGAGAAGGACTGGAAGGGGCTGGGAGCACCCAGCAGAATGCGGCAGGAGGGCCCCTGATTGATCCCAACCCCCACCCCGCCGCCACAGGTGGGATGGCCCAGTGGGTAGAGCACGAGACTCTTAATCTCAGGGCCGTGGGTTCAAGCCTCCCGTTTGGCAAAATAGTCTTGCAATGGGGGGGGGGTGCGCTAGATGACGCTCGGATCTTTTCCAACCATGGGCGTAGCCATGATTTATGTTGGCGGGGGAGGGGGGACAGGATCTATGTTGGGGAGGGCTGAACCGAGCTATCTGCGACGCGTTTGGTCGGTTATTTAAGTATTTTTATTTATTCACTTGATTGGGGGGGGGGGGCAGCTGCCCTCCTTCCCCCTTGAAGCTTCCAACTCTCCAAATGCACCTACTCAAACGAAACCTTTCTTCCTAAACACAAGGACTAGCGGATTAGCTTTTCCTTTTTGGAGGAAAGGGAAGCAGCTCTGTGGCAAGCCAGCGCATCTGCCGGGCACGCGGGAAACCCCAATCCCTGATCAGGCCATGCGCACGCAGGGCTGGGGACGTCCCTCGCCTGAAACCCCGGAGAGGAGCTGCTGCAGCTGCCGGCCAGTGCAGGCACCACGGGGGTGGCTGGGTCGCCGGTCCATCCCTCACCAGGAGGAGGAAGGGACGCAGCCGCCCATGCCGCGGTTCCTGAACGCAAACTGGCCCCGCGCCCGTTTCTTCTTAACCATGAGGACTAGCGCCTTAGCTTTTCTTTTTGAAGGAAGGGCTGCAGAGCTGAGCGCAGGGCTGGGGCCATCCCCCTGGCCGGAAACCCCGGAGAGGAGCTGCCGCTGCTGCCGGCCCGTGCAGGCACCCAGGGGCTCGCTGCTGTGCTGCCGGCCCGAGTCCGAGCGCTCCATCCCTCGCCAGGAGGAGATGCAGCGTTCCTCCGGCTGCCGCGCCCTGGGCGCAATGAACCCCGCGCACCGCGGAGGAACCGGCTGCTCCTCCTTGCCGGTCCCGGTGCCGACCCCTCCCTGCCCCGGAGGGTCGGGAAACGATGCTGCTTCTGCCGCCGCGGCCGCCGCCCCCTTAGCTGGGCGGAGGGCCAGGGAAAGTGGCCGGGCGACGAGGCTCCACCCCGGCGCGCGTGATGTCAGGCGGCCCTGCCCAGCGCAGCCAGAGCGCAGCCGGGCGTCCTCGGCAGCAGTAGAAGCGACGGCTCTGGCTCTGGCTCCCGATCCGAATCGGAGCTGCGCTCCCGGGAGGTTGGGCACCCGTCGGCGGCGTGGCCTGGGCAGCGAGTCCTGGATGCCCCACGCTGGGCGACCGGCCAGGGGCTCCCATTGCCGGGGCGCCGCGGCCGAGGGGCAGGGGGCTACCCGCCGCCACCCACCGCCGCCAGCACAATGAGACGGCGGAGGACCCCTGGCGACGTGCTGTGCACCCTCTTCTTCCTCCTCTGCTACTCGAGGCCCCAGGTGAGACCCCCACTTCTCGGACGCCCACCCAAACCCTTTTGCTGGGGGCCCGGGAGGTGCCCGCGCGGGGCACTCAGGCACGCCTCTCCAGAGGCTCCCTCCAACACTTGCGGGTGGGGTGGGCGCTTGAAATGGGTGCACCAACCCCACGCTGGGAGAGGCAGGTGCCAACTTTGCCCAGGCATGCCCAGCCTCTGTTTACCCCAAGTTGAGAGCTGCATGTTTTGGGTGGTAGGGGTGTCTAGCATTCTCTCTGGGGGTGGCATTTGGAGAGAGGCACCATGGCACCCGGGCTCTTTGGCTGGGTGTGGGCACCGCTGAACGTGAGGCTCGTCGAGGTCTGCTTTGCACCCATCTCCGGGCTCTCAGCCGTCTCCAGGTGCCACCCACCTGGCCCCTGCCAACCTCCAAAAACCCTTTGCGCTCTCGTCTCTGCGCATCGCACCCCTGTCCAGAGAGAGAACTCAGTCCGGACGGCGCAATCCCTTTGAGAGCTAGGCGTGGTGTCTTGCCTGGCCAGCCACAAGGCAAAGAGCATCAATGTGCCATGTGGAGAGCATGTCTGCATCTCTACACTCGCTCCAGTGCCTGCTTGGTTGGAGAGCGGATCCTGAGCTGGTTTTGTGCCTTTGCCCAGAAGCTGCTGAGAGAGGCGGGCGGGCGGGGAGGGGTGTTTTTTCAGGAGGGGGGGGGAAGACTGGGGAAGAGATCTGTGATCATAGGGGGGGGGGTTGCTCCATTGCCTGAGCCTGCCTCACATGCCATCTTTGGGGCATCTGGTGACACACTGACTGCAGGGAGTAAGGCAACATGCGCCGGATCGTTCTCTCGGTTTGCTTGATATACTGGTTGAGCAACAACTTTCTGCCTCCCCCTCCAAAAAAAAAAAAAGGCCGGGATTTGTAGTTTGACGAGGCAGCTAGACTGCTCTGTTATTAGAGGTTTTCCCAGGCCCCCCCTTCCCGTCACAGAACTACAGTTCCCCCAGTTCCCAGTCCCGGAGGAGGAGGAAGGAACCTGGTTAAACTGGTTAGGTGTGGATGCACCTCTTTGGTGTTGAACCAGCCTCATCCCCTGGGGTAGCTCTGGCACTGTATCAGCCCCTGCTGCACTGGGCTTCGGTTTGCAGCTGGGACAGCGCTTTTGTTTGCGGGATCCTAGACGGTCCTATCTGCTCCCCCCACTTCACTTCCGAGGAACCTGCAGACCTCCCCGTGTTTCCCCCGCCGCCACCAACCAGGGGTGAGAAGAGGCCGGCGTGCGATCTTCCTTTTGGTTCCACTGCAAAAGCTGCTGCTGTGCTGTGCGGCAGTTTGGCAGCTGCTGTGCTCCACCCCAGAGTCAGCTGCATCACTGGACTGGGAGGGAAGCAGTCACCCCATCCCAGAGGCAGCTTTGCGTCGAGACGGGAGCAAGCTCACCCCACGACTGACTGCCAGCATCTCAGAAGTCAGAGCGAGTTAGGGAAGCTTGGGAGGCACAGCCGGCAGAGCCTTTTTAGGGCTGTGAGGTTTGGGCGCCATTAAGAGGCAGATCTGAGGGCCCCAATCCTCTGATCAGGTCTTCTGTAGAAGCCGCATGGAAAGTGGACAGTGTGGGAGCCCCTAATATCATCTGGGGGGGGGGCTATAGTTGGATCAGGACAAAGGGCTGTCTAGTCCAATATCCTATGGCCAACCAGATTTTGTTTCATAGAACTATAGAGTTGAAAGGGACCCTGGGGGGTCATCTATTCCAACCTCCTGCAATGCAGGAATATTTTGCCTGACATGGGGCTCGAACCCACAACCTGGAATTTAAGAGTCTCTCCCAACTGAGTTATCCCAGGCTGTTTGTTTTCTACCCTTCCGCTCCTCCAAGGAACTTAAGGTGGCATGCATGGTTCAGCCCCCCCTCCTCAGTTTATCCCTGCAACAACCCTGTGAGGTAGGTTCGGCTGAGAGGCAGTGACTGGCCCAAGGTCAGCCAGTGGGTTTCCTGTCGCTGAGTGGGGATTTGAACCCAGGTCTCCCAGGTCCTAGTCCGACACTCAAACCACTGCACCCCACTGCCTCCCTGGGCCTACCTCCCGTTGTGCAAGAGCAATTGCGTGCCTCCTGTATCATTTTGGCGGAATGGGAACTTCCTGGTGGATTGGGTCCCGTGGTGCTTGGCAAGGAGGCAGGGCGCTCCGTGGATTTCGCACCTCGGGCGCCTGCTCCTGGCTCGGGTTCGATTTCCTTGTTCAGACACGAAACAAAAGGCTAGCAGAGTTGGTGTGCCCCGTGTGTGTTTTCGAGAAAAGCTTCCTTTTGTTGCCGCTGCAAATGTTCCGGAGGCCGCAGAGTCCTGTGGGGAGTTGCCAAGGGCCGGGTGGGCTGGACCAGGTGGGTGGGGGGTGGATGGGCAGCAGCCCCCCCCCCGACTGGTGGCATTTGGCAGCCTTGTGCCACTGTCAGGGCTCCACATCTGGCGAGCACAGAGGGCAAAATGAGGAACCTCCCTCCCCGCAGGAGAGGGGGGCAGAGGTGAAATCCTGCCTGCTGCTATTCCAGTAACGCCCAGCATCCCCCTAGGGAAGATGGATTTCCTCATTGGGGAGGGCGGGGAATGGATCCGGCCTCCCCACCTACGAGCAGGGAAGGAGGTGGGGGACATTTCAGCCCCTTTTCCCCCTGTCGTCCCCCCCAGCAGACGTCCCTCTCCCAACCAAAATAGCAGTAGCAGTTTTGTTAGTGGGGATCTTGGGGTTGGGCATTAAATTCTGGGGGCTCCTGCCCCTCCCTGAGTAGAAACTATGCCCCGAGACCTGGTTACCTTGGCCTGGGATCAGGGCCCACCCAACCTCAAGGACCTGTTTTGACCTCGCAGTGTGACGTGCAAAATAATGGAAAGGGTGCCTCTGAACATATGCAGAGTTCATTTCCCTATCCACAGCCAAAGATGTGCACCTGGCACTCCCAGGCAGCAGTCTGAGAGTGGGATTTCTGTGCAAGCTTGAGCTTTGCTCCTTCTTTTTAGTGGGTTCCCCTGAGCATGTGCAGATGTTCCTTTGCCAGGGAACAGGCCACAGGAAATTTCTGCCGTGTGTGAGGTTTGTGACACTGTGAATGGAACACCTGGGCTGGCTTCTCTCTAGCAAAGGAGCACCTCTCTGCACATGCTCAGGGACCACACAGCCACAGCTGTTTGGGTGGGTGTGTATAAGGAAATGCCTTTCACATATGCTCAGAGACACCATTTCTGTGATTTTGTGTAGCTTAACAATCAAGCCCTGGCACTCGAGGCTGGATAGCTCATTCGTAGAGCATAAGACTCTTAATCTCGGGGTTGTGGGTTCAAGACACATGTTGGGAGAAATATTGCATTGCAGGGAGACTAGATAGATGACTTCTGTGAATCTATGAAACAGGTTCTGGCTCTGATTCATAGGCAGCCCTGATCCTGAGCCAGGATAGCCACATCTAGGGGCATAATTTCTGCTTTGTGTGTACATGCATGTGAAAATCCTCAAGAAGTCCATACAACTTGGGATGTGGGTGGGGGGGAAGGGCACCACTTTTCAGAACATGAAAACGAAAAATATTTTTCCTGCCCATGAACACCCAGAGGCATTGGGCCGTGCTGCTTTTGGCAGCACCAGAACTCTGGATGCAGCAGATCTTTTGGGTCTGATCCTGCGCTTCTTAATGCGTTGGCTGAGCAATGGACAGTACAGGGTGAAATTGGGTTTCAGTGGCCTTGAGTACTTTTAGCAGCCTCATATTAAGTCCACCCCCCCCCCCCCAGATATACTGCGCTGGTTTTTTGGACTTCCAATTTTTTATTGTATTGATTCATTTGATTTACTTCAATAAAATATTTTATTTTTTTTTTAATGACACGTGTGCCTCTTTCATAAGAACACAGGAAGAGTTTACTGGATCAGGCCAATGGCCCTTTTAGCCCAGCATCCTGTTCTCACAGGGGGCAACCAGATGCCTGTGGGAAACCAGCCAGCAGGATTCGAACACAAGACCCCCCCCTCTCCCCTCCTGTGGTTTCCAGCGACAGGCCTTCAGAAGCATTGTTGCCTCCAACCTTGAGGCCTCAACAGGTCCCTCGATGGATTTGTCTACAACCCTCTTTCAAAGCTGCCCAAATTGTGGGCCTCCGCTGACTCCTGCAGCAGCGAGTTCCGTAGGTCAGCCGTCCCAATCTCTCCTCTCCGTCTGCTCTGCTCCCTCCAGGTCTCCGAAGCGGCAGGAACCTTCGAGCTGCAGATCCGCTTTGCCCGCAACGAGAAAGGGGTGCTGGCTGACGCGCGGTGCTGCCGCGGGGGCCTGCATCCTCCGTGCCCCGTGGCGCAGCAATGCCGCACCTTCTTCCGGGTCTGCCTCAAGGAATACCAGCTGCGGGCTCTCCCCGGGGGGCCCTGCGTGCTGGGTGCCGCCACCACACCCGTCCTAGGGGGCAACGTCTTCTCCACCGGTCACCAGAAGAACGACCACGCCGGCAGGGTGGTTATCCCGTTTGATTTTGCCTGGCCGGTAAGGTGGATTCGGGTTCCTTCTCTTGGTGGGTGGGTGGGTGTGCCACTAGGAGGGGAGCTTGCGAATTCCTCCGGGTGGGGGGGGGAGGGAGGGAAATAAGCGCTGGAGCTTAAGGAAGCCGGCAGCTGCAACCCTGTGGCTCAGATGCCCTGGCTCAGTGGGGATGGGGGGGAATGGCATTCTGCACATGCTCAGGGGCTCGCTTCACTTCGCTAGGGTGCCAGATCTCCAGGCCCGACCTGAAGTCTGCCTGCTCCCCCTTCCAGGTGGGCGAGAGTGGCGATAATTTAAATAGTGCTGTTTTCACTATTTGTAATTTAACAGAAGTGTTTTAATTCTGATATAGTTCAATTGCTTTTCAAGTATAGCCTTCTGTATGTAGTTAGCCTTCTGTGTTTCGTTGTTTTGATTTGTGTGAGCTGCCTTGAGTCTGGGGAAAAGGCGGGATATTAATAATAATAATAATAATAATAATAATAATTTTTAAATTAAGAAGACTGTGTATGCAGTTTACAAGCTTCAGCCTAGCAGGAGCTGGCTGCAAATTATCGCATAGATGCTCTGAGGAACATTCCCCCCTCTGCTCCCTTCTCCCAATTAACTTCCGTCTCCAGGGTCTACCTTGTGACATCACTAGGGCCTCCCATCGTGACATCACCAGGGGCCGCCCCCAGTTCTCAGTTTTGGGCCCTGAAATCTGAAGCCCAGTTCCCTGTCGTTCTCCTCACTAGATAACATTCCCCCTTCTGGAGCTGAGAATAGAACCAGGCGTCTTGTCAGCCATTTGACTGGGAAAGGGCACAAACTCATTGCAGGTGCTGAGCCCCTGCTCTTACGTCACAACCTAAAGCACAGGAAGAGGTGCAGACAAAGAGAGAAATGCCTCGATTAACTGAAGCCAGTGTGCAAGCTTTAACGTTTCACAGAACGCTTTGGCCCATTGCATCAGGGATGGCGCGGAGCTCGGTGAAACCCAGAAGCTTGCGTACTCTCTCCCCTCCCCCTGCTGCCTAAGTCTATCCAATTGCAAACCATTTCCTTTCACCCCACAAAAATCTCCCTTTGGAAGGGTGGCGATATTTTGGAGGGTGGGGCGGTGGTGTCAACCTCTGAAATCGGAGCCAGTTCCTTTTGCTAGCGTGGGACCCAGGTGCAATTGGCGAGGGGCCGAGGGGGAGGGAACAGGAGAGAGCCAGGGGAGGCGAGAGCCAGATGGACTTTGCTTAGACTCTCTTTTCCCCTGGGGGAACTGAGGCAGATGCAATATCTCACTTGGCCAATCAACTGGGCAAGGCAGCTCCTGTACAAACTGTCTGCCTTAGTGATTTATTGATTTCCGGAGCTTTTATCCGGCTGACTTCGATGCCAAAGACACAGAGATAGGTGTGTGTGTGTGTGTGCGTGCTCCATTTCCTCGTTCTAATTAATTAGGTCTCGGATTATATTAGCCCGGTGGGAAATGGGGGGGGAGGTTCTGAGCAGAGGGAACCCCGTCTCTTGCCCTTCACCCCCCAAATGCCTGCAGGAGGTGGGAAAGGATAGGGTCGGTCCTAGAGTCAGGACCCCCAGAACCTGGGAGGACTCCTGTGCCTTTTGAGATTATATGTTGAAAAGGGGGAATTCTGCCACATGCACCTTCTCCCCTCACGGAAACGCAGGGAGGGGAAAAGTTGCATCCTGGCCAAGTTTTCTTTATGGATGTGGCAACCCATGTTTTCAATGTCAGGAGCTGCAGGCGGTTGCTAGGGGAGGGGGGGAACGCCTTCTTGGCTCTCCACCCACCTGGTCTCCCTTTCAGATTCTGTCTTGAAAGGGTGAAAACGCAGGGCGTGGATCCGCTCCTAACCTGCAGCGATCTTTGCTCTCCTGCCTCTACCAGATCCAGATCTGGTGTGGGGTGTGGTTGTTTTCTAAAAAGAGGGTTGACGCTCACGCCTGGCCTGCCTGATGGGGGAGAGACGCTCTGCACATGTTCAGAGGTACTCTTCTCTATATCAGTAGCAGTTTAAGTATTCCGTGGTGGGGAGCTGCTACATGAAACAGGTCCCGGGGCTGAGGAAACCCCCCCTCCCCAGCACATTGTGGCTCAAGCGACGGACTAGGTGGGTGCCAGGACAGATTTCCCAGGGTTTTATGGGTGCGGCAGCTTCTGTTGACGTCATAGATGTCAAATTTCCCTTTACTTGTATCAATTTGTTTGCTTGTTTAGGTTTTCATTGATTCTGTTCATTGCAACTGATTTCTGCTGTGCTTGCAAGTTGCTTCGAGTCATTTTTTATGAGCAAAGCAACTAATAAATAATAATAATAATAATAATAAATAATAATAATTAATAATTTGATGTGGCAAATGAGTGCCCTCGCAGTCCTCTTTTACCAAGAGGATTCCTGCATTGCAGGGGGTTGGATTAGATGACTCTTGGGGTCCCTTCCAACTCGATGATTCTACGAAGAGGATGCTAGCCACCTGCAGCTCTTAAAAGCCCTGGTATTAAAAACAAAGCGTGCGTTGGATTTTCTCTGAAAATTCTGAGGCCTCTTATTTTTATTCACACCAAAAAGTTCCCTTAATGTCATCTAAATCGGGGGAAAGATCTCCTCCCCAATTAATGGGCAGAGAGCGTTTTCTTTCGCTCTCTTTAACCTGATGAAAAGTGTTGTTTTGAAGTGCCTGGGTTGAAACTTTACAGCCGGCCTCCAGCACACCCAACTGATGCTTTTTGGGGTGCGATCTCTGTTTGGACAGGCTGGCTTGCCGTTTCTGTTGTGTTCCTTTCGAAGGGTCCACCTGGATTTGGAAAGACAGCGAGAGCGAGGAAAGCCCAGCCGTTCCTCTCCTCCGGCCCTGGGAAAGGTCACGGTGCACCGATGACCTTTGACTCTATGGGGCCAGCCCCGGATGCCTTTCCCCGCCGCAAGGGCACGGCGACTAAGTGGGTGGGATACTTTGGCTCTGGGTTAAAAAGTTCCGCTGGCTTGTATATACGCCTGGCCACTCCATCCATCTGCCTCTCGTTTTCCCTTCTCCAAGAGGATGGCGGAAATCACTTTGTCTGGGGTCAGGGCTGTGCCAAAGGTTTGGTGGCACAAGCAAGGCTGGTGCCAGAAGTTGGCGCCTTCGGGCATTTGTTGCGGGAGATCTCGCACTCTGTGCCCTGGCGGTTCCTTTAGCTTCCCGCTCTCCCCACCAGCGAGCAGTGCTGGGAATCCCAAGCCTCTAGCTGCCATTTTAATTTCCCAGAATGCCCTGGACTTAGCCATGTTCCAGGGCATTGTGGGATATTTAAATGGTGGGTAGATGCCCCTCTGCCCGCCGCCAGGTAGGCGTGCCAGGGCCCACGGACAAAAAACGCCAAGGGAGTAGCCCTAATCCTGTGGCACAATGGGTTAGTTGCGTCCGGCTGTTAACCAGAAGGTTGGTGGTTCGAGTCCACCCAGGGATGGCTGTGGGCAGGATTCCTGCATTGCAGGGGGTTGGACTAGATGACCCTAGGGGGCCCTTCCAATTCATACTTCAGTTGAGACAAAGCACCCTTAAACTTTGAGCCGGTCTGGAGGACGAATGCTGATAAATTATACGGCGCCACTTGTGAAAAGAAGGACATGCTTCGTGTAGTCAAAACAAAATAAATTTTTTTTAAAAAAATTCCTTAGAGACCAACTAAGTTTGTTCTTGGTATGAGCTTTCGTGTGCAATTTTTTTAATTTTTAATTTTGTTTTAGCTATGGCAGACCAACACGGCTACCTACCAGTAAATGCTTCTTGTAGATTTCACATCTCAAGCCGAAAGCCAAATTCTGCCATCTGTGCTTTGTATTAATTTACTCTGCAAATGTTGGTCTTCCACCAGGGTGGCCACTTAACGCATTGCCGAAAAGAGATTTGTAATTAAAAAAAAAAGGCTAAAAGAGATTTGCATAATTTTTATGCATAGCTGAAAATTAAGAAATACTCCAATTTATAAACAGAAATGCAAGCAGCCTGGGTGCCCTTTTGGCCTGCTGTCCTAGATTAGGGTTCCTTCTCCTCCTCCTTCCACCTTTATTGTCCAAGGATCTCAAGGTGAGACATGGGTCTCTTCCCTCATTTCATCTTCGCAACAACCCTGTGAGGTAGGTTAGACTGAGAGATGGAGATTGGCCCGAGGTCACCCAGTGAGCTTCATGGCTCAGTGTGGGATTCGAACCCTGCTAACACTAACCATTGCAGCGACAACCTTTGGAAGAGAGGACCGTCTTCTGCAAAAATGGTTGCCCTAAGAGGGTCATGGTTCTTGGCTCAAGGAGATATGCGGGGGGGGGGGGGAGAGATGTTGTCCTCCAATAGGTTATCAACGGCTCAAAACATACCAGGGCAGCTGGAAGGTGCATGAGGAACGGCGCACAGAGTTAAACTCTGGAACTCACTGCCACCAGAGTCTGCAATAGCCACCAAGTCGGATGGATTTAAAAGAGCATTAGGCAAATTCATGGATGGGGAAGGCTATCAGTGGCCGTGCTCTCATGGGTGGAGGCAGTGATGCTTCTGCATACCGGTGACTGGAGATCGCGGGAGAGTGATCCTGTGTTCGAGTCCTGCTTTCTGGTTTCCCAGGTGAGCCATTGGCCTGATCTGGTAGGGCATTTGCTTAAGGCTGCAGTCCTGTGCCCATTTACCTGAGCATTAGTCCCATGGGACTTGAAGAGACCTACTTTTGAGTAAGCAGGAGGAAAGGTTGTGTCTCGCTCATCATTAAATCTTTTCTCCAGGTGGTGCGATGGAGGGGCACGTGAGCCATCTCAGACCAAAACCCTCACAATCACATATCCTCCAACCTTTCTCTGAAGAAAATAGGGACATCCCATCCCGTACCTTCCGACGTTTCTCCAGTGAATATAGAGGCATCTCCCCCCAACATTTCTCTGATGAGAATAGGAACGTCCTAAGGAAAAAACAGGACATTCCATGATCAAATCAGAAACCAGGACGTCGTCTTTAAATCTGGGACTTTCCCTGGGAAATAGGGACACTTGGAGGGTCTGTAATCTCCCCCTCAACAAGCCAAGGATCCTCATAACCCCCCCCCAAAAAACAGAATTATTTGCAGGAAGCTGTGATAGTTAAAGTGGTATCAGAGCAATATTTGTTCATGGTGATGCAATGTGACTCTGACTTAGAGCCGAATCTGTGAGCTCAGTGTGGTGAGGATCTCCTAGGCATGTGCAGAGTGCTGTATCCTTGGGCTTGAATAACCCCCATGCCTGCCCACAGCCTCTGAAGGGTTGCATTTCAGAATGTGGAAATGAGCTTGCTAAATGTGATGCAAGATCTCCGTGTGCAGCGGAAAGGTGAGCCTATAATGAGCCTATAATGTGGTCTCTCTCTCTCTCTCTCTCTCTCTCTCTCTCTCTCTCTCTCTTTCTTTCTCTCTCTCCCAGGGGATTTCCAGCGCTGGGAGGGCGAAGAAGGCTTGGGATTCTTCCACCTCCCTCCCTCCCTCCCTCCCCCTGCCAGCTCTTTGTGTTATTCTGCCCATCCCTCTGGGGTGGGGGGAGGGCAAGAGAAGAAGAGCGAGATCTGGAGATAAATAACTTAATTAAAGTCTCTCTCCTTAATTGATGCAAAGTCACTTTCCTCCCCTCCTCCCCAGATGACGGCTTAATTCTTCGCAGCGCTCTGGGTCTGCCATGCAAGGCTCTGCAGGTGGAGACCTGGGCAAATCTCGGGGCCTGGGTCTTCTGTGGGTCAAATCCAGATCCTCCCGCGAATTTTTTTTAAAGGCAGAGCTGTGGGGACTGGTTGGCCCTGCAAGTTGTTTCCTCTAAGCCAGTGTTTTTCAACCTTTTTTGGGCAAAGGCACACTTGTTTCATGAAAAAAATCATGAGGCACACCACCATTAGAAAATGTTAAAAAATTTAACTCTGTGCCTATATTGACTATATATAAAGTAATTCTCTTGAATAGGAATCAAATAAACAAATTTTTCCCATGGCACACCAGGCAAGTGGTTGAAAAACACTGCTCTAAGCCAGGAGATTCAGCTGAGGTTTCTTGAAGGCAGAGGGAAAAGTATTGTGTGCCTCCCACGTATCTTCCAAGTTTAAGGACTAGAAACTTAATATATATATATATTGCTTTTTCAAAACAGAACACTTTACAGACTTCCACCCGCCTTCCACGGTTTCCATATTTGCCCTTAAATGCTGCATATTTCATATATAATATTCAATACATCCATCCTAACCTATTTATCTTAATAATCAGAAGGACTAGAAACTTGATGTGGGAGATTTGAGAGCCAGGGCAAGCAGGGTGATAAGTTTCAATAGATTCCTGATAACTGCATTCTGGCAAGGCTGCAGTAAAGCAGACCAGAGGAAGACCCATGTTCATACGTACTATAAATTTAAAGCGATTTGATACCGCTCTGGACAGCTGTGAGTTTCCCCAAAGACCCCTGGGAGTTTTTGCTTGTTAGGGTGCTGAGAGTTATTAGGAGACACACACACACACACACACACACCGTTCCCCTCCCAGAGTTCCCTGTGAAAGAGGGGTTGATGGTTAAACCACTCTGGGAATGTTAGTTCTGGGAGGGGAATCAGGGGGCCTCCGGACAACTCTCAGCATCCTTATATCCCCCCCCCCCCTATTTTGTTGGAAGCCTCCCAGAGTGACTGGGGGTAGCCTATTCAGATGGGTCACAATAAATAATAAAATTATCATCAACAACATCAGGGCTTTTTTTTTTTAGCCAGCAGGGCCGTCTCGTCCATAGGGTGCGCCAGGACGCCAGGCCTCCCAGGGGCGCCCCCGCGAGCCCGCCAGCACTGAGTGTTTGGATTTAGCACGTGGGGGGTTTAAACGGGGGGACGTGGGGACGGGACAGATTCAATTTAAGATTAAAACCTTTATTTCATAACATGCCCACAGAACGTTAGAAAATGTTGTGACTCCCAGCACCTGGCATGCAGAGGGCCATTTACGGAGGAGGTAGGGACAAGCCATGGATAGCCATGCGAATTTCCCTGATCCTCTTTCAAGGCCATCCGAGGCCTTATCTTGTGGGAGGGGGTTCCGTAGTTTAACGGTGCTCTAGGCTGCAGAAGGGCTTTCTTTTGTCTGCCTTGAGTTTCAGGAAATCACACCTTGTGGCTCGGAAAACCTCCCTGCTGCTTTCTGCCAGCTCAGCGGAGAGGTTGGCTCAGACCCCAGTCCTCCTCCCAACAGCCCCAGCGTAAGGAAGCGGGAAGAGTTTAGAGAACAGGCGAGGGGGTGGAAGTTTATAAAACCAGGCGGGGGACAGAGGAAAGCTTTTCTCCATCTCTCGCGACACGGGAACTGGTGGACGCCCAACGAGGCGGAGATGCAAGAAAGGACTTCTTCATGCAGCTCATAGACAGTGGAACTCCCTCCCACCAGAGGCTGAGATGCCGCTAACTTGGATGTCTTTAAAAGAGGGCTGGATGAGAAGCCTATGATGGTTTCTAGCCACAATGGCTCTCTCCACAGTCAGAGGCATCAATGCTTCTGAATACCCGTTGCTGGAAAACACACGAGGGGAGAGGGCTCTCGAGTTCGAATCCTGATTGCTGGTTTCCAACAAGCCGGTATGAGAACAGGATTCTGGACGAGAGGGGCCATTGGCTCCTCTTGTATTCTAAGAGTCCAAGCCCTCCCAAATTTCCTCTGATTAAAAAAAAACTATTCCATATTATTATTATTATTATTATTATTGTTGTTGTTGTTGTTGTTGTTGTTGTTGTTGTTGTTGTTGTTGTTTAGCCTGGAGAAGAGAAGGTGAAGGGGTGATATGATAGCCATGTTCAAATATATAAAAGGATGTCATATAGAGGAGGGAGAAAGGTGGTTTTCTGCTGCTCCAGAGAAGCGGATACGGAGCAATGGATTCAAACTACAAGAAAGAAGATTCCACCTAAACATTAGGAAGAACTTCCTGACAGTGAGAGCTGTTGGACAGTGGAATTTGCTGCCAAGGAGTGTGGTGGAGTCTCCTTCTTTGGAGGTCTTGAAGCGGAGGCTTGACAGCCATCTGTCAGGAATGCTTTGATGGTGTTTCCTGCTTGGCAGGGGGTTGGACTGGATGGCCCTTGTGGTCTCTTCCAACTCTATGATTCTATGAATAATAATAATAATAATAATAATAATAATAATAATAATAATAATTTTATTATTTATACCCCGCCCATCTGACTGGGTTGCCCAGCCATTCTGGGCAGCTTCCAACATATATAAAACACAATGAAACATTTCCTATACAGGGCTGCCTTCAAATTTCTTCCAAAGGTTGTACTGTATAGTTACTTATCTCCTTGGCTTGAGAGTCGCATATCTCCATACCATCCATCTTGTCTCCGGTGAAAATTTGTTGTTCAGTCGTGTCCGACTCTGTGTGACCCCATGGACCAGAGCACGCCAGGCATGCCTATCCTCCACTGCCTCCCGCAGTTTGGCCAAACTCATGCCGGTTGCTTCGAGAACACTGTCCAACCATCTCATCCTCTGTCGTCCCCTTCTCCTTGTGCCCTCCATCTTTCCCAACATCAGGGTCTTTTCCAGGGAGTCTTCTCTTCTCATGAGGTGGCCAAAGTACTGGAGCCTCAACTTCAGGATCTGCCCTTCCAGTGAGCACTCAGGGCTGATTTCTTTAAGAGTGGATAAGTTTGATCTTTTTGCAGCCCATGAAAATAGGGACACCCTAAGGAAAAGTGGGACATTCCAGGATCAAATCAGAAACTGGGATGGCTTCTGTAAGTTCAGGACTGTCCCTTGAAAATAGGGACACTTGGAGAGCAGGGAGGTGGCCCTATGGATTTTATGGGACTACTGTACAATTTTCAGCATTTCTGACCATTGGCTTGGCTGGCAGGCAGGAGATGGAAACGTAACAACAACGCCTGGGGTGGTTTTTGTTAGATGTTTCTCCCGGTGCTGACCTGATCCGTCAGGTCCCAGGCCAGCGAGCTGAAACCTAACCAACTGGCTCACAGCCTGAGGCCAACAGCTGGGTCTTGGGGTTCGTCATTCTACTCGACTCGCACAAACACTCACACACTCGCTCCCAAGGATCCCAGTGAGCCGGAGCCGAGACTGTGCTGAGTATTGAAAAGTTCTAATTGCATTTAATAAATAGGAATGCATTCATTTAAATGGATCGTACGAAAGGAATGCATTTGAATATTCAGATGCTTCGTAGGATAATTAATAAGGAGGAGCAGCAGAGCCAAGTGCAAACGTGGCGTTTTGCGAAGAATGAGAAAGCAGGTGTGGGGAACGACACAGAGAAAATGGGGTAAAATAGTTGAATAATAATAATAATAATAATTTATACCAGGGGTAGGCAACCTAAGGCCCAGGCCCCAATTGCCTTCTCAATCTGGCCCGCGGACGGTCCGGGTTTTTACATGAGTAGAATGTGTCCTTTTATTTAAAATGCACCTCTGGGTTATTTGTGGGGCATAGGAATTTGTTCATTCCCCCCCCCCCCCAAATATAGTCCAGCCCACCACATGGTCTGAGGGACAGTGGACCGGCCCACGGCTGAAAAAGGTTGCCGACCCCTGATTTATACCCTACCCACCTGACTGGGTTGCTCCAGCCACTCAGGGCAGCTTCCAGCAGAATGTAAAAACACAACTAAATACCAAGCATTACAAAACTTCTCAATAGAAGGCTGCCTTCAAATGTCTTTGGAAAGTCAGGTGTGGTTATTGCAGTTACCTGCGTTTAAACTTACGGTGCAATCCTACTCAGAAGTGCACCCCACTGACTTCAGTGGGGCTGCCATCTGAGCAGGTGGGATTAGGCTTGCAAAGGATGAGGACTTACAGAATCATAGAATTGTAGAGTTGGAAGGGACCCCCGAGGGTCATCCAGTCCAACCCCCTGCAATGCAGGAAATCTCAACTAAAGCGTCCATGACAGATGGCCGTCCAATCTCTGCTTAGAAACCTCCAAGGAGGGAATTGCGCGGTGCTTCTGATATCAGAGAAGGCTTCGTTTCTGGAGAATACTAGTTTCTGGAGAACAAGCTCTGAACTGGTTGCCCTCACAACAACCCTGTGAGGCAGGCTGCCGGTGTTCCCCTTTCACAGATGGTAGAACTGAGGCTCTGACTTCCCCAAGTTTGCAGGGGCTCTCTGGAGCAGAAAAGAGTACTGTACTTTCCCGTCAATAAGACGCCCCCCCTATTTTGGGGGACTCCAATTTAAGAAAATGGGGGGAGATGACACAGAGTTGTTGAGCTTTTTTTATGGAGGATTACCCAGAGTTGTTGAGCTTCTTTTGGGGTGGAATTGCCAAAAATCGCTCACCCGCTGCTAACGATCCCGCGCGTTGCCAAAGACCCAAAGCCGCCAATCAACCGCGCTATTGCTACAGAGACAGCCAATCGCAAAAAGCCCTTCGCAGACCCACCAATCACCTGCCCTGTCGCCACAGAAAATCTGCTCACGGCTGCAACCAAACGTCCACTCCTCCCATGCGCTACCCATGTAGTCTTATACATGGGAAAATACGGTAGCTCGTTCCTGGCTGCTTAAGGCAGGGGCCAGCAAACTTTTTCAGCAGGTGGCCAGTCCACTGTCCCTCAGACCTTGTTGGAGGCCAGACTATTTTGGGGGGGTGGGGAGAATGAATGAATTCCTATGCCCCACAAATAACCCAGAAATGCATATTAAATAAAAGGACACATTCTACTCATGTAAAAACATGCTGATTCCTGGACCGTCCGCGGGCCGGATTTAGAAGGCAATTTGGCCGCATCCGGCCCGCAGGCCCTAGTTTGCCTACCCATGCCTTAAGGAATATGCAGGCCCTCCGAAGAATATTCTAAATTTTGGGGAGCAGGTCCTTGGGGTTGTGTGCAGCCAGAGTAGAACCCCCCCCCCACTGAAATGAATGGGCCTACCGGTACATTAATTCCAGAGGGTCTACTCTGAGTAGGACTCGCGTTGACCACAGCCCTCATTGTTTCCTTGCATCTCTTGGGTTTCTCAAGCGTGGGAAACCTCACGAGACGCATTTCCAAATCAGGGTTTGGGCTGGCTTTCTGTAGAGTGGCAAATCCCCCCCCCCCCCCGCCGTCGCCTCGAGCTCTGTTTGGACAGATCCGGTCCAATTTCAGATCCGAATTCCTGTGTGAACATTTTCCATCTGCCCTACCTGCGAGCGAAGCTGGGTTTTCCCCAAAAGGGGAGCTGTGAGGGCGATTATCGCTTGTGACTCTCTCTTCCCTCTCTCTCTCTCTCTCTCTCTCTCTCTCTCTCTCTCTCTCTCTCTCTCTCTGTGCCAAAACTATATCTTTGTGTGGGCAGAAGGAATTTGTGAGGAACCTCGCCAATCTCTCTGAGCTCTCTTCCCAGCTTTGGAGTTCTGGTGGTGGTTGAGGGAGTGGTGTCCGAGGGCTACGAGCTCAGGGGCTGGGAGCCAGGGAGAAGTTCTCTTTCTTTGTCTCCAGATCTCCCCAAGTGCGAATGAATCGTTGGGAGAATTTTGTAATGTGCGAAAGGGGTAGAGTTGGAAGGGACCGTATTTTTGTGTGTGCGTGCGCGCGTTGGGATTTTGGGAACCCGGGCTCCTGGATTCTGTCCACCGATCGCTTGTTCTCTTTTGTGTGCCTCAGTTTCCACCTCCTTAAATGGGTGCAGCCACCTGCCCCAGATCCGAAATTTTATTTATAAAATATTTATAAATATTATGAATATTTATTTATTTATAAAAAAAATACTTCTATAAAAAAAATAACCAGAGTGGTTTACTGTACAACAAATGTACATACAAGCCATACAATAAAAGCAATTTTTTTTAAAAGTTAAAATCAGAAATCAGCTAAGCGTTGTGGGAAAATTTATCCTTTTGGATGAAGTTATTGTTATTATATTTGAACACAGCCCTTTATCCAAAGAATCCTGGGAGCTGTATTTTGTTAAGGGCTTTTTTGGGTTTTGTGTGTGTAATGTTTTTGCTGTTGTTATTATTGTTATTATTATTGTTATTATTAACCCATAGATCTCAGAGTGATTCACACATAAAATCACAATATATTCCTAATGAACTGCATATGTACTGGAGGGGTTGCACCAGTTAAGAATCATTTACTTCAAAAGTGAAAGCACGTTTACTGTTCAACCCTGCTTTGGCAATTACTATTTCATTTTATAATGTATAAAAAAGGCAGAGAGAAACAATTATAACGTCGGGTGGAAATTAAAAGATGAAAACGAAACTGTCAAATAGCCACGAGGAATGAGTACATTGTGCACGAGTTAAATAATAACAAAGTCCCAAGTAAAGACAATCGACGTTATCACATCATCCATCTAGTTCCAGATTTGCCAGGCTTTGATGGGGGCTGTCTTGAAAATGATGGTTCTGCTGCATATTAAATAAAGGAATGAAATGTATTTTGTGAATTGCCTGCATAGGCCTGGGTGGGATGGAAGAGTTTTCAGCCGGCGTTCAAAGTTGAAAGAGAAGATGCTTGATGAATCTCTAGTGGCAGAGCGTTCCATAGGACCGGGTTGGGGACTTGGGTTTTTTTTTTTTTGTCATTGTCAAATAAGCCTCACCAACTCAGGAAACAACCAACGACGTTCCTGCAGTTGATCTCGGTGATCGAGCTAGGATTTGAGGGTGCAGACCTTGGTAAATTAATACAAGGACATTGAACCTGGTATTTCCTTTATTTTAGGGTTTCCATATTTTAAAAAATGAAAATTAGGACACAAAAGTTGTTGGGCTTCCTTCTTGGCCAAAGCTCTTGAGCTCTCCCCCCCCTCTTTTTTGCAAAAAGATGTTTTAAAGCTATTTTGTAGGAAAATTGAAAAAAAATATTATACACCTCCAATATGGGCAGGTTTTCCTGGAAATTTAAACCGATTTACAAAATCGAGTATAGGGCAGTATATATAAATTCTAATAATAATAATAATAATAATAATAATAATAATAGCAACAACAACAACAACATTCTACCCGGACGCCATTTTGTTTTTTGTTTTTTTTAAGAACAATCCTTTATTTTCCAATTAATTCAAATTACATCCAATAAAACTTCTACAAACATATACTACTAAATCTTTGCTCTGCCGAGCCATGACTCCCCTCCCTCCCATCAGCAGGTTTTCTAGTCCATTCCTGTCGCGCAGTTCATTATTTAAATCTATAGAGCTGTGTCCAAGGTTTATTCCAACCCTATTAGGACGCCATTTTTGATGGGCGAATCCTGGCTATGTCCAGGAAATTCCAGACGTTTGGCAGTCCTGCTATATTTCCTGGTATGTGGAGCCGGTCCTACCATTAGGCAGAATGAGGCCACTGCCTCAGGCAGCAAAATGCTTGGGACGTGGGGAGTAACAACCCCTCTGTTGGAGGACTGAGCGTTTTGCTGCCCTGCCCCTAAATTTGCACCTCAGGTGTTGTGGAGAACATTGTGCCGTCACTGGTGCTGGATTATGATTCGGCGGCCCACCCAGTTCGCTTCTGTATGTGGAATGCGGTAGACCTGGGGGCCGCCATCTTGTCATTTACCTTGTTTATCAAAAGCTCTTTGGCTGGCCCTACCGGGGTGGCTGCTGGAGAGAGAGCCCCCTCCCCATCCTCTTCGCAGCTTCTGGGAAACGTGGCATGCCACTACCGTGCCACAATTATTTAAAGCACCGTGATAGCACTCAAAACCGTCATGGCTCCCCCCCCAAGGAATTCTGGGAGCTGTAGTTTGTGAAGGGTGCTGAGAGACGTCAGGAGGCCGCAGTCCCCCTCTCAGACCTAGAGTTCCCAGAGTGGTTTTACAATCCCATCTCTCTTCCCAGGGAATTTTGGGGAATCTGTGAGGGGAATTAAAGGCGCTGTGGTCTTAACCACTGAGCCTAGGGCTTGCGATCAGAAGGTCGGCAGTTCGAATCCCCACGACGGGGTGAGCTCCCATTATTTGGTCCCAGCTCCTGCCAACCTAGCAGTTCGAAAGCACATCAAAGTGCAAGTAGATAAATAGGTACCGCTATAGCGGGAAGGTAAACGGTGTTTCCGAGCGCTGCTCTGGTTCGCCAGAAGCGGCTTAGTCATGCTGGCCATATGACCCGGAAGCTGTACGCCGGCTCCCTCGGCCTGTAAAGCGAGATGAGCGTCGCAACACCAGAGTCGTCCACGACTGGACCTAACGGTCAGGGGTCCCTTTACCCTTTAATGACTCTCAGCACCCCTTTTGTAAAAGATAAAATATGGTTTATTTATTTCCATTATATAACAACAATTAAAAAGGAGGGGAGGGAAAAGCAAAAATACAGAAGCAGAATCCCATTTTATCCACCTTTGGGACGGATCAGTCTATTTAAGTTTGCTGAAGTCCAATCTGTGATTTCGGTGGTTTCCATTCTTCATTTAAATATTTTATAAAAGGATGCTATATTTTATCAGAATCATTTCCAGCATTTGTATTATTCAGTGCATGCAATCTCTTTGCCATTTTTTCCCTGATACAGCTGTTGACCATATATTCTGTTTCCAACGAGAAAAACAGAACGCTTTGCAATTCTGTGCCACTGGTTGGCATGTTCCTACAAAAAGAAAAATAATTGGTCCTTTATAGCAAAGGTCAGATCGCCCTTAGCAAACTAAAACTCCTAGGCTTTTTTTTGGGCTGAGGGGAAAGCCATGGCTTTTAAAATTGGGATCACGGTCCTTTACATGTATGTTTTCCCAGGATGAAAATCTCCCGTAACCAAATGCCTTGTTCCTTCTAGCGCTCGTACTCTCTGGTTCTGGAGGCCTGGGATGCCGCCAATGCCTCTGATGTCACCAGCCAAGGTAAGGAGCTTCTCACTCACCTGTGGGAGCCTGCAGGGTGGAATTCCAGACAGGGACATGGTTAAGATTTTTGCGGTCCAGTCCCTGAGTGTGCGGGGCCACTGGGGTTGGAAAGCCAAACTGGTAAGTCATGACTCACCAGCTTGGCCATGGCATGTAAGAACGAGACCCTCCATGTTCAGAGCAGTCTACCCCTGAATACCAGTTGCGGCAAAGGATGTCTCTTGCCTTTCAAACCCTGCTTGCTTGTGGGTTTCCCAGGGCTACCTCCCTGCCCATGATGGAGGTCTAAGTGAACTGCCTTTCATCTGATCCAGCAGATCTCCTTAGCTGTCTCTAGGCAGGGAGGCAAGGGAGCTTTTGCAAAACCGGATGAATATAGTTTCGGGTTCCTTTAATGCGTTTGCCTCTCCGCAAATGACTCACGGGCAGGCTGCCACACGGACCTTATTGTGGACTGGTAACTTGTGCAGGCCCATTTGCAGTGCCATCCAGGTGCAGGGCTATAGGTAAAGGTAAAGGGACCCCTGACCATTAGGTCCAGTCGCGGACGACTCTGGGGTTGCGGCGCTCATCTCGCTTTACTGGCTGAGGGAGTCGGCGTACAGCTTCCAGGTCATGTAGCCAGCATGACTAAGCTGCTTCTGGCGAACCAGAGCAGCGCACGGAAACACCATTTACCCTCTCGCCGGAGCGGTACCTATTTATCTACTTGCACTTTGACGTGCTTTCGAACTGCTAGGTGGGCAGGAGCAGGGACCGAACAACGAGAGCTCACCCTGTTGCGGGGATTTGAACCGCTGTCCTTCTGAACAGCAAGCCCTAGGCTCAGTGGTTTAACCCACAGCGCCACCTGGGTGCCGGACTATAGCATAGTGGCAAATCTCTTGCTTTGCTTGGGAAAAGTCCTGATTTCTATTCCCGGCAGCCTCTCCAGTGCAGAGGATACTGAGCTTGGTGGACCAGTGGCCTGACTGGCTGTAACTTAGCTTCCTCTCTTCTGATGCACCCAGGCAGCCTTGGGTCCTCTGCCTCTGCCTCTGCCTGTGGAAATTAGCCGGGTGACGCCGTGAATCGCAGCCTTGCCTTTCTTGCCTTCTCCTTCCAGGTGGAGGGCAGCTGATGGAGCGGGTGACCCGTTCGGGAATGCTGAACCCTGGCGAAGGCTGGCAGGACCTGTGGCATCACGGGCGCAGCACCTCGCTGGAGTACCGGGTGCGGGTACGCTGCCAGGAGCATTACTACGGCCCGGCCTGCAACTTCTTGTGCCGTCCCCGCGACGATTTCTTCGGGCACCACAGCTGCGACTCTGCGGGCAACAAGGTCTGTCTGGACGGCTGGACGGGAGACGAATGTACACGGGGTATGTCCCGGGACGTCTGGCTGGCGCGGGGCGGAGGAGAGGAAGAAGGGGCTGCATTGGACCGGGGGGGGGGAGGTGGGGAGAGAACCCAGGAGTCCTGCACTGGGTGTCATTTCCATCCCTGCCTCCTGCCAGTAATGAAGCCTTGTTAAAAGGTAAAGGTACCCCTGACCGTTAGGTCAAGTCGCGGACAACTCTGGGGTTGTGGCGCTCATCTCGCTCTATAGGCCATGGGCGCTGCGTTTGTCCGCAGCTTCCGGGTCTTGTGGCCAGCATGACTAAGCCACTTCTGGCAGAACCAGAGCAGCGCACGGAAACGTCGTTTACCTTCCCACCAGAGCGGTACCTATTTATCTACTTGCACTTTGACATGCTTTCGAACTGCTAGGTGGGCAGGAGCTGGGACCAAATAACGGGAGCTCACCCCGTCGCGGGGATTCGAACCGCTGACCTCCTGATCGGCAAGCCCTAGGCTCAGTGGTTTAGACCACAGTGCCACCCGCGTCCAGATTTGTGGATGTTATGCATCCACAAATCTAGGAAAGAGAACCTGAGGCTCTGCTTCGACCCTACCCAGCCCCTTCATTCAATCATTGATTTATTGATTCATTCATTACATTGATGTGCCCACTTGAGAGGTGGCAAATTCAGAAATGCAGGGTCCCATGGCCCCTCACAGCCACGTCCCTTCTAAGATTAAACAGCTTTTTTAAGATTGTACAATGAACTTAAAGTTATGCAGTAATAATAACTAGGAACACCTTGCAACCAGCATTCAAAACTCCCATTGTTCTAGGCGCATTTTGCGACAGGGAATTCCATTAGCGCTAGCAGTTTCTGAGCTCTGTGCTCGGCAGTGCGCCTAAGATTTCACATTAAAACTGCAGAGTGAAAGAAAAGGAGGACCTTGTTCTGCCTCCCCACTGCCAGCTACTCTCTGAAGACTGTAGAGGAGACCCTCTTAAGCATATTAGGGGGGTGGGCAGGGGAAGGACTACACCATGGGTAGGCAAGCTAAGGCCCGGGGGCCGGATCTGGCCCAATCGCCTTCTAAATCCGGCCGGCGGACGGTCCGGGAATCAGCGTGTTTTGCATGAGTAGGAATGTGTGCTTTTATTTAAAATGCATCTCTGGGTTATTTGTGGAGCACAGGAATTCGTTCATCCCCCCCCCCCAAAATAGTCCAGCCCACCACTTGGTCTGAGGGGCAGTGGACTGGCCCCCTGCTGAAAAAGTTTGCTGACCCCTGAACAAGACCATGTGAAAGATGAACATAATATTTTAGCTGCAGTTCATTCATTTTCAGCAGTGTATCCCACTGTATTATAAAAAGGGCACCTAGACATTCCACTGTTGCACCCATAACCATTTAGCTCCTAGTTTTCATATCTCAGTTTCAAACACTGCTTGCAATGATCAGTTTTAGCTAGATCTACTATTTTCTGTGCATGTCCTCGGGCAGGTGATTTGTAGTGCTCAGATATCTTCTTTCCAAGTGACCTAAGCTGTGTTTTCTGTGAAGTTTCATTGTTATCTAATAGAACCTGTGCCATGTTCTCTTGAAACAGTGCTCCTAAATGCTTACCTTTGGAGCATACCTCTGGGAAATTTGACTTCTTCTTTTGACCTATAAAGCCTTGTGCAGCTCAGGACCCAACACCTCAAGGACCCCAATGCCTCTCCCCCTAGGAACTGTCCCAGACCCTGAGATTATTATCTGAGGCCTTCTTCATGAGAGGTCCGTAGGGTGGCACCACCGGAAAGGGCCTTTTACGTGGTGGCTCCCCTGCTTGTGGAATGCTGTCTCTCACAGAGACTCACCTGGCGTCATCAGTGCTCCAGGCAAAATCACTTCTCTTCTGCCAGGCCTTTGGCTTTTAATTACAGTATCTGGATTGTCTTTTAGATTTGTAAATGTATTAGATCGTAATGGTGATGATTATCATCGCTCTGCCCTGGGCTGAATTTGCAACGCTCAGATAACGCCCCCCCTCGTGTCTCTTGCAGCCATTTGCCGGCCGGGATGTCACGAAACGCATGGGAGCTGTGAGGAGCCTGGCGAATGCAGGTATGTACAGTTGAGTGTGGATGAATGGCAAAGCTACCGGAAAATAAGAAATCGAGATGACCAACTTTTAATTAAAAAAAAAAAGAATGGAAATGGTTTATTGAATATTTACAGACAAATTGTAAAACAGATAAGAACGTTGCCAGGATTATTGTACTAACATGCAGTTTCGTAAGAGTATATATTTAAGCAGGTGAATAAATGAACAAATTGAGTTAATTTGGATATGCAGAAGATATTAAAATAAATGTAAGGTTTCTCCATGGTTTTACGTTTGGTGATTAGTTGCAATTCAGCCACTTCTCTTTCCAGTCTATTTCTGAAATTCCTTTGTATTAAGACAGCTACTTTGAGTTCTTTTATAGAATGTCCTGGGATCACCAAACTTTAAAACCATGGAGAAAACCTGGTCTGAACAAAGACATTGGATTCTTATCTCATTATACATGACAAAGCTATCTTTAGCCATCTCACCCTTTGCCTTTCCCTGTAAGACTCTGTAAAAATCGCAAGTCGTTAACAGGTTTTCCACACCCATCAGCTGATCACCCATTCCCACCACCCTTCTGAGTAATACCCCTCCCCACTCCCTCACTATATTTAAGGGTCTGGTGACTTCCGTTTCAGGGTATCTGAAGAAGTGTGCATGCACACGAAAGCTCATACCAAGAACAAACTTAGCTGGTCTCTAAGGTGCTGCTGCAAGGAATTTTATTTTTGTTTTAATAAATAAATAGTAATAATACAATCCTGTGTTGTAGATTGTATTGGCCGCAAACCGAGAACAACAATTCAGCTGGGGAAGGAGTGATTAAAAGAGAGGCTTTCAAAAGCACAGAACAGGAGGTGCCTGTCTCACAGGGACAGAGTTCTCTAATGTGGGTGACACCACAGTGAAGGCCCTGCTCCCACTGGCTCCGTGGCACTTCCAGGCTGGCCCCCTCAGCGAGCTCAGGCACCAGGTGGGGCTATTGGGGAGGGGGCAAAGTGGTCTCTTAAAATAACCTGGTCCTGATTTTTGACTTGGCCCATTAGGACGGGGGCAGCCTTGCCAATCCTTTCAAGAACGGCTACCTATGAATTTAAGTTGTCAGTCCCTTCAGGATTTCCCACACGTTTCTGGACACAACATAAAAAGGAGAAAGGAGTCAGAACAGTGGGTCTGGCCCCCCTCTGCACTACGACACCGCTTTAACAGTCACGCCTTCCTTCCCCCCAAATCATTTTGGGAGCTGTAGTTTGATAAGGGTGCTGAGAATTGCCGGGATACCCCTATTTCCTTCACAGAGCTATGGTTCCCAAGGTGGTTCAACACACCCTGGGAACAGCAGCAGCAATGCCTTGCCCCCTCCAAAGAATTATAGGAGTTGTAGTTTGTCAAGGGTGCTGAGAGTTGCCGGGAGGCCCCAATTCCCCTCACGGACCACCCACGGCTCCCGGAGTGGTTTAACCACCAACCCCTCTTTCCCAGAGAACTCTGGGAATTGCGGCGCTGTGAGAGGAATAGAGGGGGTCTGCTAACGTCTCTCAGCACCCTTAACCAACTACACTTCCCAGCATTCTTTGGGAGCAGCCATGTCTGTTTAAAGTGCTTTAATGTGCCGTGTGGATGCAGCCTGTTGAAATCAGGGGCATTAATTTCAGTGGGTTTTCTCTGCGTAAAATTGGATTATACAGCCCTGCGAGGTGCATAATGTTTGGGAATTGGGTTACCTATCCCCCCTTTCCCTGCTTTTCCAAATTCTCCCCTCGCCCCCAAGGAGCTGTTTTCATGGCCAGCCCCGGCAAATGGAAGCCCGGCAGCTCCTCTCCAACGCCGGGGCAGTGGCCTAGGGCAGGGAAACAGCCAGCCAAGCCCCGCTGGGAGGAGGAGGAAGAAGTTCTGGGTCCCAGCCAGGAAAAATGATGTCACCTTGGATCCCAGGGCCGATAAGGATGGGGTGCGGCACTGATTGCGGTTATGAGGAGGCCCAGCCTCTGATTGGGAAGGCTGGGCAGGGGCCAGGATCTTGACCGGCCACCCAGCGCGATGGCCCCGGTGGGTTAAGAAGGCTTTCTTGGCAAGCTGTGGGGGAGCCGAGCCGAGCAACTGCTGCGTCAAAGACAGCTAAATGGGGTTTCCGTGGAACGCGGAAAGTTCCGATGCCACATTTACGCCATCCGTTTCCAAGTGCTGTGACCCTCCTCTAGACAGCCACGGCTTCCCCCAGGAGATCCTGGGAGTTGTAGTTTGTTCAGGGTGCTGAGAGTGGTTAGGAGACCCCTTCTAGTCTTCCAAGAACCTCTGGTCCCGACGGTTTCAGAAGAAATTTGAGAATTATTTGAACAGCAGTTGTAAACAACAAGTAAGCTAGTAGGTTTACAAGAAGTTTTGTAAGGAGGACTTTATGAAATATTACAGGGAAAAAAACTTAGGAAGATGATAATTGGTTATAGATATTAAAAGTAATAGTGAAGTTATGAAATTATGAAAATACAAGATTAAGATGTGAAAATTGGGAATCTTTAGACGTGGTTGGTGGAAGTCCAAAAATATTGTATAAAATATGAAAGGATGTTAAATGATGTTTGGAAAATAGTTGTAAAAATCCAATTAATATATATATATAGCGAGAGAGAGAGAGAGAGAGTGGTTAGGAGACCCACATCCCCCCCCCCCACAGAGAGAGCTACAATTCCCAGAGTTCCCTGGAAAGAAGGATTGATTGTCAAACCGCTCTGGGAACTGTAGCTTTGCGAGGGGAGTGGGGTGGGTGTGTCTCCTAATACCTCTCAGCACCCTGGACAGGCGATGGCCCTCGCAATTCTTTAGGGTGAAGCCGTTGTTGCCGCTGTTCTGCATTGGCGTAGGAGCTAAAGTCCCACCGTGTTTCTCGGAAAAGAGCCTGATTTTGCCTCTCACCCCTTTCGAAGTCATTACGCTAGTGCCCCATCACCATGTTATTGCGGCACGCGGTGAGTTCCAGAGGTTAACATTATGCCTGTTGGCCTCTCCGATCTCCTGTGAAACCGGTGTCATTGTGTGACTCCAATGACTTCTAGCGTTAGGAAAAGGGGAGGAAGAAACGTCTCTCCCCCCCCTCTCTGTGCACTTCCTTCATTTGATAAGTATCTGTCATTCTTCCCCTGTTGCACATGGCATGTGTTGTTGTTTTTAATATATCGGAATTTGCTGACGTGCTTTGTAATCTGTATATTTGTTTTCCCCTCAGCACTCTGTATTTTTATGTTTCGAATATATGTTGTAAGCCGCTTTGGGCACAGCTGCCTGTGGAAAAGCAGTAAACTCAACCCATCTTCTGTTATTAATTAATTGCCATCGCTGCATGATGAGGGAGAAAAGAACAGTCCCTTGCCCCCGAGGCACTTACAGTCTAAAATTTGACACGGGGAAGACCACAGATGGAAGGGGTGCGAACTGAGGCAGATGTAAACGAGGAAGAACATAGCTGTCTATTCGGTTGTGTGTGCCAGGGGGTTTTGCCAGAGGACTTTACTCAAAACAGTAGATTCTGAGGAGAGACTTGGAGGAAGAGAGAGGGAGGGAGGGAGAGATGGCATCAGAGAGTCCATTCCAGTTCCAGGACAGCCAGGGAGAAGAGAGGAATCGCTTTTAGAGGGGAGGTATTTTTTTAAAAAAAGATGCCCCCATTGTTCTACTGGACACTGAGGTCCAGCGCCGAGGGGATTCTGGCGGTTTCCTCCCTGCGAGAAGCCAAGTTACAGGGAACCAGGCAGAGGGCCTTCTTGGTAGTGGCACCCGCCCTGTGGAACACCCTCCCACCAGATGTCAAAGAGAACAACAACTACCAGACTTTTAGAAGACATCTGAAGGCAGCCCTGTTTAGGGAAGCTTTTAATGTTTGATGGAATATTGTTTTAATGTTTTGTTGGAAGCCGCCCAGAGTGGTTGGGGAAGCCCAGCAAGATGGGTGGGGTATAAATAGTAATTTATTTTTATTTATTTATTATTTATTTATTTATTTATTATTAAACAATGAAGCCAATAACTTCATAGAATTATAGAGTTGGAAGAAACCACAAAGGCCATCCAGTCCAACCCACCGCCAAGCAGGAAACACCATCAAAGCATTCCTGACAGATGGCTGTCAAGCCTCCGCTTCAAGACCTCCAAAGATGGAGATTCCACCACACACCTTGGCAGCAAATTCCACTGCCGAACAGCTCTTACTGTCAGGAAGTTCTTCCTAATGTTTAGGTGGAATCTTCTTTCTTGTAGTTTGAATCCATTGCCCCGTGTCCGCTTCTCTGGAGCAGCAGAAAACACCTTTCTCCCTCCTCTATATGACATCCTTTTATATATTTGAACATGGCTATCATATCACCCCGTAACCTTCTCTTCTCCAGGCTAAACATACCCAGATCCCTAAGCCGTTCCTCATAAGGCATTGTTTCCAGGCCTTTGACTATTTTGGTTGCCTTCCTCTGGACAAGGCCTCTCTCTGCTCAGATTAGAGCTGGCTGGCTCACATCTCCTACTCATAACCACTGTGCTGCACCAGCTCTGAGCTTTCCCCTTTCTCCTCCCAGGTGCCACTACGGGTGGACCGGCCACCTCTGCGATGAGTGCATTCTTTTCCCAGGCTGCGTCCATGGCAGCTGCACCGAGCCTTGGAAGTGCGACTGCGAGACCAACTGGGGGGGCATCCTCTGCAACAAAGGTGAGCCCCCCCCTTCTTGGAGGATGCTCAATAGAGGCTTGGCTTCTACTGGAAATTGGCCAGTCTGGAATTTCCCCCCAGGCTACTCTATGACTCAAATTGAACCCAACCTCTGGGGTTCTTTGCCATTGCTTTTCATGTTCTACGGACAGGTTCCTTTGTTTTAAATTATTTTGTGTGCGCCTGAAAATCGGTCACTAAATTTCTCTCCAGTAAGCCTGGCAATGGTAAGCCAGAGAAGGGAACAGAGTCAGGCCCAAAAATACATACATACATAATATACATAATAATATACATGCATAATAAAATACATACATACATAATTTTATTTGTATGCCTGCTTACAATATGAAAAAATACATAGCTATAACGTAACAAAATCGGTCATAAACAATACATAAAATATTAAACAAATACTCAACCAAACTGAACAATTTCCACATAAACCCCAATAAGATCTATATACTAAAGATCCCCCCCCCCCAAAATCCCCCAACAATAAATATTTCTAAGACACAGAGAGGTCAAGATCCTGCAGCTTCTTCTCTGCAGCCACACACTGCGAAGTTTTTATTCCCAGGGATAAGAGAGTCTCCAATTTCTCTGCTGGTTGAGCCCCTTCCATTTTCTTTGTACTTCTGATGACCCAGGAAGCAGAGGTCCATTTGCTAAGTGGCAAGGTTAAATGGGGGGTTTCTTCTCTTTAGTGTTTGGTAGATTATGCAACACTGCAGCCAAACAATGACGATCCCTTGTATGATGTACACCCAGATATGTATGCGTCCTGAACCTGAAACAGGTATATTAAGGAAGAACTGAAGCCAACAGGTGTCATTTTGCGGGTGGCGCTGTGGGTTAAACCACAGAGCCTAGGGCTTGCTGATCAGAAGGTTGGCGGTTCGAATCCCCGCCACAGGGTGAGCTCCCGTTGCTCGGTCCCAGCTCCTGCCTACCTAGCAGTTCGAAAGCACATCAAAGTGCAAGTAGATGAATAGGTACCACTCTGGCGGGAAGGTAAATGGCATTTCCATGCGCTGCTCTGGTTCGCCAGAAGCGGCTTAGTCATGCTGGCCACATGACCCGGAAGCTGTACGCCGGCTCCCTCGGCCAATAAACCGAGATGAGCGCCGTAACCCCAGAGTCGTCCGCGACTGGACCTAATGATCAGGGTCCCTTTGCCTTTACTTTACTCTCCAGCAGGTCCTTCATAAGCATTCTTGATAGCAAGGCCGCTGTCAGATATATAGAAGTGCTCTTCATACGGGCCAGTAGACGGGGGATACTTATTAGATCAAAGCACAGCGGTGATGGAAAGATGCAAACTCGCTGGAACCAAGGAATCACCTCAGCTTTCCTCCCTTGCCCAGATCTGAACTACTGCGGGTCGCACCGCCCGTGCAAAAACGGAGGCACCTGTGCAAACAACGAGCCGAACGAGTACGAGTGCCTTTGTCCCGATGGATTCCACGGCCGGAACTGCGAGGAAGGTGAGCGGCGACTCGAGATGTCGGGCGAGAAAAGCCCCTCCGGAACGGTTGCCTCGCAGGATCCCTCCCATAATCCTTTGCGATGCTGCGCAGAGTTCGGGGCGGTGCGGGGGGGCCCAGCTTGCAGAGAGCTATTTTGGTGTGCTGCAGGTATATTCCTCCCGATGCTTTGGAGTGCAACTCCCATTGGCCGCAGCCGGTCAGGGATGATGGGAGCTGTAGTCCGTCTTCGGGGCACTGCTTCGGCCACCCCTAGCTTAGTGGTTGGGTGTCAGAGTTGAACGCGGGTGGCAGGGGTCCTACCCTCACTCAGCCAGCGAGCTAACTGAATAAGGTGCCTCCATTTGTTATTAAGCATGTTTCAAATCTCCCCATCATCGTAAAAGCCTTAGGGCAGGGATGCGATGCAAATTGCGCTTCCCAAAATATATAAACCACAAAACAATCAAAGGAACAAACAAAAGAGGATAAATACAGCACTTTCTGATTGAAATACTGGTGCCTTGTTAGCACCCAAGGAAACAAAGTGACCTAACCGGGAGCTATATATAAACTTATTCCCAAATATACTAATGTCGTTTATTTTTTTTTTATCTTTCGTAAAACTCATATTCCACTTGATTCTGTGAAAAAACTTCCAAGCAACCTAGGAGTCACCTGACTTCACCTTCTAAGAAATAATATTTACCGCAAAAAAGCTATGCCAGCTTCAGCTCCGTGGAGGAAGTTTGAGATAGAAACATGGTACATAAAATATAATCTTGCAGTGGATTCTACTTGGTGGGTCGCTTATATATCCGAGCTGTCCTTGGCTCCCCAAAAAGATGATTAATTTTTAGCTGCAGCCTGGAAGCCAGGAAGGGCCTTTGCTTTTTGGGATGTGACAAAATCTCCTCCTTTCCCCCCTCCTTGCTTCAGAAATGTTTTCCCAGCTGTGCAATGTGAGGGACTGGAAATTAGAAGCCGGTCTGTTAACAGAGAACTGGGCGGAACGATAGTCTGGGCATGGAAAATGACTCCACTCTTTGCTCCAGGAGGAGACGCAGAGGTCATAAACGGAGGAGGGTTCTTTTTCCAATCCAGGCTGGGAGAAGAGACCTGTGTCTCCCTCGCCCATTTCGCACCAGCTCTGGAAATTGGGTGGGATTCAGCAGTGGGATTCAGCAGCCACCTGCCTGATCGCCTTTGGTGAGTTGAGGATAATTTCCAGGCGAACAGAGGAACTTCGTGAGAGTGGGGTCTTTTTTTCTTTCATGCCCAACCCTTGGCGGCCGTAAGCATGCAGGGGAGGGCCAGCTAGTAGACCTTACTGTGGGCTAGCATCTTTGGGGCAGGCCCGTTTGCAAAGCAGCCTTGTGCCTTCTCTTTCCCCTGTCTCCCGACGCCAGCTCTCCTTCCGTTACCCGTTGCCGAACTGACTTGCACTCCTGAGCTGTGTGCCAACGGCGGAACGTGCCTCAACACCTCATCCGGTTTCCAGTGCACGTGCCCCCCAGGATGGAGTGGGGAGTTGTGTCAGCACGGTAAGCGGCTTCTAGCTTGGAGGAAATTTTGGACGTGTTGGGGAGAAAGAGAAGTCAGTGATAATGTTTGGTCCCACACAATGGCTGTGTTCTGCAATCCTTTTGAGTACCAATTCCTGGAAACCCCAGGAAGGGAGAGGGCTCTTGTGTTCGAATCCTGCTTGCGGGCTCCCCACAGGCATCTGGTTGGCCACTGTGAGAACAGGATGCTGGACTAGATGAGCCATCGGCCGGATCCAGCAAACACTTCTTAGGTTTTTTTTAAAAAAACAATCAGTTTTTTTTACAAATAATATTGTTTATGCTTAAACACAATCATTTTTACACAATTATGGGGTTCTCTGAACCTGCAGACCCCCCCCATGGTTTCCAAAGTACTGTATATCTTTTCCTCCCTTTTACTGCATCTAAATTCATTTATCCAACTTCGTTTATATCCATTTTTTTAGCCCTTACCGAATTACATTACAAGTGTTATAACAACCCTGCCAGCGTTTTTAGCTGTTTACAAGTGCTTCTTAATGTAATTTATAGAATTATATCATTCTTTATTAAATTTGTTATCACCTTGGTGTCTGATAGTCCAGGTCATTTCCCCCCATTTCTGCGTAGTCGCATCATCTTTATTATCCATTCTTCTTTAGTTGGGAGTTCTCTCTTCTTTCCATCCTTTTCTTAAGTTCTTATGACTCTTCAGAGCCAGTCCTCTCTTTCCCTCTCCTTCTCTGCCCCCTGCCTCCCGCCAGGCAAAGTGTTTCCTCTTAGAGCTGTGGAGAACCTCGTGCGATTTCCATAGCAAGAGCTCAAATGCGATGTTTGCTTTTACCAATCTTAACAGTCCAGGTCTTGACTTAAGGGCATTTTAAAAGAATAAACAAATGACGGTGTCTACTTACGAGGAAGGAAACAGAGTGTTAGAACTCTCACTTGCAAACTTTGGGAACAGATGTAAAGTTTTTCAAAGGTGGAAACGCACAAATTTCTGCATTGGTAAAAGTGTGTGTGTGTTTTCGGGAAGGGGTGCATATGACGGGTGTGAGCACTCAGCTTTGCAAATTTTAAATCTGAATGGAAAATGCTTATTAAACGTTGATCTTTTACTGGGTTCAGACCGTTTAATAGATGGACATGAATTTTAGAAGATCGGGGCCGACAATCATTTATTCTGCATGCCTAATTTTTATGCGAGTTCAATTTTTCCATCGAGTAGAAAGGGAACCTCAAATGGATGGATAAGTGTTTCCTATTTCCCCTTGCTTTTTCCTCTTTTTTGGTGTTTTTCTTACTTTTATTTTCTCCTTTATTGAGGTTCTGACCCAAGTTACGCAAGATTCGACTTTGCATCGAGTTAATTTTGCTGATAGATTATACGCATTAAAACTCTGTATATGCCAACTGTATGTTTAAGAAATAAATAAAATAAAAATAAAATGTTGATGTTTCAAACATCAGTACCTGCAGCTACCGGGATGACCTCCTCCCACTTTTTTTTTTGGGGGGGGGGGAACGACTGATGAGTTTTGGGGACATGCATGGATGCTTAAAAATGAGACGCAGTCCAGAGATAGACCAGAAATTCTAAACTTCATCAAAATATTGTTGTTAAAAAGCTATTTTTTTTAAAGTGCAAAGGTGCCAGAGGTTTTTTGGATTTCAGATTCAGGGATTTGGGCTGCTGAAGGTGTTTCCAAAGGACACAAAGAAAAACAGCTGAAGTGTGGGAATTTTAAAGCCGCAGTAAATGCTAAACGTATTAATTCATTCCAGTAGAATGAATTGGGCTGTTGCAGCAAAACCAATAAAAAACAAGCCAACTGAGACCTCCCCCTAACTGTTTTGGACTACAACTCCCATCAGCCCCAGTGCAGGGTGGGAGTTGTAGTTCAGAGCAGCTGGAGGACACCAATGGCTGGGCTAGACTGACAAGTCTTTTGCGACAAAACATTGCATGGTTATCTACCACGGATGCTTCAGCTGAGATTCCTGCATTGCAGGGGGTTGGACTAGATGAGCCTTGGGGGTCCCTTCCAACTCTTCTACGATTTATGCATTGCATTCCACATGCACACTTTCTGTTGCGTTTCAGTTCCCCCAACTCTGTAACCATAAGAGCCAGAAACCTTAAGAAGCGGCATCTCTGTTCTTTTCCTGAGACAAATTAGCTTCAGGTTGCCGTAACTGCTAGCAGAAGTGCAGTTTTGCAAACCGCCGGGCGCTGCGTTAGTTAGATGGCTGTAAAGTTAAGGGATTATTAAGGCGTTGGGATTTTCCTCTGCCTCTGTGCTGGATCCTCCTAACCGTAGCACGATTTTGCTGCCCCCTAGAGGTGACCGACTGCCTCTCCCAGCCCTGCAGCCATGGCGGGACTTGCAAGGACCTCCCCGACGGATTCAAGTGCCTCTGCCCTCCTCAGTGGACAGGGAGACCTGCCAGATCGGTGAGGCTTTTTGCCCTTCGTTGCATGACGTTCTGTCCAGAGTCGCTCTTCCAGTGTGGTGTAGTGGTTAAGAGCGGTGGACTCGTAATCTGGTGAACCGGTTCGCGTCCCCGCTCCTCCACATGCAGCTGCTGGGTGACCTTGGGCTAGTCACACTTCTTTGAAGTCTCTCAGCCCCACTCACCTCACAGAGTGTTTGTTGTGGGGGAAGAAGGGAAAAGGAGAATGTTAGCTGCTTTGAGACTCCTTCGGGTAGTGATAAAGCGGGATATCAAATCCAAACTCCTCTTCTTCCTCCTTGGGTCACATCATCCCCTCCTACCTCTTCCCCAGGGCCGTCTTTAGCAGATGTGGTGCCAGGGTGCAAATATCTGCCCAGCGCCCCCAAATTACCACGATAGTGTGCGTGGGGCGGGGGGGGGAAGCTGTGCACTGCCAGCCATATAGTTGGCGGGGCGCAGCTTCCATCCTAAGCTTCTGCAGGGATCGCTCTCCTCCCACGGAGGCTTGGGAGGCAAGCTGCACGCCCCCAGCCATATGGTTGACAGGGCGCAGTTGGCGGGTGCAGGGAAAGGGGAGGCTGCCACTTGCTGGGGCGCCCCTGAGAGGCCGGCGCCCTGGCACAAAGCACCACTAAGCCCTAGGGCAAAGACGGCTCTGCTCTTCCCGCCGTTCCACCTCCTTGCCCTTCCAATTGGTCCCGTGTGGTTTTCCTTTTCTTTCCTGCCCCCAAATCAACACCCCTCTTTCCCTCTCCACCCCTGCCCTTTTCAGCATTCTGGAAGATGGATTCCTCCTCTCGGTGTTAGAATGTGATCATGCTTTGTGATCATTCCGCTGATCCGCAGTAGAACTGCCACTTAAGAGATGAAAAACCGGAGCCTTTAGCCTTTTAACAGGGGCAGGATTTAGGTAACCTTTTGTAATGTGGCGCCCTGTGCAAGGCCAAAATTGGGTGCCCCCCAAATGGATATTTTCCCATTATGGATTTTGCATCGGCACCCTGTGCAGGGAAGCCACCCCACTACCCTAAATCCTGCGCTGATACCAGAGCTTTTTTGGTTTCAGGTTTTTCTCTGTAACCGTGAGGCCAGATACTTGCAAAGTGGTGTCATCTCTGTGGTTTTTCTCCTGAGTCAGCTATGTTGGAGTCCTTTGGGCATGACTCTGCCCAAGCTTTATGGAGGTTCGAACCCTGACGGGTGCCCTGTTGATTAAGTAGTGTGATTTACAGTGGCCACAAAATACATTCTTTCTCAGATGGGCTTTACAAATCAGGCCGGGCATATTGCTGGAAGAAGGGTGCATTTGGGTTTTTAGTCACATACTTAGACTGAACCTCCATTTACAGGAGTAGTATCTCTAGTGGCTGGTTACAACCAGCAGAGGCAACCCTTAGGCCACCACGCCCCTCCTTCCTAGAGAAATCTGGCTGATCCACTGTCGGAAGCTGTTGGTGCTGACCTCGATGGACCTCTGCTCTGATCTTCTTCGCGTTTCCCATGTTCTTGTTTCCAGATGTGAACGAATGCCAGAGAACCCTTGTCTCCACGTGCGCGGGTGCAAAAACCTAATCGGGGGCTACTTCTGTGACTGTCTGGATGGCTGGACTGGAACAAACTGCAATATCAGTAAGGACGGGGGACCCCAGTGGGGTGGCATGCATTCAGGAGTCGGGGCAAAGTAAGCCTTAATCTGGCTGATGCGCTGCAAGTTGTACCCGTAGCACTGTTACCCAGTGATAAGAACACACCGCACTTTAGCAAGGCTAGGGGGAACCTGTGCCTGAGACTTCAGAGAGCCCTTTGTCCAATCAGATGAGAGAATGAGCCTTGTATGGATGACTGGTGAGACTGAACCAGGCAGCTATCTTCCTATAGACATAGAACTGTAAGGCTGTCGTCACGCAGCCGCCTTTGGAGGACTGGGGATGCCACATCACAATTCTGGATTTGCACCACGTCAGGGTTCAGGAGGGGGAGCAAAACAGCAAGTCAGGTGTTAAAATGGCGGTTTTAAGCAACAGTAGAGGTTTGGATAAAGCGGGCCTGGAGGGACACAGAGGTGTTGTAAGGTGGATTTGTAGACCAAAGGTTGCCCACTGCTGCTTTCGAGCCAGACAGCTCAGCTGAAAACCGTCCTGGCCTTTTGCAATCTGGTTGGCTTCCTGCTGAACATGACTGAGGCGCATGACTGAGGGCAGATCCACACCACCCATTCAAAGCACACCCCACACATTTAAACCCCATGACTCCCCCACCAGGGAACCGTAGTTTGTTAAAGATGCTAGGAAGTGTGGCTCTGCGAGGGAAAACTACAGTTCCCAGAATTCTTTGAGGAAACTCACATGCTTTAACTGTGCACTGGATGCACTTTCAATGCATAGTGCGGATATGATGTAACCTTTCTCGTTCCGGCAGACATTTTAAGGTACTGTTTGGTTTTACGGATAAATGGTTATTGTTTTATTGACCTGTTTCTCATAGGTAGTTTTTTATGTACACCGCTGAGAAAGGGGAATAATCAAGGGGTATAGAAATGTCTTAAATCAGCGTTTCCCAATTAGCGAAGTACTGTTTTTAGAAAGCCAAGCCATGGACCCCTTGACTTTTGAAATTTTTTGATATCTCTGTGGTAGTTTTTGTTATGTGAATTGTGCCACAGAACCCCTAAATGGATGTGTGGAAGCACCCATTGGGAACCACTGTCTTAAAAAATAGGTGTATTTCTCTCACGGGAACTGGTTAGAACAGGGGTCGGCAAGGTTTACCTGGCCTGGGCCGGTTCACTCCAGCAGAGATCCCTCTGTGGGACGGATCACGCCCGCGCACAGCTTCGATTTCCATCGTTGCCGTCTGCACAGACACGATTTTCGGCGTCTGAGCATGCGCAGACGCGATTTCTGGCACTGCGGAAGCGAGTCCCTGCACTGCGGTTTAGCGCAGCGCACAGGGACTCGCCGAGTGGGTGGCTTGGTTTGAGGGTGGCTCGTGGGCCGGTTAAACAACCCCCGTGGGCCGCTTGTGGCCCATGGGCCTTAGGGTGTCTGGGTTAGAACTTCAGCAATCACACACCCATTTTCTACTTTCCCTCCGTTATTCCCAAATAGGAGAAAACTCTTGCCGGAGACGATGTCGCAATGGAGGGACCTGCCAGGTAAGTTTGTGGGTGCTCAGGTCAAAGAGAGAAAGAGAGAGAGAGAGAAATTTCAAAATAAGAATTGGGGGTTGCTGTTTAAGGGGTGCTACCCTGAGAAATCCACCCAGCTCTGTGCTGGCAGACACTTCCCGCCAGGTTGTTTTCATCCTCACAGCCTTGCCGACTTTCTTGGGCCACTGCCCTGCTGCCACAGAAGCCAACCAGCCAGTAATCACAAAGTTCAAAGACAGAGTTAGCTCTTTGTTAGCGAAAACACCATCTCCACAGACTGGGCTGAGTGTCAGGCCCAATTTGGTCCGCCATCTTGATTCAACATGGCGTCCAAACAGAGACAAAGATTGCCCCGCCACCCCCCAGGAACCCTTGTGCCGACTTTGGCAATGAGATATCAAGAAGAAGAGGAGGAGTTTGGATTTGATATCCCGCTTTTCATTACCCGAAGGAGTCTCAAAGCGGCTCACATTCCTCCTTCCCTCCCTCCCGCACAACAAACACTCTGTGAGGTGAGTGGGGCTGAGAGACTTCAGAGAAGTGTGACTAGCCCAAGGTCACCCAGCAGCTGCATGTGGAGGAGCGGGGACGCGAACCCGGTTCACCAGATTACGAGTCCACCGCTCTTAACCACTACACCAGGGGTCAGCAACCTTCGGCTCTCCAGATGTTTCGGACTACAATTCCCATCATCCCTGACCACTGGTCCTGTTAGCTAGGGATCATGGGAGTTGTAGGCCAAAACATCTGGAGAGCCGAAGGTTGCCTATGCCTGCACTACACCACACTGGCTCTCAAGAGACGGCCGAACCTATAGAGAACAGACAGGATGGACAACTTTCCAAAGTATATAGTAGATGGGTTGCCTCGGTATCTAGTAGCTTAGGTATTCTAGATCCGTGATATCTGCCAGCCCATGATCTTTCTGTCGGCCTTACGTCTGCCTGGAGGAAGACTTCCACTTCGTTCTGGCATGGGGAACCTCTTTGACTGCAGATACCACAAGCTCAACCCAGCATGGCCCATGAGCTGGATGACAAGGGTTGTGGGTTTAGCAATACTCGGAGGGCCAGTTTCCCTTTGTGCAAGTTCATCTGTGAGTTGTCCACAGTTTCGTTTAACGGGGTCCTCTTTAGCCCATTTGTGTTATTCCGGCATTGCGGTGAGTTGGTGACCCTCGGGTCCCTTCCAGCTCAACAACTCTATGACTCCACGATTCCTATGCCCCTTCCTGTGTTCCACAACGCCAGTTCCTGTCTCTCTCCTCCCTCTCTGTTCCCAACAGGTGAAAGGCGGAAGGCACCTCTGCAGCTGCCGGGAGGGCTACACAGGCGCAGAGTGCGAGACGGAGCTGAGCGCCTGTGGTGGCGCCCCTGCCTGCACGGAGGGCAATGCCAGGAGATGGAAAACAAGACCTTCCTTTGCAGCTGCCCTCCCGGGCTTAGTGGCAGTCGCTGCGAGGTAATTGTCCCCTGGTCCTGGGGTGGCTGGGGCTTCTGTGGGGCCAGGTCAGAGCACCAAGCTAAAACCCTTCAGTTCCTAAAAGGATCACAGGGCAAGGGTGCCGAGACAGCGCCGCACAGATCTCTTCCTTTAATCTGGGCGTTGTTTCTCGTGGAGCCTCGAAAGCTGAGCGCGATTCCCTGTGCCTTCATAGAATCGAAGAGATGGTAGGGGGACCCCAAGGGTCATCCAGTCCAGCCCCCTGCAATGCAGGAATCTCAGCTAGACCATCCATGGCAGATGGCCATCCAACCTTTGCTTAAAAATCTCCAAGGAAAGAGAATCCATCACCTCCTGAGGGAGCCTGCTGTCACAGCTCTTGCTGTCAGAAAGTTCTTCCTGAATCTCCTTTCTTGTCGTTGGAATCCATTTGTTCAGGTCCTACCTGCCAGAGCAGTGGAAAACACATCTTCCATGTGGAAGCTCTTCGGATCGAAGGTGGCCGTATTATTATTATTATTATTATTAATAATAATAATAATAATAATAATTTTACTGTTTGTGCCCCGCCCATCTGACAGGGTTTCCCCAGCCACTCAGGGCGGCTTCCAACAAATATAAAAGCATAATAAAATATCAAACATTAAAAAAAACTTCCCTGAATATCATTATCACTTCTGTGTCTTCTCCAGGCTAAACATTCCCAGCTCCCTCCTAAGGCTAGCTTTCCAGAACCTATGTTGTCGTGCAGTGCATTAACAAACGGAAGTTGGATATCTTATGCAAAATGCATGCAAACGCGCTCACTTTGAGTGACGTATGCATCGCAGAATGTTGCCTGTGCAAATTATGCCTTTTCAAGGGGGTGGGGGGGTGGGGGGGGGAGAAAGAGAGAAAAGTGGAATCCAGGCTTTCTGCAGATGGTCATCTTTTAGAACCACCTCTGGCGATCTGGAACATTTCTGCCCCACCCGGTTGCAGCCCCTTCTCCACCCCTCCGCAAACCAATTTGTGTCCTTGTTGTTTGGATCCGGGCAGGTCTTTGTGGATCCCTGCTTCTCGAACCCATGACAACGCTTCCTGCGTGGGCAGCGACGGCAGCTACGTCTGCTCTTGCCCTGAAGGCGCTGCTTGCCGGCAACTGCGAGAGGCCTGCCTCGACGGCGTGTGCCAAGGTAGGTGCCAGGAGCTGCCGGCGGGGCCCAGGGTAACGCTGTCAGAGTGCTATAGGAGAGGTCAACAACGGCTGTCGCTTGTATACACACCTCTCTCTCTGTCCTCTGAACAAGGGTTGTCAGGGTTGAAGGGCACATTCCAGCCCAGTGAAGGATGCAAAGTGAGGCCGGTGAGGGGTGGGCCTGGGAAAATCCCAAGGGGCCACATGGAGAAGCCCGGAGGGCCACATTGAATCCACAAACCCAAGTGTCAAAAGAGCGAGCCGGCAGTAAATCACACTGTTCAAAGTTGGAGTTAACTGTTTATTAGCCAAACAACAACAACAATCTGCACAGTGTCAGGCCTAAGGAGCACAGCAGCTCACACTGGTAGGTTTTGCCCCATGAATCAGTTGCCAAGACTGAAAGTTCCTGCCTTCCCACAGCAGCCTAAGTCCCCTCCTCTCCATGGTTCCCCCCCCCCAAGCAATAGGAGACTGCGTATGTGTGATGCTAATTTCTCCTCTGCCCTTTTCATGCCTCTTCTGGTCCTGGGAGACCAGACAAGAGGGGAGCTTTTTGAAGCAGGAGGGGGGGACTTCCTGGCTTCCTCACCAGCCTGCCCGATCTCTGCTTCTTGGCCCCCCCCTCCTCTCTAGCCTCCTCTCCAGCCTCTTCTTCTGGACTGCTCTCTGCCACAGACTCTTCCAGCTCACTAAGCCCCGTTTCCTCTTCAGGCGATTATGGGAGTTGTAGTCCAGCAAAACATCTTCCCCATCCCTGGAGAGGCCAAGGACTGAATTTGGGGCCTCCAGACTACAACTCCCATCACCCATGCTGCCTGACCGAGGATGATGGGAGTGGTAGTCTGAAAGATCTAGAGGGCTCCAGGTTGGGAATGCCTGTTTTTTTTGCTTCCCAGCGGGCAAGGCCTCATTCATACTCCTCTCCCTTCCAGGCGCCGCCAACACGACAATCCTCTATGTGCTGCCGCTGGCTGCGCTGCTCCTCCTGGCGGTCCCCCCTTTGGTCCTCCTGGTGCTGTGGATCCACCGCAAATCCCGGGGGACTCCAGCGGCACCGGAGCCCGCCAACAACAGCCTGCAGCCCGACGCCGTCCACCTGATCCGCAACTTCACCCACGGCGACGCCGAGCAGGGGACCGGGGAGGACGATGCCACGGCCAAAGCGGGGCGACCCCCCGGAACGCGCCCTCCCTGCGGGCTCCCAAAGACAGACATCTCCAACGAGGAGAGGGCCAAACTGAACCGGCTGAACGCCGCCCCGGCCTTGCCGAGGCCTCTGCTCTGACCCAGCGGGAGAGGGGACGGTGTTTCAGCTGTGCGCAAAAAAAAACCAAAAAGGCGGAGAGGGGAGTTGGACCCGCAGAGGAGGACTCCGTCAGCACCGCGATCAGGGCTAAAGACCCCAGTGGCACTGGCCCCCACACCCCCCAAAAAAGTGGCGGCCGCGATCCCCAAAGCACCTTCCTTACCAATCAAGCCGTCCGTACATACTTGCCCAGCGCTGCTGTATTTCTGTCTTGGAAGGGATGCCAGGGTTCCTGTCTGTCCCTCCAAACTTTAGTCTGGCAAGGCAGTATGGAAGCCGGGAGGATTTTGGCTCCGCTGCCGGACTTTTCTTAGGGAGTCCAGGTTGGCCGGAGAACAATGAAAAGTCACCTTGCCTTGCTTCTGCTTCCAAAGGGGTTAAAGGTGTGTGTGTGGGGGGGTGTAATTTGAATGGAGAGAAGGGATTGGGGAGCTGGGCCGCGCCCATCTGGACCTAGCCACCGATTGGCTACATGGTCCGGAAAGCAACATTATGGAGTGCAGGGGGTCGGGGCGGAAGATTGCCTCGTGGCCAAATGTTGCTGACAACTGCCGGAGGAAAGGCCGTTTTGCCACTTGAGGGAAAACAGGAAATGCCACCCCTTGCCTCCTCCTCTGCCTGAGGGGACTGGAGGAGGGCCAGGGGAGGCAGCAGAGGGAAAAATGGAGGCCCCAGAAAAGGGGGGGGGAGTGTGGACGAAAATCACAGGAAGCAGCGAGTGTCACACTCCTTGGAGGGCCGGATCTGCCACCCATCACAACCTGCCGCCTGAGGCAACTGCCTCATCGAGCGTCATGGTGGGCCGGCCTTGCTGGGAGCGGTGGCGAATGTGCCAAGGAGAAGATGCCCGTTGAAGGCCCTACACCCCCACCAATTGTATCGGCCGCCTCTTGTCACGGGCATCAAAGCTAAGACCTCCCTTCCTGGATCAGACCAGAGGCCTGTAAGAGCCTGTCATGTGACTTGGGGGATGCTCCTGTGGGGGGTGGGCACGCTGTCCGCCCCCTAAGTCTAATGCCTCTGTGCTCCTGGATGTTTTAAGCCGGGGATGGGGGAACCTGTGGTGCTTTGGGTGTTACTGGACTACAGCTCCCATCCGCTCCAGCCACTGTGGCCGTTGGTCAGGGATGATGGGAGCTGCAGTCTAGTGAACATCTGGAAGGCCCTGTTTTAGTCCATCATGCTTAAGAGCTGTTTGATGCAAGACTTTTCGTCCTCGAGAATTCTCCTAGCCTCCGTAAGCAGCAGCTGGCGAGTTCTGGGTATAGATATCTAGCGCCTTGACATCTGCCCATGCTCCCTGGCCAGCTACACAGCCATGAAGGGAAGAAGAGTTTGGATTTGATATCCCGCTTTATCACTACTTTAAGGAGTCTCAAAGCGGCTAACATTCTCCTTTCCCTTCCTCCCCCACAACAAACACTCTGTGAGGTGAAACAAAATCGAAAATTCTTTCTAGTAGCACCTTAGAGACCAACTGAGTTTGTTCCTGGTATGAGCTTTCGTGTGCATGCACACTTCTTCAGATACTGAATATCTGTACTTCAGATACTGAGTATCTGAAGAAGTGTGCATGCACACAGAAGCTCATACCAAGAACAAACTTAGTTGGTCTCTAAGGGGGTGCTACTGGAAGGAATTTTTTTATTTTGTTTTTCCAATTCTCTGTGAAATGTCAGATTTCATGTGGGACTCTGCATGTGCCTGTGTGTGTGTGAGAGAGACTGCAGAAGTCAAACAGCCCTCCTTATATCTTCCTTCTTCTTTGGCGATCACTTTGGCAGAGAGACTTCAGAGAAGTGTCACTAGCCCAAGGTCACCCAGCAGCTGCATGTGGAGGAGGGGAAGTGAACCCGGTTCCCCAGATTACGAGTCTGCCACTCTTAACCACTACACCACACTGGCTCTCCAGTGTAGAAGCCGATCCACATTAGGAGATGCCCGCTGTGGTTTCTGTTGCAGAAGACGATGTAAGGGGTGCATCAGTTTGCACAGTGAGCAGTTGCGGAGGGGAAAGCTAGGGCCAGCCCTACCATTAATCTGAGCGAGCAGCTGCCTCAGGTGGCAGTTAGGGGGGTGGCAGCAGTTTCTCCACACAAACACACCCCAATACTCAAGTCCCCTAAGGTAGCTGACTCACCACTTCCTTGATGACCTTCAGATGGGGTGGAAGATGCCAACCTAGTGTTGAAATCAGAGTCACCCGTCAGTCTGGTTGGATTCTGTATGCAGAACAGGGCGACGCCATCTTGCCCTTTGCCTCAAGCTGTAGTGTCATGGGCAGGCCCTGGGGAAATGCCTTGTCTTTTCCCGCCCCCTGAGGTATCTCATGGTTCCCAGTTGCGGCTGTTCGGCAAATGATCTGTTTGAGTCTGGTGTCTGCAGCCAACTGGATCCCTTTGTGTCCCCTTATCTGCCTCCGAGGTGGCCCAGTTGCTAACAGCTCCTCTGTGAAACCACCCCGGTTGCCGCAGTCCTGCGAATTGCATACCCCAAGGTGCTTCCGAGGAGACGTTGAATTGTTGGTTACAGCAGGCTTCACCAACCTGGTGCCCTCCGGATGTTTTGGACTACGACTCCCACCAGCCATTGCATGCTCTTTCAAACGAGATGAGGAAAGCCTCTGGGTTATCTTACCCTTTGAATTCAGGGAAACGCTTGAGATCAGTTTATTGAGAAACAAACAAGTTTTAAATAGAGAGCCAGTGTGGTGTAGTGTTAAGAGTGGTAGACTCATAATCTGGTGAACCGGGTTCGCGTCTCCGCTCCTCCACATGCAGCTGCTGGGTGACCTTGGGCTGGTCACACTTCTCTGAAGTCTCTCAGCCCCACTCAACCCACAGAGTGTTTGTTGTGGGGGAGGAAGGGAAAGGAGAATGTGTGGCCGCTTTGAGACTCCTTCAGGTAGTGATAAAGCGGGATATCAAATCCAAACTCTTCTTCTTCTTCTTCCTAAATATATTCAGAACGGTTTTCTTAAATGCGCGCCCTTAACTAGATGTGGAATGGAAATGTGGAGACTGGAACTGGCAGCTGGGGAAAACCAAAATAATACATTATACATGCTCAACGTATCCTTGTCAGACCATTACCTATTGCACATTTAACTTCCAACATAAATAGGGAACTGAAGTATCTGGTGAAAGAGCGACATCCCAAAACTACACAGGGAGTAAGCAACGCTGGCTGACCAATTTATGAAATTAGTGAACAGGGGCTGATGGGAGTCATTGTCCAAACCATCCGGAGGGCACCAGGTTGATGAAGACCGCAAATGCTCATTGCCACAGATCCTCCTGCCTCCATATACCTCTGCTTACCGCATTGCCAACAGGGGACCCCACAGTCCCCTTCCTTAGAAGCGTATGAAGTTGGAAGGGACCCCCAAGAGTCATCTAGTCCAACCCCCTGCAGGGCAGGAAATCTTTTGCCCAGCGTGGGGCTCGAACCCACAAAAATGCAATTTAAGAGTCTCGCGCTGTATCGACTGAGTTATCCAGAGTTTGTTGGGGCATATCCGGACCAAGGTCCGCCAGTTGCCGACCCAAATCGAGGACCGTCTCTCCTTCCTTCCTACTGGGCAGGAGTATGCATTAATAAGAATAATACATTACTCTGAATCAAATAGAACTTGTACAGATTTGAAAAAGGGGAGGAACAATGGGTGGGCAGGGTAACGGTATCCCCAACCCCAACTGGGAGTGGGCTGAATGTATTTAAATTGTAATATACTGTAAAGATGACTTTATAGCTGTTTTGTTGTTGATCTTCTGGCTACTTATTAAGATGATAATTGATGATTATTTTGTACTGGTGCAAAGTTTGAAGAAACCCGAGTAAATACTTTATTTGCCTCATTTATTGCCTTGGGAGAAATTTCATTTCCTGGCTTGGGGTGGTCTGTCCCAGAACAGTTCCGATTGTCATCATGGATACTATGGCATCCAAACCACTTGACTTTAAACAGGGGACCCTACCGGCTCCCTGTGTCACTAGAGTGTGCCATTTTAGGGGGTGAAACTTATTTTTGGCACAATTCTTCAGTGAGATGTCTTTAAAATATTATTTTTGGGTGTGAGTAATTCAGACCTCCTGGTTGTGGTTTTTTTTTTTTTTCCTCCTTCCCGCAATTGGACAACATTTAGCATTTGATGAGAGGTGCCAGTAGTTTTGGCTGAAGAAAAGCCCTGAATTTAACCAAAATCCCTTTTGAGTTCCCAAGTCAAGCTTCTTGGCACCCCTCGTTTTTGGAATTTGAAAGTTGGAAAATTTACAGCGCCCTCCTTTCCCCCCTGACCCCTGATGAGGCACGGCTACCCTACCACCCTCCGGCCCTCAGCCAAGAACCTAAGGAGAGCTTGCAGGATCAGGCCACAGGGGGGGCCCATCTAGGGCAGCATCCCGTAACCCCTGTGGCCACCCGGAAGCCCTGTGAGACCTGAGCACAAGAGCTGCCCCACCCCGGGAGACCAGGGTTCAAATCCACACAGCACTTGGGAGCCAGGCAACTGCATCTCTCAGCATAAGCTACCTCACAGGGTCGTTGTGGGGATTTAGGGAGAAGGAGGAGGAGGAGGACCATGTACACCACCTGTGAGCTCCTTGGAGAACTAAGTTGGGATATGAATAATGCAATTCCACTCACAGCAGCAAATGCCCGTTTAAGAGCCATCTCAAAAAAAACCACACTCAGCTTTATTGCGGCCCATAGACCCCAAATACACAATACAGCAATAGTATATATCAGCAGTTATTAAGGTGTAATATCTACAAGAGGGAGAATCCGAGAGAAACTTTTATTCATTTAATAAATGAATAGCTGTTTTAACTGACTTTCTTTAAAAAAAAAAACACCAAGAAAAGCCTTGTAAGCGGTGTACAAAAATAGCATCAAAACACATGATAAAAGCAGGAGTTTGGAAACGTCAAGGTCCAATCTCTGGGGTCAAGCAATGCACCCAGCAGTTCGGAAACGGGCCTCTCTCACACCAGAAAGGGTGAAAAACGGGTCTTTTGTGGGGCAAAAATAGGTCTCTCTCTGCACTCTCTGCCCCACCCTCCGTTGTTTTGGGGGTTTGAGTGACGGCAATGCCAGCCTCTGACAAACCCAGGCAGACGGGATCTCCTCTCTCGCTTTTCCCAGCGAGCGAAACCCCCTCCGGGCGCTCCTGTCTTGGGCCGCGAGGAGGATCAGTTTCCTTGGCAACCCGATCCCCATCTCTAACCGTTCTGCCTGGCTCCCGCGCTCTGCACCTCGCCACCTTTCCTCGCAGTAGCCGCAGGAAGAACGGGTGGCCTGGCAAAGTGGAGCACGGCTCATTCTGCGTGCAGATGGCAGTGATTTGGGGGGGCAGGCTCTGGCATGCCCTTTGCCTTGCCCTCGGCTCTTGGCTCCTGAGAACAGAGCGAGGCTGTGTTTCTGGGCTCCTCGGCTCCCAACCTTTATGGGCAGGGCAAACTGTTTGCAAAACACACACACACACACAAAACGGCATCAGGGCACTCTGCTCACCTCACACAAACATATACACAACCAGCCTGCCGGCCCCAGTGGCTATAGGAGGGCGTGGGACTGGGATGAAGAAATCCCGGTGAGGCTGGGAATTTCCGACTCTTGAGAATTTCAAATAACCAGCAACCTGCAGCGCGGGGAAACGGGGGGCAGCTCTCTCTCAGCGCCAAACCATCGCTTTGGAGCAAAGTTTCTAGGACCTCATGGGTCCACATTGGGATCGGCAGCCGAACGTCTCGGAATCCATGCATTTTATTTGACAATATTTCTGTGTGGCACTACGCGTAAAATATACCTGAGCGGTTTGCAGCAATTATACATACGGGCAGAAAGCTAAAAGCGGAAACCGGCAATTGTGGAAAGACGCACACTTAACTGCAAGCGTTTTGAGCAGAAAAGACCTTTCCACAAAAGCCTGGAATCCGAGCAATATTCAGCATTGTAAAATAGGGGAGAGTTCCTTGAGCATGTGCAGTTCTGCTGAGCGACATCCGAGAGGAGCGCCGCTTTGGAGAGAGAGGGGAGCCCAGGGAGCAAGCACCACCTCAGCGTCAGAGAATCCTATTTTCTGTTCCTGATAAACTGTTCTTAATGTGCTGGTGAGGGAGAACCGGGACATGTATCTTTGGAATAGGGAAGAGTGGCAGAGGAAATTAACCTTCATGTCTACTTGTACTAAGTGAGGCTGAATAACTGCCACTGTGACAACACAGCGGCCTCCACTGGCAAGGGGGCCACCCCCCAAAATGATGCACGCTTGGGGAAAGAACAGCGCTGTCCAGGGTTGTAAAGGCAGCGGAGAGAATAACTGGGTGCACTCTCCCCACCTTGGACCAAATTTATGCCTCCAGGTGCTATAAGAAAGCAACAGACATTGCGCAGGATAGTATGCACCCCGGAAATGATCTTTTTCAGCTTCTGCCTTCTGGAATAGGGTCATAAAAACCAGGACCAGCCGCCTGAGAAATAGCTTCTATCCAAGAGTGATTTCTGTTCTGAATGCAAAGAAAGGCAGTCTGTGAGGGAGGGTCTGTACTCAGATATGGGGTATCAGAGTTTTAGGGGTAAAATAGGGAGGTATCAGAGTTTTTAGGGGGTTATTATGCAGAGGTGGGATGGGTGGGGATAGTAGGTTGATGGTTGTTGTAAATAATAATAATAATAATAATAATAATTTATTTGTACCCCGCCCATCTGGCTGGGTCTCCCCAGCCACTCTGGGCGGCTTCCATCAAATATTAAAATACATTTAAAATATCAAAGATTAAAAACTTCCCTAAACAGGGCTGCCTTCAGATATTTTCTGGATGTCAGGTAGTTGTTTATTCCCTTGACCTCTGATGGGAGGGCGTTCCACAGGGCGGGCGCCACTACCGAGAAGGCCCTCTGCCTGGTTCCCTGTAGCTTTGCTTCTCGCAGTGAGGGAACCGACAGAAGGCCCTCGGCACTGGATCTCAGTGTCCGGGCTGAACGATGGGGGTGGAGATGCTCCTTCAGGTATACAGGACCAAGGCTGTTTAGGGCTTTAGAGGTCAACACCAACACTTTGAATTGTGCTCGGAAACGTACTGGGAGCCAATGTAGATCTCTCAGGACCGGTGTTATGTGGTCCCGGCGGCCGCTCCCAGTCACCAGTCTAGCTGCCGCGTTCTGGATTAGTTGCAGTTTCCGGGTCACCTTCAAAGGTAGCCCCACATAGAGTGCATTGCAGTAGTCCAAGCGGGAGATAACCAGAGCATGCATCACTCTGGTGAGACAGTCCGTGGGCGGGTAGGGTCTCAGCCTGCGTACCAGATGGAGCTGGTAGACAGCCGCCCTGGACACAGAATTGACCTGCGCCTCCATGGACAGCTGTGAGTCCAAAATGACTCCCAGGCTCCACACCTGGTCCTTCAGGGGCACAGTTACCCCATTCAGGACCAGGGAGTCCCCCACACCCACCCGCCCCCTGTCCCCCAAAAACAGTACTTCTCTCTTGTCAGGATTCAACCTTTGGTGTAGATGTTCAATTTCGTTCTGCATTGGACAAAACCTTTGGTGTAGATGTTTGGTGTAGATGTTCAATTTCGTTCTGCATTGGACAATGACAATAAAAAATATCCTATCCTATATGTGGGGCATTCTGGGAAAACAAAATGGCAGCCCTCAAGAGCGGCTGCGGAAATTATTACAGCCACCACCAGACTAAAAAGGAATGTGAAATGCAGCAAAGCAAATGGGGAACTCGACAGTTTTCATTTGTGAGAACGAAAACGGATAGAGTAACAAAAAGCCCTTTCTAAACTTCTCTGTTCTTGCCCATTCCTGATAAGACCTGAAGCCACATCGATTCTGGGTGGAATTAGAACCACCAAGGTCACTTTTTTTGGCTGTAAAAGCGGCAACAGCGAAAAACATGTTCGTCTCGCAGGCCGGGCACTCTCTGCCCTGCTTAGAAGGCTCCAGGGTAACATATCTTCCCTGTTAAAGCTCGCCGAAAGACCATTACAGTCCATGAAAGGCAGGCAAGTCAGCGGGCGAGAGGAGGTCTCGGTTACAGGATCCGTGGCCCAGAGCCATTTGCTCCATCGTTAATAAACTCAGCGCCGAGAGATCAGGATACGGACAGGCGCCAGGCCAGGTGTGTGTGTTTCTAGATAAGCATTTAGCGGTTGGTGAAGAGGAGGAGAATGAGAGACAACCCATCTCGAAAACGAAAATTGCGCAGCTGGAAAAGGTTCAGGAAAGGGCGAGCAAAATGACCGAGGCAATGGAGAGAAACAGGACAGGTTGCAACATTTGGGGCTTTTTAATTTAGAGGGAAGGTGAGCAAGCAGGAGGTGTGTAAGATTAGGCATGCATGGAGTCCAGGAATTGGACAGGGAGACGTTTCCTACTCTTGTTCCATGGTACTATAACTTGAGAGCCACCCAATGAAGCTGAGGGTTGGAAGATGGAGCACAGCACATGGTTAAACTGTGGAACTCCTTGCTGCAGGAGGCAGGGATGGCCATGGACTTGCGGATGGCTTTAAAAGAGGGGTAGACAAATTTGTGGAGGGTTAAGACTATGTTCTGCCTCACCTGTTGGAGACAGTATGCCACTGAATACCACAGTTGCTGAGACTTTAAAATCCTCAGATTAATACAGTGGAAGTGTTTGGCTTGGCTCCCAGCTCATTCCCCATCTCTGCCACTGGTGCGGATTAACTCTTTCTGTGCTGTAAAATAGGGACAAATGTGACCTGTTATCAAGCCAACAATGACTGAAGGCTGTCAAATACTTTGCCTGAAGTCTAACCCCTTGAAAAAGTAGCAATTTGATGACTGAAAGCTTAGGCATCACCTAGGGACAAAGCGCAGCGGCAGAGCATCTGCTTTGCACGGAGAAGGTCATGGGTTCAAATCTGGGAGCATCTCCAGGGAGGCCAGGGGAAAGCCTCCTTGCATGAAACCATGGAGAGCGCTCGCCAATCTCTGTAGAACAGGGTTTCCCAAACTTACAATAATTGCATCCTGCTTTTGAGAGTTGAGTCTCACCAACACACCCCCTTCTTGGGCAAAGATAATTGGGGGGTAGTTTTAATAATATTATGTAATATTCGAATTGTTTTCCGGAGGTCAAAGAAAAGCCCTACAATAAAGTAAAATAAAACATTCTGCTGTGTACTCTGAAATTCTTTAACGTACCCCTATGGGTATATATGCGTACCACACTTTAGGAAACACTTTGGGTATAAACAGCAAGTGACCCATGGTCTGGTTTGGTAGAAGGCAGCTTCCTAGGTTCTTACCTCAGCGACGTCTGTAAGGCCTTTTGTGTGTTCTCAGAGGCACTCTTCTCTCTAGGAGCACTTCATTTCTGCCGGAGGCATGACTGGTAACAAAACATTAGATCAGGGGTCAGCAAACTTTTTCAGCAGGGGGCCGGACCACTGTCCCTCAGACCTTGTGGGGGGGGCAGACTATATTTTGGAAAAAAAAATATGAATTCCTATGCCCCACAAATAACCCAGAGATGCATTTTAAATAAAAGGACATTCTACTCATGTAAAAACACACTGATTCCCGGACCGTCCGCGGGCCGGATTGAGAAGGTGATTGGGCTGCATCCGGCCCCTGGGCCTCAGTTTGAGGACCCCTGCATTGGATGCTTTCCAAATGTCTGTGTTGCCCGTGCATTTTAATGCGTGAGATCCTGTTTCTTATGCTTTCCCCCCTCCAAGCAAAACTCCACTTAAAAAAAATTAATAATGAAAGAAAGGAGGATCAAATTCAGTAATTTCATAGGCAGATATTCTAGAGTTCCCGTCTACTGTGCTTCCCCATTGCTGACCAAATCATTCCTCACCTGCTGAAAGATGGTATCTGTGGTTGGAAGGGGCATGAACAGATCTACGTTTTATGCATTCAAACCCTTTTTAACAGGTAGAAAGCTGGGAGGGCATCTTACCTCAAACCCTGGCTGGAGAATCGCTGACAGTCTGTGCAGGGAATACTGAGCTTAGTGGACCTTTATTTCTAATGTGGCCAGATAAACAGACAGGATAGAAGACAGGGAGAGCAGCTGCTGCTTTAACTTCTTCATTGACAGGCTGCAGTTCAACAGGTAAAGCGCCCAACCATCGCTGCATTGCCCGGCGTTGGGAAAACTGCGGTTGTTAACACCCAGTCTCTTCCACGTAGCAAAAGGAAACGCACCAACCTAGGAAAAGAATTGCAGGTAAAAAGTTTGGGAGAGGAAAGGGGCGGGGAAACATGAGATGGGGTGTGGCCTATCTGATTGAGATGAGCGCGTGGCTGCATGAAGGAGGCGGGGCTATTGCCTGCCCGGTTGTTATTGTGGCTCCGCCCCTTATGCCCAGATTGATCTATTTGTGCTGGGAGTGGGGGGGGGATAGTTGGCTTGTACCATTCGAAAGAGCGCGAGCGGCTGCCTTCCTCCCTGAAACTCACGAAACAAGCAGCCCGCTGCCCCGCTGCCTACCCTGCCTTTCCGCCCATTCCTCCCGATTTGGTTCCTCCCTCCTCCCCCCCTCTTTACCGCTCCGACATGGCCCGCTCCGATTTTGACGCATTGCAGGTGAGAGGCGACCAATGGCCGCGGCAGTCTCAGCCTGCGCCTCGCTCCCCAGCCAATGGGTACGCGTGTCACAAATGTTCCGTCACAATACTGTGTCCTTCCGCTGGAAGGCGGTTCGAGGGAGGGGCGGACGGGAGAAAAAGCGGTAGCGGGCGGAGGAAAAAAAAAGGGAGGAAAAATAGTCTCTTCTTCCCCACCCCACCCCGCAAAGAGGCGGGGGAGTGGGCGGGGCTTGCGCGGCGGCCGAGAGCAGCTCAGATACACGGAATGCGGGGAGAAGAAAGGGGGCGGGGCGGTTCCCTGGCGGCCGTTGGCGGAGGGATCCCTCTCGCGCCGTGTGTGTGCGTGAGGCGGCCCGCAGCGGGTTCCGGCTACTGCTGCTCGCACCTCCCTTCCCGACATCGCCGCCGCCGCCGCTGCTGCCGCTGCTCCGCGAAGCCTCTCGACGCTCCAGCTGCTGTCGCCACCCGGACCCAGCCATGGTGAGGGGCACGGGCGCCTGAGGGGTTAATTGAGGAAGGGGGGTGGGGGCGAGGGGGGAAGCGGGTCTTCAGGGGGGCTGTATGAGGGGGGGAGGGGGCCGGGGGTCTCTGAGGAGGGGGCCAGGTAAGTGGCCCATTGATTTTATTGTGTGGGGGGTGATAATGGGGGGGACAGGGGAGAAATGGCGCAAGTGAAATGGTTGTGGGGGGTGCAGAGTCAAATGGGGGGTATTGGGGTGCGTGAAACGAGGGGAGTTAACCGCACTGCAGGGCACATGGGGGGTCGGCTTGTGCAAGTTCTGGGTTGCAGATGGGGAGCACTGGTTGGGGGAGGGTTTTTTGGGGGGGCGAGTGAATGGAGCTGGGGTGGAAGCAGGTGTGGGGAGGAGGGGGCGCAGTTTGAGCGCAGGGTTTTTGGGTGCCGGCTTGACTGCAGGGGAGGTTTTTTTGGGGTGGGGAGACTTGGGCGCTTAGGACGCCCCTCCTGCGGAGGGAAGGTGGGGTGCAATGAGCATTTGGGGGGCTGGGACAAGTGGGGCAGCGAGAGAGGCGAGGCGTGGGGGGAGGCTGATCTCATTCCCCCCTCTCTCTCCTGAGCTCTCCTTCCGAAGAAGCACCAAGGGGAGAGGCGAAATGTGATAAGATGAACAGTGTGTGTGTGTTGGGGGGGGATGTTGATGCTGGCGTGTGTGGTGGTGGTGGGGGGGTCAAGGGGGTGAGGCTGTGGAGAGCTGATGGGGCGCGGAGAAGGGAAGAAAGCGCTGGCGTTAATTCTCAAGAAAGCTTGGAGGAAGTGCCCTGGATGCTGGGTTTTCCGGAATGGCTGGCTACCTGGCAGGTTAGGTTCTTGGGCAACTGGGGCAAGGAGCAGGTGGCAGGGTTAATGGGAGTGGAGCAGAAACGCAGGGCTTGGCATGCAGAACAGCTCAGGTGTGGATGTGGTTTCGGGGAGCTTGGCTTTTGGGGTGGGAGGTGATGTGGGGGGTGGGAGCGCCACAGGTGCTGAATAGAGGAGGTGATGGCAGCAGGGGCACTGGGCAGAAGGCCCACCTGGCTGCGGGGTGTCATGGGGCAGGAGTGGGGTGGGGTGGGGCTGGAGAAGGGTGGCAGCCGAGTGTGCCAGCTGATCATCACAGGGCCTTTGGCATGAAGCCGTTGAGGGTGTTTGGGTCTGCCCTTCAGGCGTACTTTGGGTAGGGGTCTTGTTTCGGGAGATGTTCTCTTGAGTAATAGCGCTGTAAGGAGACATGATGGCTGCTGAATGATGCAGCTGAGAGTGGGGCACTCAAGGGCCATGGGAAAAGGGCTGGAGGTGATGCGTTGAAGGGGATGTGTGGGAGATGGCATTTTGTAGCCCATTGTTCAGAAGCCGACAGACAATGAGCCTTTGTGGGTGGTGGCCATGTAGAGTATCTGGTGTGAGATGAGTTAATGGTGTAGAATTGGAGGAAGTGAACTGACAGGACCCTCAAAGGTCAGGCTGGTGTTTCTAGGAGTGGAAGATCTATTAGGCAGAAAAGGTAGGGGGAAACGTATTGAGAGAGAATGCATGGAGTTGGTAGTCTTTTGAATGGTCTCCTCATAAGCTGTGTTGGGTCTGGAAATGGCGTGGCTGGGTTGCTGATGAGAATTCACTTTCCATTATCTAGAAGAGCAGACAGGCTTGTCTTGGGGATGTAGGAGAACATGGGTGTGGATCCTGACAAATATATTTGAGCTGTCTTCTCAATGAAGGTTTTGTTGCATGCATGTCCTTCTGTTCCATGAGGCTCCTGGTGGTCTGCTTTCCAGGTTACTGTTTAGCTGCAGCATCTGATGTTCTCATTCACTGGGCCTCAGAAGCCCCTTTGATTTGCCTCAACAAGGAAATTGACAAACTCCTGACTCAAAACAAAAGCATGGAATTAACCAATCCACGAAGAGTTGGACACGACTGAACGACTGAACAACAAACCAATCCACTCCGTGTCTCACCTCTGACTGGCTTTGGGGGAAAGTGGGGAAGCCATCCAACAAGATAATTTGAAATGTAGTGAGGTAGTTTTGGTCTAATTGCAGCATGACAAACAATTTGGCAAGAAGTAGTAGTGTGAAGACTACTTGGTAGTCTGGTGATGAGGAGAGGGAATCCTGGGGACCTTAGGGATGCTTGGAGAAGAGCCATAGTTCAGTAATAGAACCGCATGCCTTGCATACAGAAGGACCCATGTTTTAGTCCCTGGCATCTCCCAGTAAGGCTGCAAGAGACTCCTGTCTGAAATTCTGGAGAGCCGCTGCTAGTCACTGCAGACAGTACAGAGCTAGATGGACCAATGGTCTGACTCTGTATAAGGCAGCATTCTATGGAGAGCAGCCAGGAGGTTTGAAAAGAAGGCCGAGACGATTGACTTCTAGAGAAGTATTTAGGTGCTCCCGATTTGTCCCATATTGGTGGCACATCATGTAGCCCTGATGTAAAGCACAAAGTTTGGTGTCTCAGTATTATAGGATTACTTGTCTGTGGGTGGGGAGAGTGATCAAAATGGAGAAAGAATGCCTTTAAAGAGCCACCCTCCTGTAATGAAGCCAGGGGTCCTTCTAGTTTTGATCTTCCTCTCCCTACTGCAGCTTCCGGCGCGTGAATGACGCACTAATTCCTTCAGTCCCTTGCTGGAGCCTCCCAGCCTCCCTCAGCCCGTTGCAATATAGAAGGGTGGCTTCCTGTTTGAGTCTGCATTTCCCTCTGGCGGCTTGGCTTATCTACCAGAAGCTATTAGATTATTATTTTCGTGCTGGCTGCTCTTGCCATGCTAACCTACTTTCCAGAGCATCTTTCCCTCAGGCCATCTAGATTGGCTACCCTGAAGGGCCACCATCTCTCTCTTTCTCTCTCTCTAGCAATTACTGAGATGTAGGCCATCTTAAGCAATGCTGAAAAGGCCAGTGAGATTGGGGGGGATAGCATGATTTGATTGGGGAGGCGGATGAAGGCCAGGATTGTCCTTCCTTGATCTTACCACAGCCCTTGGTCTTCTGTCCTGTAGGGGTGCCATTATAAATGCCAAGCCACTTCTGAAGGCTGATTCTGAAGAGCAATGCAGTTCTTCTTGCTCTTTGCATTTCCCTCTCGTCTAGCAGACCCTGTGTAGCTTATGCGATCTGACAAGTTTAGACAGGGATGTCAGAGTTCAAGCTTTTACCCTGAAGAAATCTTTGTCCAAGATGAAAGTCAGGTGGCTGTTCTGACCCCCTCCTGCCCTGTTGCCCCTATCAGTTCTGTGCCTGAGCTCAAAATGAGGATTTTTCCCCTCTCATGGCTGAGATGTGGGTGGACCCACCCGCCCTCCCTTTCCTGCATTGATGTGACCCTTTGTGGTGCAGTGTATTAAAACCTTCCCCAGATCCTCACTCTCTGTCGCTGCATTGGAAGTGCTTTATCATCCTTGTTCCTTTTCTGACAGTAGAGGGCTCCTAAGTCCACTGCAGTCTGTTTAACTGAGCCCCTGTAAATCTGGGGTAGCATTAGTTTCTCTGCAAAAATACCTCTAGCTCTAAGCCTAAATGGGTGGTGGTGGTTGTGTTCCCCCCCCCCCCCCCAGAATGTGGGGTGTGGGGAGGACATCATATGGCTGCGTCTGGACTTTCATTGGGGGCTTTCCTTCCTCTCACCCTCACCCCCCCCCCCCGGCGGGCTTCGCCCTTCTGCATGTTGCACCCTTGGCAGTCTTTGGTGATATCTGCATTTTGCAAGGAGCGACTCAGGCGGTATCAGGTTTGCCTTGTATCTTCTGCTCTGGCTCTCTCTGTGCTGCAGTGTTGGAGTGGCTGGGACTGCAGTGAAGGCTGGAGTCCAAGCAATCCTCGTGTTTTGCAGCTCTTACTTCCAAAAGCACTGAAGTAGAATGTTAAAGCTCCTTTTTTTAAACAAGTGCACCGTAATGGGTGTGAGCTGCAGGCTGCTTCTTAGCCAACGCAGAAGCATGATGGAATGGTGCAGCCAACTTCAGCAAGGCCAGACAAGGGGGAATGCGGCAGAGATGCTCTTGTCCAGGAAGTGCCACTTGGATGGCAGACCCAGAAGTCCCTTGATGTGGTAATACAAAGGTGTGCCTCATTTCCCCTTGGAATCCACTTTACTCAGTACCTGTACACTGCTGATAAGCACCCTCACCTCTCCTTGGGCCAACATATTTGTATTTTTATCCCACCATTCTTCTGAGATACGAATCATTATCACAACAATGCTGTGACATAAGGTAGGCTCAGTTATTGACTTGCCTAGGGTCACCCATTAAGTGCCATGGCTGATAAAGGATTTGAACCAGTGTCTTCCTGATTCAGTTCTAAAGCTTTGCCCTTGTCATCCCAGAGCCCTTCATTTCTGCAATAAAATTCAGCCAGAAAACTGCCTTCTGAACGTTGCCTTATTCTAAGGAAGAAGAATACTGGTTGGGTTCAGCCATTGAATGCTCAGGTAGAGTCGTGGATCCCAACAGAAATGAATCTGCAGTGTTGCACTGTCTGCCCTTTTTATATCCTGCCTTTCCTCCATTCTGGGGCAGCTTAGCATAAACCCAAAGGCAAAGCATTAATACGGTGCAAATAAAACATCAATAAAATCACAAATTTGCAATATGAATACAACGAAACAGCAGAAATAGATTATCTGTGTCTAAAGGCATGCCATTTTGGGTTTCATTTCTGAAAGCATTGTAAATGGGAAACAGGAAGAAACAATTGCTTTGAGATCCTTTTCCAGTTCTGTTACTTCTGGCTGTGTAAATGGCCATCATATCTTGTGGCAGTGAATACTTGATGGTCAAACTAGCTAATGACACCACCCCTGTGGCTTTTTTTCAGTCCTTCCTGCACGAAGCAGCTGGCACTGTTGGTCTCTGTCTGCACCTTTTGCGGTGCATCTGCTCTCTGGTCATGATACACTGTGGCTTAGATTGCAGAACCTGACTTGTGAGAGGCCAACGGGTGGGTGGGTGCTGCCACCGCTCCTGAAACTGGCATGGCTTCAAGGGCCTTTTGGTGCCTCCTGTAAACATAGGCATGATGCAGAAGGGGGCTGGGCGTGTCTAGCTCAGAGCAAAGGTTGGGGAAAGTGGGCTTGAGAGTGTTAGGCTTAACTTCTGTGGTGTTTCAGCAGATGCTGTAAGTTACTTGATGAAGAATCCAGCCACCTTAAAAAAAAATCCTCCTGACTTGCTCTTAATTATTTATTTGCTCCTTCCTGGCAATTTTTGAAAGCCAGCAGAAAAAGGAAGGAGAATGTTATTTCACCAGGGTCATCCCTTTAAAGAGGATACAATCCACTGGGTCAGTGCTTAGCAAAGCAGGCATAGATTGGCTGTTGAGGGGTTTAATGGAGCAGGCTAACCAGTGAGGTTCAGGGCCCACCTATCCTGCTCTGAAACATCTAGGTTTCTGCATGTGACTTAAAATCGTAGCACTGTAGAATTGGGAGGGACCACGAGGGTCATTTAGGGGAACCCCCTGCAATGCAGGAATCTTGCCCTGCTTGTCCCAATGATGCAGCTGTCGCCATCCACCTGCAGTTCTTCTGCATTGTGCCTTATTATGGGGAATGTGCATAGCTCCAGGTTTAAGACTTCTTGGTGAGAGCCAGAGTGAAGGAAGGCAGCATTGGCAACCGTAGGGAGGAAGCAATAGAATGATGGACAGGCCTAGAGGCCATGGCCTGTCCTGGTATGAGGAGTGGTGTGCTTGGAAGCCCCTTCTCACCCTCTGTGGATTGGGCTGCTGCTACAATCTCAGCTCTGTAGCCCTGAATTGCAGAACTGAGGCTGGGGGTTAAGCCAAATGCAGCCACAAGTTGGCAGCAGGAGACCCTTTGGACACTGCAGGTGGACTGCATCCAGCTTGGTAGGTCACAAGGTGTGCAAACCTGAGCTAGGGGCTTACAGGTGATGTGGAAAATGGCATGGGCTCTGCTGCTTCCCCACCAGGGAAGCTGATAAGAGATGTAGAGAGGTTTGACTTGGGGTGACTCTTCATTTTATATGTGTTTTTCTCTCTCACTTCTTTCAGGCTGACCAACTTACCGAAGAGCAGATTGCAGGTGAGTCCTCAGCATACAGTGGCAGTAAATATTAACTTGGCTGGCACTGAATTGATCTGCATGTTGAGGGAAGACGAGCAGTACTTCCCCTTGTCTTCTGGCTTTGAAGCTGGGTTAACCACTGCACAAACTGGGCCAGAATGCACATGGTGAGGGGCAGATTGTGAGCTTCTCTGCAGAGAAGGAGAATGTTTTTTTCCTGGTAGTCCTTAAAGTGCAGAATCCTTACTACAGTTCCTTTAGGAGAGATAATTTCCCCATCTGCTGGGTTTGGGTGGTGGTATGAGAGCAAGGCCACAAAAGATCAAAACAAATCCCTGGGCTGGGAAAATGTGAACAGGCTTGTGCTGCCACCAGCATTTTAGGCACTTGGGATTTCAAATACATCACCAGACTCACTTGGTCCCCCTCTCTCCCAAGTGTTTGGAATGGGGCTGGCTAGACTTCCAGGATGATCACTGGTTGCAAGTACATGATCTCTATGTATCTCTCAACAACCCTGCTTCCCCCCGCAGAATTCAAGGAGGCCTTCTCCCTCTTCGACAAGGACGGGGATGGCACCATCACCACCAAGGAGCTTGGCACTGTGATGAGGTCTCTGGGTCAGAACCCCACCGAGGCAGAACTGCAAGACATGATCAATGAAGTTGATGCTGATGGTAAGTGGCCCCAGCACTAAGGGGGCAGAGTAAGTGATCCAAAACCCATGGCTTCTGCTGGTACTTTATGCAGAAATTTCAGCTGGGGTTGCTTCAGTTGGGGAGCAAGCTCTATTCCTGGTGGATGAGAGGAACAGTTTACCCCTTCCCCACTGAGCTTCTCTGACTCCTGTGCTTAGACATACACCCACCCCTGCTGTTTCCCTGCCTTTTGTGACTGAGAGGCAAGTTAAGAGGTAGAAGCAAGAGGAATACTGTACTGATTTATTTGATCTTGCGAGACTAACATAGACTGACCTATGTATTAAGTTGCTAATGAATGCAATGGTGGGGACTGGTTCTGATGGAGTACTAGCTGACAGTGGAGTGGGGGATGGGTCAAGGCTTGTGAAGAGACCAGGCACAAGAGACCAGGGCCCTGCGGGATTTGGCATCTTTCCGCAGGGCCTGCAAGACGGAGCTGTTCCACCTGGCCTTTGGGTTGGTTTCAGTTTAACCCTGATGTTTCGTTCTTTTGGGGTGATTGGTGGGCTACTTAAAAATGAGGATGAAGTTTAGATTTAGTTTTAAATTTTATTTTAATCTGTATTTTAATGAACTGTTTTATGTTTTTGTTGTGATTTTATTGGTGTTAGCCGCCCTGAGCCCGGTTTGGCGGGGAAGGGCGGGGTATAAATAAATTTTTATTATTATTATTATTATTATTATTATTATTATTATTATTATTATTATTATTAAGGACCCAGAAAGCCAATTGTAGTAGTAGTAGTAGTAGTAGTAGTAACAATAGGAAGTAGCACCCTATTTCCTTCCAGGGATAACAGAAGGGTGCAACATGGATGTCTTGAAAATGCCACTCACTTTCTTCAGTGTATATACTGCCTTCCAGTTGCACTGTCCAAGATGCTTAAAATAAAGACAAAATAACAACAATTGGTTAACGCCGGCAGTATCTTGAGGTATTCTTTATGATTGCTTCACAGGCAGACCATTTAGCAGACACTGGGTTGTGGAACTACTATTGTGCCATAATTTGTCCAACTCCAACACATTCCATCAGCTAGTTAGGTTCCCTTCGAGCGGGGCTTCAGTCTTCTGAGGCTGGCTTTCTCCTAGGGTGGCTATTTGAGATTGGTCTCGGCATCCCAGTCTGCAGCTGCTTTGGTTTCTGCTGGCTTCATCTCACTGGTGCTCATTTCTGTTTTCAGGGAACGGCACAATTGACTTCCCAGAGTTCTTGACCATGATGGCAAGGAAGATGAAGGACACAGACAGCGAGGAGGAGATCCGAGAGGCTTTCAGGGTGTTTGATAAGGTGAGGAAGTTGAGAAGGACCACCCGCCTTCTGGAGGGGATGGAGGAGAGTGGACAGAATACTGCCGCACATCCCCATATACTCTCAGGGAGAATGGCAAGGAAACAGCAGTGCCCCCTTCCCTTAATCTGGAGCATACAGAGTGGAGACGGAAACACCACCTGTCAGGATAAAAGTGGAAGGTGCTGCCTAGCTGTGCTCCTCCCTGCTAAACTGATTCCTTTGCTTCCAGGATGGGAATGGCTACATTAGCGCAGCAGAGTTACGCCACGTGATGACAAACCTAGGGGAGAAGCTCACCGATGAGGAGGTGGACGAAATGATAAGGGAGGCAGATATTGATGGGGACGGGCAGGTCAACTATGAAGGTGAGTCGGGGATGGGACCAGCATCTTGCCTGCTGCGGTTTTGGCAGCCAGAACGTTGCATGAAATAATTGAGGTTCTGCTTAGGCAGAGGGTCTCTAAAGAACTGTATGGGCCCTCTTCTGGTTTTCAAGGGCAGTAATTGTGTCACAGACTTCGGCTATCTGGGTGGCGTGGAAACACCGTAAATATTTTTATATATCCTGTTGAGGGGGAGATGCCTTGGATTATACATGTATCACACTTCAGTTTTGAGCTGTGTGGAAATAACCCCAAATTTAATACTCCCGAGTCCGTCAGTGAGGTCTACATATATGCAAAACGTATTCAAAGGCTTTGAAGTTTGCTGTTTCTACAGGCCTTGGTTGGATAGTGCCAGGGTTTTCTTAGCCCTTCCCCTCAAATCTTGTTATGGTACTATTCTGGGGACTTTTCTTTGGTTCTTGAAGCCTACGGTACTCTCCACACCTTGTTCAATATAGCAGGGTACACATTGAGGTCGTGTTCAGTGGAGGGGGTACCCTTGACTTCCCCTCTGGTAGTTTTCTCTGGATGAAGGCATTATGAGAGTGGAGCAGTTCATAACATTATCACAGCTCTGTTTGCTTTTATCTTTTGAAAACTACATCGAGTGTAAGGTTCGAATCATGTCAAGCCGAAGTAACTGTGTGGCTGCTGACTGGGCTGATGCCTAGTGCGACTAGGTGATCTCAAGTCTTCCAGCTTTAAAAGGGTGTGGGCATCCCCGTACTGACCCTTTGCTTCCTTACACTGTGTCTCTTGCAGAGTTTGTGCAGATGATGACAGCAAAGTGAAGCCCGCAGAGTGGGTGGCTGGCAATGCCCATTCTCCTTCGATACTTTTCTCCAACACACTCTCTCTACTTAAGTAACCTGGTTCTCTAAGCAAAACAATCGGCTGTGGAATAAATCTGACCAAGCAATTAAAAAAAAAGAAAAGAAACTTCCCAAGCTGCATGATTGCACTCATCTATCCCTCCTTCTTCTTGCTCTCCCTCCTTCCCCCTCCCTGCCTTTCCTTCCTTCCACCTCTTCCTGGTGCACATCCCCTAAAACCTCCCCGAGAACCTCCAACCTTGTGGATGTCTTTTGTTTCCATCGGGTCTTCTGTTCTGCAGCCAGAGCTGGCCTGTCTCCCAGGGCGCAGATTCTTTCTCTTTCTTTCAAGAATCCACACGATGGGGGTGGAGAGAGAGCGCAAAAGCCTTCTTAATCGTGTTGCATGTGTCTGGCACTGTGGTCGTGCGCATTGACATGGCGGTTGCCACCGAAGGTCTTGCCCCAGGGAACACCGAGGAGGGGTACAAGGAGGAAACTGGGTTGTTGTTTTCCCCCCCTTCGTTTTTGTGGGAGGGGGGGCGCTATCCCACCGCCGGGGTGCCTGTGGCTGAGGGCGGGTTCCAGAGAGCTCCGTCAGCATGATGTGGGGAGAAGAGGCTGTTAAAAGAGGGGGAGGGGGGAGCGTCCGACAACTGTCCGATTGGCTCTTTAAAGAAAACAAAAACAAAAAACCACGCAAAACCGAACCAACCGCCCATAATTTTAACTTCTGTCTTTGTTCTTAACCTTGTATAAATTGTAAATGTCCTTACAGTTTCCTAGGCATTGTGTCCAGACATTGAAGCTGCTATGTAAATACCTGATGCTACAGGCCCCTTTTGCGGGGGGGGGGGTGTCGCCCCACGTACGGCGATGGCAAATGCTTTTGATTGGCAGCTTGAGGGGTTTGGGGGGGGGAGGCGTCGGAACGGAACCGCAATAAAACAGTGAAGCCGCTGCTGAGTGAATGCCAACTGCGCCAGAACGCCCTCTTCTCCCTCCCTCCTCCTCCCCCCCCTTTCCTCATGCGACGCTTCATTTTTTCTGTAGTGGCTCTCTCAGTTTTAACGCTTGTGCCGCACCTTTGGCTTCAGTGTCTGTGCTCTTTAAATGTTGCTTCCTTAACTCCGCCCGCCCCCTTTCCTCGCGGCAAAACAGCATGGGCCGCAAACTTGCTTCTCTTTACTTTTTTCACTTTTATTTTTTAATCCAAAAAAAATTTTAAATAAATAAAGAAGAAGAGAAAAACCAGTTTTGGAGGGGAAATCGAAACAGAGCTGCAGAATTTCCCTGAAACCGGGTGAAAGAAGAGTGCTTTGCGCAGTCCGTGGCGGATTTGACCACGCCCCCTCTTATTATTTCCTGTCTTCTGCACTCCTGCGTTGAGCAGAGGTGGAGGGATCTCACCTGAGAACTTAGGCAGGGGGCGTGGGGAAGGTTGGAGCAAGAATGTCTTTGAAAGCAGGTGGTATTGTGTTCAGTTCAAGCTGTGAAAATAAAATTATATCAATGTTTTCCAATAAAATGCAGTGACTACCTGAAATTGCTATGTTTCCTTTGGTATTCCCTGTCCCTTTAAGTGGAACCACCTTGTTCGGTTGTTTTGTTTCACAGTTGCTGGAACAGCTTAAGATGTGAGTGTCTCTTTTTCCCCATGGGTGAATGCAGCAAATGCCCCTTGGGGAAACTTTTTGAAAACAAATTAAATTGGTAAGAGCTTTCCTCTGAAGGTTGTAATCGCTGAGCCACTTCCATAGGCTCCTGGTATAAGCCTGGAGCTACTTGCGTTGGAAAACATCATTTGACTTAGTCGCTGTGAGTAGAAGCAGCTGCATTCTGTCTTTATGTTGCTCCCATTGATTCTAGGTGGGCAAAGGAAGGAAATGGAGGGACAAGGGAGCCTAAAAATCATGAAAGGAGGGTAAGGAGGTTGCAAAGAAAGCTGAATGAATTCTTTGCCTCTCTCGTCACAACCAAAGATACAGGCAGATCCCAGTGCCTAAACCTAACCTTTGCAGGAGGCGAATCTAAAGAACTGGGGCAGATAGTTATGATGAGAAATGATGCGCTAAGCCTAGTAGGCAACACGAAAATTGTCCACATGGCATCCACTCGAGAGTTATAAAAGAACTCAAATGTGAAACTGCTGATCTTCTGTCTAAAGTATATAACTTGTCCCCTCCATTCTGGAAAGTAACCAATGTAACACTAGTTGTTTTTTAAAAGAATGCAGGGTGGGGGGGCTGTTAGCATACTGTCTGCCCCAGGAAAACGGGAGGAAAGTGTCGTTAAATATAAAATAGCCAAGCATAGAAGAGAACAAGCCTCGCTGAAGCAGAGCCAGCATGCCTTCTGCAAGGGAAAATCCTGTCTCACAAATCTATTGGAGTTCATTGACAGTGTCAACAAGCATATGGGTATAGATTGGTTAACACAGTGTACTTGGGACTTTCAAAAGCATTTTGACAAAGTACCTCATCAAAGATGCCCTGAGTAAGCTTAGCAATCAAGGAATAAGAGGAGAGGTCCTTTTATGGATCAGGAATTGGCTAAGTTGCAGGAAGTAGAGTAGGAACAAATAAACAATGGGGAGAAGTAGAAAGGATCAGTATTGGGACCTGTGCTATTTTAACTTCTTCATAAATGATCCAAAGGAGTGAGCAGTGAGGTGGCCAAGTTTGCAAACAATATTAAATGGTTCTGGGTCATTAAAGCAAAAGAGATTGTAAAGAGCTCCAGGAGGACCTCCCAAAGCGGAGTGAATGGGCGGTAAAATGGCAAATGCAATCCAAGGTAAACAAGTGTAAAGTGATAAAATACTGGAGCAAAAAATATTAATTTCATATATGTGCATGGGGTTTGAATTGGCAGTGACTGACCACAAATAAAAATTGGGGGTTGATGTAGGTAGCTTGGTGAAGGCATTGACCCAGTGCGTGGCGGCTGTGAGGCAATTTCCATGCTATGGGTCATTAAGAAAATGAATTCAAAATAAAATGGTTGATAAAATGTCGTTACAAACATCCATGGTGCAACTGCATTTGGAATACTGTGTGTGTTTCTGGTCACCTCACCTCAATCAGGATATTGAAGACTTGGAAATGGTTCAGAAAACGGCAAGAGAAAGGTTGCAGTGTTCAGGACTTTTTAGTTAAGAGAAAGGTGAGTTAGAGTGGACAGGATAGAAGTTTATGACATAATACATGGCATGGGGAAAGTGCATAGAGAAAAGTATTTCGCACTCATAACACTGCAACTGGCGGACCTCCAATGAGGCTGAACGTTGGAAAATTCAGAACAGATATAACAGTTTCTTCTCTCTACGCATAGTAGGAACTGTGGAACTCATTCCCTCAGGAGACAATGATGGCCACCAACTTTAAAAGAGGATTTAACAAATTCATGGAGGGCTATCACTTGTCTGGTAGCTTTGATGGCTTTGCTGGGCCTCCACAGCTGGCTGTAATAATGCTTCTAAATAGCACTTGCTGGAAGCCACAAGGGGAGAGTTGCTCTTCTTCTCTGATCCTGCTTTTGAGGGTTTCCTACGGGCAACAGGTTGGCCGCACTGAGAACAGGATGCTGGACTAGATGGCCATTGGCCTGATCCAGCAGGCATATGTGTGTGTGTGTGTGTGTGTGTGTGTGTGTGTGTGTGCATACACTTAGCTGTGGATGAGCCAGTCCCATTTGCATTTCAGTGCAACATTGTCTGCAGGACCTAGAGCTGTGCTGGATGCAGACGATGAGAGCTGGAAGTCTTAACATCTGGAGCACACCAAGTTGGGGGCAGCTGCCCAAGAGAGTTGTATCTGTGGCCTGCGCAATTACATTCTACGCTAGCTGCCAAAACCCTGCCCCACTGGCCACCCAGTTCCTCTTGCATGCAGTATTTATTTACAGTATTTATAGGCTGCCCTAGAACGCAAGTCCTCTTGGTGGTTGTCAACAAGAAGAGAAATTAAAATCCGGGAACAGTAAGAACAGCCAGAAATGCAGGATAGAAACACTTAAATCTGCAGCTGTTAAAAGTGTAGCGTGCATTTGGGGGGTTTCTAATGCTTGTGGTTTTTGCAAGTTGCAAGAGCGGAAGATGACACCCTCTGCTGTGGAACATGGCAAAGACCTCTTTTAAAGTTGAGGAGTTCTCAGAAACACGGGTATTTGGTTACAGCTGCCCAACTGATGCCAGCTTTCTTGCTCGTAGGGGGTCAGCCATGAGCTGCTTCGAGGCAGAATCCCAGCCGCCCTGGATCCATCCGTTCATTGCACTTAAACCCCACTTAGCTGGAGGTGTCCGAAAGCTGCTCTAACCACTTCGCCATCCTGGTTCTCTTGGGATCAAGTTTAAGCGTTCTGATTTTACTCACATACATTGCTGGAGCCCTGTGTTCTGTGCTGAGATGCAACGGGAAGCTGTCTCTTGAGAGAAGTTAAGATGATGCCTCTGATCAGCACTTGCGGTGTTCAAAGATGCAGCACATTGACTTGCACTGGAAGATGCTGTTTGGAAGGAGGTGGGGCCAGACCAGTGACTCTCACAGCCTCCTTTGAGGGTACCCTCTTGTGGGGAGCCCCTGCCGTTCTTTCAGCACACTTCTCAGTTGTATCCTTGACAGGCTTAAGTCAGGGCGATGTCTTTGCTTCTCCCCCTTTTTAGTGGTTTAGTGTTTTCAAACATGGTGCCCTCTAGATCAGCGTTCCTCAAACTTGGGTTTCCAAATTTTGTTGGACTACAGTTCCCATCATCCCTGGCCATTGGCTAAGCTGGCTGGGGATGATGGGAGTTGTAGTCCAACCACAGCTAGGGACCCAAGGTTGAAGGACTTTGCTCTGGATTCTGACTCCCCATCAGCCCCCGGCTATATGGCCAATAGTCAGGGATGGTGGGGTCTGTGTCGGCTACTCTTGCACTCAAAACACCTGTTGTGAAAATGAGTATTTACTTCGGTATTTAGAGATGGTTTCATTATGCAAACTGGTGTACGATAGAGCACACGCGAACGTTGGTAAGAATAGGATATGATAAATATAAATTAAAAGCAAGTGAAACAGCAGCGTCTAATAAATGATAACCTGTGGCTAGGTTCCTGGCCCTGAATTGCTTGGATCTAAAAAAGAAAAGAAAGTTTTGGGTTCCTAAAGGTGCTGGTTGCCTCTTTCACCTCCTACAGGACCAAGCATTTGCCAGCTCCGATCGTCCTCCTGAGATTCTAAATAGGTTATAGAGGTCGATGGGGAAAGCTGACTTCTTTTTTTCTTCTTCAAAATAGCCTTGGGCATCTCTCAGATCTCTGGCGTTTGCTGTTTGAAACGATGGGAGGGCAGATTTGGGAGCTCACATGAAGACAAGCAAAACTGACGGCTGGCTGTGAAGTTGACGTATCCGAATCTGCAAAGTCTCCTTGGGCACAGCAGAGGGAGCCAGCCGCCATGGGGAGATGGCTTCTTGAAAAGGCTTTCCTACTTGGAAGCTGTTGAAGCCCTGTCCTTCCCAGCTAGGTCTCGCCTGCCTAATCTCATTTGTTAGGTACCTGCTAGGTGCAGACTATGTTCATTACACGGCTGCAATGGCAGCTTCCATGCTTTCACACTCCTGCCTTCTTAAGAGTAGGCCAAACCCTTCAGGCCAGCCAGGATCTCATTCATAGCTTCTGGACTCTGCCCATTTTACACAGATTTTTTTTTTTTTAAATCTGCTATGGCAACTCAATTTCTTGCATGTAAGGGGGAACTTCAAAAATTAAGTGTGACTACATGGGTTACATATGGGACCCAGGTGGCGCTGTGGGTTAAACCACAGAGTCTAGGGCTTGCTGATCAGAAGGTCGGCGGTTCGAATCCCTGACACGGGATGAGCTCCCGTTGCTCGGTCCCAGCTCCTGCCCACCTAGCAGTTCGAAAGCACGTCAAAGTGCAAGTAGATAAATAGGGACCGCTCCAGCGGGAAGGTAAACGGTGTTTCCGTGCGCTGCTCTGGTTCGCCAGAAGCGGCTTTGTCATGCTGGCCACATGACCTGGAAGTTGTCTGCGGACAAACGCTGGCTCCCTTGGCCTATAGAGTGAGATGAGTGCTGCAACCCCAGAGTCGGATACCACTGGAACTGATGGTCAGGGGTCCCTTTACCTTTACACTGGGGTTGCTAACCTCTGCACCTCAAGAGGTTGGACCCTAGCTCCCAAATAGCAGCAGCCACTGTAGGCAATAGCAAAGGATGATGGGAAGTGTAGTCCCACAACCCCGGATGGCTACAGGTCAGCCAGCCCAGATTGTGGCTGCTGTTTGCTTTATTAATCACCTTCTAAACCACCATCTCAAGGTGAATCTCCGGTGAGAATGGAGTGTGACTCTGGGGGTGAAGTCAAACTACTGGAGAATCACAGCACCCACTGTAGCTGCAGAGACGGGTAACTGCATTGTTTTTGCCGCATTAGCATCACCAAAGTGACCTCACCGGGGTGCAAGCCTGGGCACTGTGTATGGGGGTCCTGGGCTGCCCAGACAACAAGACCTGCCCCCCCCTCGGCCTCACTGATGCGGCTAAAGGAAAGCAGAGCAAGACGTTTGGCACCAGCTGGGCTGCAGGAGGCATTCAAAGTGCCATCCAACTGCCTTAGGGATTCCACTCCAGATTTGTGTAGGGTTTACTCCTGAGCCTTTTCTTCTCAGAAAGATAGCCCGCAAGGCAGCGGGTACCGTTTTTCCTTCAGGTTAACTCCTGAAGCCTTTCTCATGAATACAGGTGAAACTCGAAAAATTAGAATATCGTGGAAAAGTCCATTTATGTAAGCAGTTGTTTTCATTAGCTACTGGAGTTTAATATATGAGATAGACTCATGACATGTAAAGCGAGATATGTCGAGCCTTTGCTTGTTATAATTGTGATGATTATGGCGTACAGCTGATGGGAACCCCCAAGTTGAAATTGTTAATTTGGGGTTCTCATCAGTTGTACGCCATAATCAACACAATAATAACAAATAAAGGCTTGACATATCTCACTTTGCATGTCATGAGTCTGTCTTATATATTAGTTTCACCTTTTAAGTTGAATTACTGAAAGAAATGAACCTTCCCATGATATTCTAATTCTTCGAGTTTCACCTGTATTCTTGAAAAGCATTGTAAGGCAGCAGAACACACACATTTTTTTTAAAAAAAGCACAAAAACCATACATTTACCGGTACAACAAAACTGAAAATCTACCAAGTGGACACTTGTGGTGGAGACCCATTTATCCAGCTGAGAAATCCTGAAATGTCTTCCAACTGTTTCTGGAAAGTGCAGAAAGTGGGCCCCTGTCTTATTTTGACAGGAATGCTATTCCACAGAACAAGAGCAACCACATTACAAGCCCTGCTCTGAGTGACTGCGAAGCAGGCTTCTGAGATCTTTACAGGAGATCTTAGTTCGACTGAGTGCCTAACCCTCAGCCTAACCTTCCTCACAGGGTTGTTGTGGGGATTAAATGAGAGGGGGAGAACCACTGTGTGCCACTTTGAACTCCTTGGATGAGAAGGTGTGGTATAAATGCAACCAATCAATGTAAGATAAGGCGGCCTCTCAAGTAACCTGGTCCTGAGCTGTATTATGACTTCTGTGTTAGCTCCAGCACCTTGAACTTTGTCCCATAGCTTCTGGTTGACATCTTGATGTCCCCCAGATGTTTTAAGACCACAGCTCCAACCACAGCAGATGGGAGTTGTATTCCAGCTGCAGAGGAGGGCAACCAAGATGATCAAGGGCCTGGAAACCAAGCCGTATGAGGAACAGTTGAAGGAGCTGATGTCAGGAATCACAAGACAGAGAAACCAGTAGGAGAACACTTCAGTCTCCCAGGACATTCTATACAAGATCTCAAAGTAGCTGTCTTAATACAAATGAATTTCAGAAATAGCCTGGAAAGAGAAGTTGCTGAATTGCAACTCATTACCAAACTCAAAACCACAGGGAGACCTGGTCTGAACAAAGACATTGGATTCTTATCTCATTATACATGACAAAGCTACCGGTATCTTTAGCCATCTCACCCCTTGCTTTTTCCTTTAGGACTAATTGCAGTCGTTAACAGTCGTCAACAGGTTTTCCACACTTATCAGCCTATCACCCATTCCCACCACCCTTCTGAGTAATACCCTTCCCCACTCTCTCACTATATATAAGGGTCTGGTGACTTCTGTTTCAGTGTATCTGAAGAAGTGTGCATGCACACGAAAGCTCATACCAAGAACAAACTCAGTTGGTCTCTAAGGTGCTACTGGAAAGAATTTTCTATTTTGTTTCGACTATGGCAGACCAGCACGGCTACCCACCTGTCAATGGATTTGAGTTACAGGAAAAGAGATTCCGATTCAACTTCAGGAAGAATTGTCTGATGGTAAGAGCTGTTCCAGAGTGGAACCGACTCCCTCGGGAGGTTGTGGACGCTCCTACCTTGGAGGTTTCTAAGCAGAGGTTGGGTGGCCATCTCTCATGGATGCTTTAGCTGAGATTCCTACATTGCAGGGGGTTGGACTAGATGACCCTCGGGGTCCCTTCCAACTCTACGGTTCTACAGTTATCTGGAGGAGGGTGCCAGGCTGGGGAAGCCTGATGTCGATAATTTGCTTCCATCGGCTCCCTGGGGAGGAGGGAGAGATAAGTGTCGAGTGCGTGACATGCTTCCCTGCCTGCGTGCTGTGGTCTGTCTTTTGCTAACTTTGCGGGCTGTTCTGGAGGAAGTGGAAGAGCTGGTCCAAAAAGGGCCAGCTGCAAAAATAAAGCAGAAATGGCTAAAGAAAGGTACATATCTGACCTTAAGCAACCGTGGCCACCATTCTCTCCCTACTCTCTCCCCCCCCCCTGCTCTGTATTGTAGCATGCTTGGATTTGTGTATGCTAAGTGCCTGTTTATATGTAGCTATTTGTCCAGGCGGCAGCAAATTTAAGGCCGCGGTCTTAGCCTGGGAGCAGCTGCATTCGGCACTCTTTCAAGAGGAAGTTGTCCCTCTTCAAATGGCCGTTGTGTGGTTCGACGCTGTTATTCTGAACGATACAGCGTGGAAACATCTGTGTTGACTCTGGTTGAGGGTGAATGCAGGAACTGAGCACTTCTCAGGTAGAGCTGCAGCAGAACTGGGTGCTTAAACACAGCCAACCCGTCGAAATGTGTGCTTCTCCTGGTTTTGCAGTGCTGTTCTCCAGCCAAGCAATGCATACAAAATGGCATATAGTGGAGGGAATCATCCATAAAAATGTATATTAATGAAAAATAATGCACAATTTTAGGAGAAATTGCTTTGCAAAAATGCATGCGTGTTATGAGGAATCAGCATTAAAAGGCTGAGAAGTTTTCATGGGTCCCGGGGCTTTGATGGAGCAGGTCAAAGTGCAGATCGCCGTGGCCAACGCGCAGGAGCTGCTGCAGAGGATGACGGACAAATGTGCATTGGGAAACCTGGGTGCTTCCTCAATAACTCTGAGCAGAAATGCGTTGCGATGCGTATGGACTGGTACATGGATGCTTGGAACACCGTCTCGAGGGCCTACAACTCCCGGCTGCAGAGGGAGAGAGCCAACATGTGTTTGGTGGCAGCGGGGGTCACTGAGGGGCCCCATCATGGACTTGGCCGAGGGACCTATCTTGGCCCCCCAGCAAGGTGGTTTAATTAGGATGGGCAGGATTTTGGTCCAGGTGGCAGCAAATAAAATGACAAACCTGTGAAAAACAAACAGACAAACCAAAAAGTCCACAAACTGATGTGAAACAGTAGAGGACTGCACTTAAGATTTTGAAAACGAGAAATAGTGGGGGTGGGGGGTGGGGAAGCTGAAATTGAGAGATTCATTCATTTTACCCTTCCATCTTGGAAACACAAGGGCTGGTCTAACCTAACGGTAGGCAAGTGGTGACTTTGCTTCTCCCCACACTACTCTAAAAGGGGTTGAGAACTTGTGTTCCCCCAGACATTTCACCTTGAAAGTGGGCTGGAAGCGTATTGGCAGCCAGTTCTCCTGGTATTGTATGGATCCTATATGATACCCTCTTTTTTAAAAAAAGCTTTTTATTTTGCTTTTGCAATATTAGCCGCGGCAAACAATGACATCGAAAGTTTGGCGCGAAGAATGCATGAGGAGTGAAAATAGCGCTTAGCTGTGATTCCTGCATTGCAAGGGGTTGAACTAGTTGACCTTTGGGGGTCCCTTCCAGCTCCACAATTCTGTGATTCTCTAAATCCCATAATGCCTAACTATCGGCCAGGATTGCTGAGGCTGATGGGAACTGGAGTCCAACAATTTATAGAGGGCCACAGGCTCCCCAACACTTCTCTAAAATGACTTTTTCGGGGTGGGGAGAGCTGAAATTTGTGGCCATCGCAAGCAGAAGTAACCCTTCAGCTGCCAGAAGTGTGGGGGCCCTTGGAGAGAAAGGTTTGCCTGCCCCCACCCTACTGCTTGAAATAACATTGAAGAAGTCATTTCTCGCCAATATGAGCACCTAACAGTCTGTATCTGGTTGCTCCGGCTTCTAAGTAGCCGGATCCTTCAAGAATGTTTCTCCTCTTCCACTTTTATGAATTCGGTGTGATTGATAGGTTGGGTGTGGGGTCCGCCCACCCACTCCTTCCTCCCATCTGCGTGCAAGGACAGTTGAGATCTATGGGGTGCTCAGCTGATGCATCGACATTCCACCTTGGGATTGATGAGATGCAGGAGCTGCTGTTTATTCGAAGGCAGCCAGGTCAATGCCTTGTTTGGCATTTTTTCCATTGCACCAGGTGCTTTGACTCAAGCACACGCACGCACGCACACACAGCGCCACTTGACTTTTCGGAGGAGATGCCATGCAGTAGCAAGCACAGTACAAATGGACTCATTCTTGCTCCCTGAGCCGTACAAGTGTCATTTCTGCACAATCTTTAGAACTTCACCTACTCGTTCATTAATTTTAATTGGTTGACTCTGAGTAAGGGCTCATATGCACATCCTATGGTCCCGTTTGAGCAAGTGGCAAGTCAGGTTTACCCCGCATTGCCATTTGCTCCAACCTATCACTAAAGATGAGGGACCCAGGTGGCGCTGTGGGTTAAACCACAGAGTCTAGGGCTTGCCGATCAGAAGGTCGGCGGTTCGAATCCCGTTGCTCGGTCCCAGCTCCTGCCCACCTAGCAGTTCGAAAGCATGTCAAGTACAAGTAGATAAATAGGGACTGCTCCAGTGGGAAGGTAAACGGCATTTCCGTGCGCTGCTCTGGTTCGCCAGAAGCGGCTTTGTCATGCTGGCCACATGACCCGGAAGCTGTCTGCGGACAAACGCCGGCTCCTTTGGCCTATAAAGTGAGATGAGTGCCGCAACCCCAGAGTCGGACACGATTGGACCTGATGGTCAGGGGTCCCTTTACCTTTACCTATCACTACAGATCCAGTTACAGGTAGGTAGCTATGTTGGTCTGCCATAGTCAAAACAAAATAAAAAATAAAAATCCTTCCAGTAGCACCTTAGAGACCAACTAAGTTTGTTCTTGGTGACCTGGAAACTGCAATTAATCCAGAATGTGGCAGCTAGACTGGTGACTGGGAGTGGCCGCCGGGACCACATAACACCGGTCCTGAGATATCTGCATTGGCTCCCAGTACGTTTCCGAGCACAATTCAAAGTGTTGGTGCTGACCTTTAAAGCCCTAAACGGCCTCGGTCCTGTATACCTGAAGGAGCGTCTCCACCCCCATCATTCAGCCCGGACACTGAGATCCAGCGCCAAGGGCCTTCTGGCAGTTCCCTCACTGCAAGAAGTGAAGTTACAGGGAACCAGGCAGAGGGCCTTCTCGGTAGTGGCACCCGCCCTGTGGAACTCCCTTCAGATGTCAAAGAGATAGACAACTACCAGACATTTAGAGGACATCTGAAGGCAGCCCCGTTTAGGGAAGCTTTTAATGTGTGACATTTTAATGTATTTGATTTTTGTTGGAAGCCGCCCAGAGTGGCTGGGGAAATCCAGCCAAATGGGCAGGGTACAAATAATAAATATTATTATTATTATCTGAAGAAGTGTGCATGCACATGAAAGCTCATACCAAGAACAAACTTAGTTGGTCTCTAAGGTGCTACTGGAAGGAATTTATTTTTATTTTTTTATTTTGTTTTGACTATCACTAAAGAGTGAGTTTTCCCTTGGAAAGGAGCAGCTCAGGGAAGAAACGGCTTGAACCCATGCCTAGAAGGTGTGATCAAGCGAAAAACCACCCGTCCCTGTGCTTTCTAGGCACAAGCAGAAGTGTGAACGGGCCCTAAAACTTAGTTGAATACCACCCTTTCTCTCTCTGTCCATCTGCTACCCCTGCTTGCATTTTGCAAAGGGTAAAATTAAATTAGGACGATGGCTGCCGCATGCCCACCTAAGCCCAATTGTATACAGGGAGAGCACTGCTCAGTGCTAAAGCCACCTCCTTTACACATACAAAATCCTTCGTCCATCTTTGGCGAAAGGATCTAAAGGGCTGGGAAATATCCTTGAGTAGCACCACCAGCCAGACGAGACCAAATGGGTATGATGGACCAGTGACTCTGTGTAGAACATGGATGGGGGACCTTTCTCCCTTCAGATGATGCTCAACTTCATCTCCACCATCCGTAAAAAAATAAAATAATGCAAGCTGGGCCACAGTCTACCTGAAGGAAAGGTGGGGGGGGGCTTTCCTAGGTGACTGGCTGCCCACCCCAACCTTCATAATCATAATCATAATCATAATAATTTATTTGTACTCCGCCCATCTGGCTGGGTCTCCCCAGCCACTCTGGGCGGCTTCCATCAAATATTAAAATACATTTAAAATATCACGGTTTAAAAACTTCCCTAAACCAGTGACCAGGTCATCCTTCTGGCCTGCTTTGACCAATTCCCATGTTACATTTGCTTTGTTCATCATCCTAAACTCTTTGAAAAGGAAAGTCAGAAATAAGCTGGTGTCTCGGTTGCCGTTAAAGATACATGTATATTTTAGTGCACACTAATAAAACCACATGCTTTAAAACTGCACCATCATTCTCCTTCCACAAATAGTCTTCCGGTGGGTTTCTCTGCCGACATAAAGAATGAAACAATGCAGCTTTGCAGAAGCCACATCCGAGCCTTAATGGCTGTCAATCTGACTTCGACAACGTGATGTAATGATTAGGAGGGGGGAGGCGGAGGGGAATGGACCTAGACACCTTTCCCCACCTTAAACTGCTCCTACGGGAATGAAGTGTGCAAACTTCTGCAGAGTCATTTGGGCATTGTCTTTGCTTGCGAAAAATATCCCTCTTTCGTTTTGCGTCCTGGACTTCTCTTTTTCCTCTGCTTTCTCTCTGGCGGCAAAGAGATCAGGGGTTGAACACAGTGGAGTTAACATAACAGGGAGTCAGAACATGTGGAGGCCCCATGACCGATGGAGACGCCTCTTTCTGTAGCCTTCTTGAAGCTCACTTGCACTCAGAGCCGTCTTAAGGGGATCTGCCGCCCTGGCGCGGCTATCCCTCCGGCCCCCCCGCCATGCCGCCTCTCCGCCGCCTCCCTCCCGCGCTTGCCGCCCCTTGGGAGGGGGGTGGGCGAGCGGGGGATGAGGGGCGTGGCGCTGGAGCGGCGCGGGGCTCTGCGCGCCCTTCCAGCGCTTCCGGGACGGGAGGCGAGGGCGGCCGGCTCGCGCTCCCGCGCGCATCCGGATGGCGCGGCGCAGCCGGGTGGCGCGGCTGGGCAGCTTGTGCCCCATCGGGTGGGCGGCCGGCTCGCGCTCCTGCGCGCAGCCGGGCAGCTTGTGCTCCGCGCGCAGCCGGCCGCCCACCCGATGGGGCACAAGCTGCCCAGCCGCGCCGCCCGGCTGCGCCGCGCCATCCGGATGCGCGCGGGAGCGCGAGCCGGCCGCCCTCGCCTCCCGTCCCGGAAGCGCTGGAAGGGCGCGCAGAGCTGTGCTCCTGTGCTCTGCTGGGCAGCCAGAGGGCGTGGCGTGGCCGGCCAGCTCCCTTGCCGGGAGTCAGAGGGCGCTGCCGGCAGGCGCTGCCAGCGGGGCTGGAGGACGGAGGCGCCCTCCAGGCCATTGCGCCATGGCGCGCCGCGCCACCAGCCCCAATGGATGAGACGGCTCTGCTTGCACTACCAGCAAGGATGCAGAAATTGGCTACAAATGGGAGAGCTGTGATGCACTAGAACTAAGCTCCATCTGGCCCAGGCCACTGTTCCCAACAGTGGTCAGCTGAAACTCCAAAGCTGAACATGGAAGAAAAAAACTCTCCCCTGTTATTTGTCCCAGCATCTTCAAAAAAGAACCCAGGGAACTGTACAATAGTTTCTTGTGTGTGCTGGTAATTGTAGTTCTGTGAGTGGGGGTGGGGAAAACTCTTAAGATTTAGTGTCAGGAGTATAACGTATTCCTGGACACCGCAGATTTAGACGCAGTCTTTTCTGAAAGCTTCTGGCTGTTGTGAAATTGACTAGACAGCTCAACGCAGGAACTCAGCAACTCACTGGATAACTATATACAGTATTTATTGATTGAAGCAACTAGTATCCATAAGTTACTATTTACAGACTTTACAAAATAAAAGAAACAAAACATAAAATCTTTTCCTCTCTATCTCTCTCTCTCTACACTGACCACGTTCTCCACACACTAACCAACACTAACCACACAGCTCTCACACAGAGCTCACCTTATCAGGAACTCATCGACCAATCACAGGTCGTTGCTAAGGGTCTGAGAGAGAGCAGATCTGGGCTTTCTGCCAACTAGTTAATTACTTAATTGCTTGGAGATAGACAGCTGCATTTCTGCACGTAGGCAACTCTGAAATCTCTAACAAAAACTACAGTTCCCAGGGATCTGGGCCTTTTGGGAGGGTGCATGCTTTAAATATACAGGGCGGAATTCAACTACAGTGGTACCTCGGGTTTAGTATGCTTCAGGTTAAGAACTGCGCGTAAGAACAGAAATCGTGCTCTGGTGGCACAGCGGCAGCAGGAGGTCCCATTAGTTAAAGTGGTGCTTCAGATTAAGTACGCTTCAGGTTAAGAAGGGACCTCCGGAACGAATTAAGTACTTAACCTGAGGTACCGCTGTAATAAGCCCCACCATCAGAAAACCTGCATAATGATTCCACAATGGGGCTTCCTTCCCATTTCCTCCCCCTGTGCACTCCCTGAAATTGCCTTGGCTGGGGGGACGACCCCTGGCCATTTTGCAGAACCACCTCTCAAAGTTTCCAGGGCTTTCTGGAACAACATTTTCTCCAGCAGCTAGAACCAGGGGTGGTATGTGTGCAGGCCACTTCCTGTGTGTTTTCCTGGGGGCGAAGTGCATGAAAAATCTTCTGATGCTGACATGTACTCTGGGGTAACTCTGGCTGTTCCCCATCCACTGGTGGTGTTTCCTCCAGCCTAAGTCAGGGGTTGTTGCAAAGAAGCACAGTCGCTCAAACCATTGGCCCGGACCACCCCTAGGACAGCAGAAGGAGGAAATGCCTTTGCATCCTGCGAACTCATCTGCCCGGCGGATGGCAATGACCAGGCACTTGCGCAAGGCGGGTCATGTGCACAGAAAGAGGTGGAGGGTCAGGAAAGTGGTGGGAACTTCTTGAACATGTTGCGCCAGACAGAGGAGGTAACCAGTGTGGTGTAGTGGTTAAGAGTGGTAGACTTGTAATCTGGGGAACCTCTATAAAAATGTTTTATTATGTTTTTATTAATGTTGGAAGCTGCCCAGAGCGGCTGGGGCAACCCAGTCAGATGGACAGGGTATTATTATTATTATTATTATTATTATTATTAATAATTACTGCTGCTGCTACTACGATTACCATATTGGCCCAAATATAAGCCTCACTTTTTTTTCCAAATTTCGACCGTGAAAACTTAAAGTGCGGCTTAAATTTGCAACCTTGCAAAAATGGGCTTTTGTGATATCGCTGCTGAAACAGACATATAGTAAAACGGAATGGGTATGAGTGCCTGCAGAATTTTAAGGGAGCGGCTTATATTCTGGTATTGTCTTTTTCTCTCTCCGCCCCCCCCCCGGCAGCGATTTTTAAAGGTGCAGCTTATTTGCTGGTGCGGCTTATATTCGCTCCAATACGGTATTATTATTATTATTGAATAGTGCTTCCCTATTTTCATTGGAAAAATATTGAAGAAGAAGAAGAAGAGTTTGGATTTGATATCCCGCTTTATCACTACCCGAAGGAGTCTCAAAGCGGCTAACATTCTTCCTTTCCCTTCCTCCCCCACAACAAACACGCTGTGAGGTGAGTGGGGCTGGGAGACTTCAAAGAAGTGTGACTAGCCCAAGGTCACCCAGCAGCTGCATGTGGAGGAGCGGAGACGTGAACCCAGTTCACCAGATTACGAGTCTGCCACTCTTAACCACTACACCACACTGGAGGGTAGGCTTCTGGCCTTACGTTCTTAGGTTTCTTGCTTTCCTGCTTGGCAGGGGGTTGGACTGGATGGCCCTTGTGGTCTCTTCCAACTCTATGATTCTATGCTTCTGAATGATTCCTACAAAAATTGACCTCCATGTTAGTGTGAGCAGCTGCTTTCCATGTGGAGTCTTCTAAGGGGTGTGTGAGGGGTCGTGGGCAAAGGTTCAGGAACCAATGGCTTCCCAGGTTTTGCTGGGCTCCAGCACCCATCAGCCCCAGCCGGTGTGACCAACTGTCGGGAATAATGGCAATTGTAGTCCGGCAACTTCTGGAGGGGCCACACGTTCCCCACCCCTGTGCTAAAGCCATATTATCATAGTCTGCCATGACTGCTAGAGTGTGCCTGAGTTGTACCGCTTGTGTGTTGCCTACGATGAGCGTTTTGCAGTGCAGCCACCACTATCAGAAGTATCAGAAGTATTCTGCAAAGTTTGGGCCGCAAAGCTGAATCCTCAGGTATTGGATTCCAGCTAAAGGATGCAGATGTAGAAATGAGTCACTTTATGCACACCTGAGAAGCCCGCTTTATCTCTCTCCATTGCTATAGGTGTGTGCAAGACTGTCATCACACTGTAATTGGCCTGGCTGCTGACAGATGGCGCTATCCCTGCAAACTGCAGCCTGGTGACAACTGGGAAGAGGGGAAAGCAGCATGACAGGGCAAAATTCTGCAGTTCAGTTCTCCAACAGAGTTTTGTGCATGAAGTGGGTGTGTTAAAATGCATGTGAAAACAGCACACCAAATGCATGCTATTAGGGGAAAGACCCCTAATGGTTTTCCCAGTAGTGATGTACGGAAGTGAGAGCTGGACCATCAAGAAGGCTGATCGCCGAAGAATTGATGCTTTTGAATTATGGTGCTGGAGGAGACTCTTGAAAGTCCCATGGACTGCCAAAAGATCAAACCTATCCATTCTCAAAGAAATCAGCCCTGAGTGCTCACTAGAAGGACAGATCCTGAAGTTGAGACTCCAGTACTTTGGCCACCTCATGAGAAGAGAAGACTCCCTGGAAAAGACCCTGATGTTGGGAAAGATGGAGGGCACAAGGAGAAGGGGACGACAGAGGACGAGATGGTTGGACAGTGTTCTCGAAGCTACTAACATGAGTTTGGCCAAACTGCAAGAGGCAGTGAAGGATAGGTGTGCCTGGCGTGCTCTGGTCCATGGGGTCACGAAGAGTCGGACACGACTGAACGACTGAACAACAACAACAAGGGGAAAGACAAATGTCTGGGGAAACACGCTTTGCAAAAATGTGTATGTTAGAGGAGAAATTTGCACCAAAAGGCTGGTGAATGCTCATGTTGTTGTTGTTCATGTTCATGTTGTTGTTGTTTTCATGAGGACCTAAAAATTACAATTGCAGACTTGACCAGGGCTAATGTCAGTCATCTCCAGAGCACCCAGGGGCTAAGCCCCTATCTCAAGTGCCATCTCGTTCAAAGGAAACTCAGAACCCAGTAGAGCACCTGTGGAACTTCCCACCACTTGAGGAAACAGTGAGGACAGAGCCGTCTCATCCATAGAAGCCGGTGGTGCGGTGCGCCAGGGCGCTGGGCGCCGGGCGCCCCAGGGGCGCCCCCGCGAGCCCGCCGGCATACCGGGCTCCTCCTCCCCAACCCGCCACCGCCCCCACGGGCAGGCGGGCACTCGCGCGCCGGCGGGCGGGCTGTAAGCCGCCCGCCCTCGCCTCCCAGAGCCCCAGCTGGAGCGGCGCGGGGCTTTGCGCGACCTTCCAGCATTTCAGCTGGGGCTCTGGGAGGCGAGGGCGGCCGGCTCGCGCTCCCGCGCGCAGCCGGCCGCCCGCCCAATGCAGCGCGAGCTGCCCAGCAGCGCCGCGCCGTCCAGCTGCGCGCGGAGCGCGAGCTGCGCGGGAGCGCGAGCCGGCCGCCCTCGCCTCCCATCCCGGAAGCGCTGGAAGGGCGCGCAGAGCCCCGCGCCGCTCCAGCGCCACGCCCCTCACCCCCCGCTCGCCCACCCCCCTCCCAAGGGGCGGCAAGCGCGGGAGGGAGGCGGCGGAGAGGCGGCATGGCGGGGGCGCCGGAGGGATAGCCGCGCCAGGGCGGCAGATCCCCTTAAGACGGCTCTGAGTGAGGAAGTCCACATAAAGCCTCGGTGCAGAAAGTTCAGGGCTATTAAGCAACCTCCTCACTCCCCCCTTCATCAGGGGGGTTGGGTTGGGTGCTCATCAGTATGCGGATGATACCCAGCTCTAGTTCTCTTTTAAATCGGAACCCATGAAGGTGGTGAAGGTCCTGTGTGAGTGCCTGGAGGCGGTTGGATGATGGATGGCGGGTAACAGATTGAGGTTGAATCCTGAAAAGACAGAAGTACCATTTGGGGGGGGGCAGGGGGCGGGCTGGTGTGGAGAACTCCCTGGTCCTGAATGGGATAACTGTGCCCCTGAAGGACCAGGTACACAACCTGGGAGTCATTTTGGACTCACAGCTGTCCATGGAGGCACAGGTCAATTCTGTGTCCAGGGCAGCAGTCTACCAGCTCCATCTGGTACGTAGGCTGAGACCCTCCCTGCCCACAGACTGTCTCACCAGAGTGATGCATGCTCTGGTTATCTCCCGCTTGGACTACTGCAATGCGCTCTACGTGGGGCTACCTTTGAAGGTGACCCAGAAACTGCAATTAATCCAGAATGCGGTAGCTAGACTGGTGACTGGGTGCGGCCGCCAGGACCACATAACACCGGTCCTGAAAGACCTACATTGGCTCCCAGTACGTTTCCGAGCACAATTCAAAGTGTTGGTGCTGACCTTTAAAGCCCTAAATGGCCTCAGTCCAGTATACCTAAAGGAGCGTCTTCCACCCCCACCGTTCAGCCTGGACACTGAGGTCCAGCTCCGAGGGCCTCCTGGCAGTTCCCTCCTGTGAGAAGTGAGGCTACAGGGAACCAGGCAGAGGGCCTTCTCGGTAGTGGCGCCCGCCCTGTGTAACACCCTCCCATCAGAGGTCAAAGAGATAAACAACTACCTGACTTTTAGAAGACATCTTAAGGCCGACCTGTTTTGGGAGGTTTTTAATCTGTGATATTCTAATGTATTTTAATATTTGTTGGAAGCCGCCCAGAGTGGCCGGGGAGACCCAGCCAGATGGGTGGGGTACAAATAATTTATTATTATTATTATTATTATTATTATTATTATTATTATTATTATTATTTTATTAAAAACACAGACACATACAAATTGTGGAAATGTGGAGAACTGGACTTAAGACTGAGAAAAGCAAAAGAGACGGAGAGAAATGGAAATTGAGATTTACCTATAGACCCTCCTGCACCCCAGAAAATGAAGTATATGGGAAAGTTCCCTTGGTGGCACTTTCGAATAGAGGGGGTGAGGGGTAGGTGGCAGTTCTGTGTGTACTTGCAGGGTGTCCATTTTATCTCCTGCCCTATTTCCTCTCTCACTGGTGCCCCTAATGTTGGCAGCGGCTAAGAGTGCCCTTCTATCTGACAGCTGTTTGGTGCAGAGACAGCTATGATGGGGGGAATTCTAGTACTCCTGTGTTGGGACTTGGATTCCAAATATTTACACAGAGGGGATTATTGCTTAGCTGGATGGTGGAGGGGGGGGGATGGAGAGATCTGGAGGAACATGCAGGAGATTAGCAAGTAAAGGAAATATTTACTCTGGGGCCTTAAGTCTTCCGGAGCTTCTGGCAAGTGTGGTGCAATTTAGGGAAGGAAGAACAGGAGCTACAGGTGCTTGGATGGGCAGAACAAATTTGGTCTCCCAAATCAGTCTACTTCCAAAAGCGGGGGTTCGGAGAGTAGCAATCTAAGCAGGGCTTGACCCTGAGGCCCGATCCTGTCATGCTCAGCTCTCCCGCTGGTCTTTAGCCATATATTTTCAAGTTCATCCCTATAGTCATATGGACTAGCAACTTGATTCTCTTTTGAGTGGAAGGCTGTAGGCTGGAGAGCGGAAAGGCAAAGTCAGCTGGAAAGAGGGATTATAGCTTGTAGGCTTGCCCCACTTTGAGCCTCTGGGAAAAAGAATTTTGGCTGCAATTCTAACCCTGCTTACCCGGGAGTAAGCGGCATTGAATTCAGCAGGACTTATTTCTGAAGAGTCTTGTTTAGGATCGGAGTGTTAGCTGGCTTGTACTGGCTCAACGACATGGCAATAGAAAGTTGTGTACGCCTTGGAAACTTTCCCCCAACCTGATCCCCTGGAGATGTTTTGGACTACAACTTCCATCAGACACAGCTGTGCTGCGCTGGCTGGGGCTGATGGGAGTTGTCGGGCAGAGGTTGGATGGCCATCTGTCATGGATACTTTAGGTGACATTCCTGCATTGCAAGGGGTTGGACTGGATGACCCTTGGGGACCCCTTCCAACTCTATGATCAGGTTGGAGAAGGTTTCTTCCATGCTGTGTTTACGCGAGAGTTAAGCCGCAGACTAGCCAGGCCCTGTTTGCATTTTAAAGTACAGCCACGCAGGCATGCCGGATAGAAACGTGCAGCTTTTAATTTCTACAACTTTGAAGATTCACAGTAAAGCTTCACAATCGGACCCTGTGCGCTAATCGACGCCGGAAGCGTGAAACTGGACAAACTAATATCCGTTTATCTGTTTTGGTATGTTAGCAAACAAGGCAGAGCTGGGACTGGCACAGGTTGCTCGACATGCAGGCAAACCCAATGCTATATAGTCACTTTTATCTTCTCTCTCTCTCTCTCCATCCTCTTCCTCTGTTTTGCCCTCTTGGTGGTTGAATTACAGGCGCCCTTTTAATCTGATCTCCCGTCCTCTTTAACCAAAGAGGAAACGCAAAGCAGAGCATCCCTATGGAAAGGGTTATCACTCTCCTGATATAGAGTACCAACCGCTTTGCATGTTCAAGATCCCAGGTTCACTCCGCAGCAGTCTCCCGGTAGGGCTGGAATTGTCTCCTGCCTGAAACCTTAGAGAGAAGCTGCCAATCAATGTAGAGACATTCCTGAGCTAGGTGGACCAATTGGCCACTTCCTCTGTCCTCCTGGAAACTTCCCTATGGGGGATGCCGTTGTAGGGGGAAAGAATATCTCCTCCAGAAACCTGCCTGTAGTCTAGAAATGCTACTTCGCCACCACCCGCACCTGCTCCAACCTAACCCCACCAGTTCCTGGATCCTTGCTGAGATGCTTTGTGGGCGGGGCATCACTCCTGCTCCTCCTCTTCTTCCTCTGAGTCTTCACCCCGTCCCTCTGCGCCCGCTGCCGGGAAGCGGCTCGTCCGTAGGGTGGCATAGGTTCTCAGCAGGCGGAATAGTCTTGGAAAGGGATGCCGTCCTGCGTCCCGAGCGTGGACGACGCTTTCTGCGTCCTGGACCACCAGGGCCACCAGAAATGGGAGTAGAAAAAGTTCCGGATGCTTCGGAAGACGGTCTTGCGGAAAATGATGAAGAGCCAGGGGTCCACGATGGGATTGAAGGCGCTGAATCGGAAGGCTCTCATGTCCTCATTCTCTATGTGGTCAGGCTGGATGCCCCCAATGTACGCCCGGATCTGTGGCGGAAGAGAATAGAAAGGGTCAGGAGAGGAGCACAGCAGTAGCCGCTTTCTGTCCAGTACTGTGTGGGTGCCTGAAAGGAACCCCTGGCTGCTTTGGGCAAGTTCCCTCCCTGCCCTCCCACCTTCTTTGCAAGCAGCTTAGTTGGATTACAGAGGGTCTTGGGTTCAATTCCTGGCACCTCGGTCCAATATACCTGAAGGAGCGTCTCCACCCCCATCGTTCTGCCTGGACACTGAGGTCCAGCGCCGAGGGCCTTCTGGCGGTTCCCTTGCGAGAAACCAAGTTACAGGGAACCAGGCAGAGGGCCTTCTCGGTAGTGGCACCCGCCCTGTGGAATAATAATAATAATAATAATAATAATAATAATAATAAGTTATTATTTATACCCCGCCCATCTGGCTGGGTCTCCCCGGCCACTCTGGGTGGCCTCCAACAAATACTAAAATACAATGCAAAGTCACAAAATAAAAACTTCCCTAAACAGGGCTGCCTTCAAGTATTTTCTAAATGACAGGTAGTTGCTTATCTCTTTGACCTCTGATGGGAGGGCGTTCCACAGGGCGAGCGCCACTACCGAGAAGGCCCTCTGCCTGGTTCCCTGTAGCTTTGCTTCTCGCAGTGAGGGAACCGCCAGAAGGCCCTCGGTGCTGGATCTCAGTGTCCGGGCAGAACGATGGGGGTGGAGACGCTCCTTCAGGTATACAGGACCGAGGCCGTTTAGGGCTTTAAAGGTCAACACCAACACTTTGAATTGTGCTCGGAAATGTACTGGCCTCCCACCAGTTGTCAAAGAGAAAAACAACTACCAGACTTTTAGAAGACATCTGAAAGCAGCCTTGTTTAGGGAAGCTTTTAATGTTTAATAGACTATTGTATTTTAATATTCTGTTGGAAGCCGCCCAGAGTGGCTGGGGAAACCCAGCCAGATGGGTGGGATATAAATAATAAATTATTATAAAATTATTATTGCACATCAGGAGGTGAGTGAAGACCCCAGGAAGCCAAGACAAACAAGCTATACCTGAAGGAGCATCTCCACCCCATTGTTCAGCCTAGACACTGAGGTCCAGCTCCGAGGGCCTTCTGGCGGTTGCCTCCCTGCGAGAAGTGAGGTTACAGGGAACCAGGCAGAGGGCCTTCTCGGTAGTGGCGCCCGCCCTGTGGAACGCCCTCCCACCAGATGACAAGGAAATAAACAGCTATCTGACTTTTAGAAGACATCTGAAGGCAGCCCTGTTTCGGGAAGTTTTTAATGTTTGATGTTTTATGTGTTTTTAATATTCTGTTGGGAGCTGCCCAGGGTGGCTGGGGAAACGCAGCCAGATGAGCAGAGTATAAATAATGAATTAATGTTACTAGTATTATTAAGCTACTTGGAGAAAAAACGATAAGTGGTTTTCATATTAAGTCTGTATTCGACTCATCCAAAATTGGCAAAAGACACAGTCTGGAGGTTTAAAAGGACCAGTACACCTGCCATTTCGGGAATTTCCTTCCTTACCTCTTCCTCAAATATGTACACATGTTTGCCAGGCCATCACCTGTGGCCAATAGGTTCCTCTTTCATTACATCCCCTGCAGTGGATCAGGGAAACCAACTCTATTTATATATCTGCAAGGCGGACTGGAGTCAAGAACCATTGACAGGCTGTTTTTAAGGAGTTTCCTCGAGTATTTGCAGAGGCAGATCTAAAAGGGAGAGCAAGCCACCGCTTCGCCCACCACACATTAGTCGACATGCTTCGAAGACCCAAGCAGATTTCAAAAGAAGGGAGAGGCAAAAAACAGAAGGTTTAACAGCGGAGAGCGTATAAAAAAGACAAGTCGTCTGTGCATTCTGGATTTAACCAAACCCTCTGAAATATACTCGGAGTCAAGTGTGAATTTCATGCTCTTTATTCAGCTCATAGTAGTGAGGAATGCAGTTTCCCCAAAACGTTTGCTTTATATACACTATTTCCACAATGGGCCCCACGTGATTGGCTAATTCCGGGATATTCCTGTATGCCAATCGGAGTGCGGATTCACTTCCACCTGGAGCTGGATTGGGTGGCTCCTGCGGACCAATCAGACTGCTGCAATCTCAATCCTATTGTTCTGGGACCAGACTGCTGCATTTTGGATCCTATTCAACTCAGTACATAACACCCTCGAATGAATTCAAATTCCTGGTGGCTGCCTCCCGTACTTCAGGCATACTTAGAAAATAGTCAAAACAAAATAATAATTTTTAAAAAATCCTTCCAGTAGCACCTTAGAGACCAACTAAGTTTGTTCTTGGTATGAGCTTTCATGTGCATGCACACTTCTTCAGATACACAGCAATTACATAGTCTTGAGATGGTATGTTTGATGTTGTTGGGGCCAGTAATGGTGTTGTCCGGGTGTATGTGGCAGCAAAGTTGGCATCTGGGTTTATTGCAGTGTATCTGAAGAAGTATCTGAAGTATCTGTGTATCTGAAGAAGTGTGCATGCACACGAAAGCTCATACCAAGAACAAACTTAGTTGGTCTCCAAGGTGCTACTGGAAGGAATTTTTTCATTTTTCATTTTGTTTTGACTATGGCAGACCAACACGGCTACCTACCCGTAATTAGAAAATATTGTAATTGCTGAGTGTGTAACCAATCTAGGCCCACATCTTGTTAACTGTCCGAAATCCCCTCTCCTGACAGAGGGATTTTTTTGCTCATGAAAGTCCATCGTGTGAACATAGCGCAAGTGTTGTTTTTAATTAAAAAGTTGGCAACTCTCACGATGACCAAACTCTGAGAGTTGTGAAATTGTTCTGAGAGGGAAGTGTGACTGAAACAGAGAAAGTCCCTCCACGCTCAGTGAGCTGCGTGTAGCAATTTGCTTGAGAGGGAGACTTCCTCATACCTCAAGAATCGTAGGGTGCCGGCTGTGATCCTTTTGCTGCGGCTTCCGCACGAGCTCAGTGGAGCTCCAGGCAGGTTCGCCACCCCACTGATGGTTGCAGGCTCTTCCCCTTCCATATGCCATTTCATGGCAGAGAAGAGAGATGGGGTCTTTAGCCTAGTAAGAATACAGGCTTGCAAGCTTCTGTTGCTCAAACCACAAACAATAAATTCTGGCTCTAACCGATTACCGTAATCACTGAGAGCACGTTTCAATATATGGGTTAAGAATCATAAAATTGTAGAGCTGGAAGGGACCCCCGGGGTCATCTAGTCCAACCCCCTGCAGGGCAGGAATCTCAGCTAAAGCGCCCCTGACAGATGGCCACCCAACTTCTGCTTAAAAACCTCCAAGGAAGGAGAGCTCACCGCCTCCTGAGGGAGTCTGTTCCTTTCTCTTCCCCCTTCCATTACTAGGTCATGCTTTGCAATTGCTTCCTCATTCCTGATATGTTAGTGCAACAGTTTGCCAACACAGATTTTTAAAACAAAAAAACCAAGAAGTACTCTCAGCATGGGCAGTTTTGAATGTTTAGCTCTTTAAAAAATAATAATAATGTTATTTGCTCCTAGGGTGGTTCTGGAGCCCTTTCCAGGTAATACCCCTCCCCACTCCCTCACTATATTTAAGGATCTGGTGACTTCTGTTTCACTGTATCTGAAGAAGTGTGCATGCACAAGAAAGCTCATACCAAGAACAAACTCAGTTGGTCTCTAAGGTGCTACTGGAAAGAATTTTCTATTTTGTTTCGACTATGGCAGACCAACACGGCTACCCACCTGTAACCCTTTCCAGGTGTTATTCAAGGGCTAAATGTGTGAGCTGGGTGTGTGTGAGAGAGGAAAAGCAGCGTCATAGTGGCAGAGATGGGGCCAGTTATTGTAGAATCATAAAATAGTAAAGTTGGAAGGGACCCCAAGGATCATCTAGTCCAACCCCCTGTATTGCAATGCTTAATGGTGGGGATTTGAATTTGAGTCTTCTCAGTCCTAATCCTGTTGTCTTGGTCCATGGAGTTTTTTTGGCAGAGATACTGGAGTGGCTTGCCAGTTCCTTCTCCAGGTGGATCACATTTAGTCTAAACTCTCCACTATGACCTGTCCATCTTGGGTGGCCCTGCATGGCATTGTTAAAGCTATGGTTTTCCCAGTAGTAATGTATGGAAGTGAGAGCTGGACCATCAAGAAGACTGATCACCGAAGGATTGATGCTTTTGAATTATGGTGCTGGAGGAGACTCTTGAGAGTCCCATGGACTGCAAGAAGATCAAACCTATCCATTCTGAAGGAAATCAGCCCTGAGTGCTCACTAGAAGGACAGATCCTGAAGTTGAGGCTCCAATACTTTGGCCACCTCATGAGAAGAGAAGACTCCCTGGAAAAGACCCTGATGTTGGGAAAGATGGAGGGCACAAGGAGAAGGGGACGACAGAGGACGAGATGGTTGGACAGTGTTCTCGAAGCGACTAGTCTGAGTTTGGCCAAACTGCGGGAGGCAGTGGAGGATAGGGGTGCCTGGCGTGCTCTGGTCCATGGGGTCACGAAGAGTCGGACACGACTGAACAACAACAACAAACGGTCCTAATCCTAACTCAGCACCACACTCTACTGCTTTATATACTCCTCCTTCATCATCTCAAAAAGCACTTTAAGATTTTTAAGACATGCTATTTTCTTAATATACAATTGATTGGTGGATTGGTTAAATGTAGCTGATCAATGCTCCCAATCAGTTGAAATGCATGCAGCAGAGGCGGGGACGATGGTTGCTCTAGTTTGGAGGTCTCGATTGGCTACCGACTCTTCTGCCTGCCACTGTGACTTTCCTGTTATGTACTGAGTTGAATAGGATCCAAAATGCAGCAGCCTGATTGGTCCGCAGGAGCCACCCAATCCAGCTCCAGGTGGAAGTGAATCCGCAACCTGATTGGCATACAGGAGCAACCTGGAATTAGCCAATCAAGTGGGGCCCATTGTGTAAATAGTGTATATAAAGCAAACGTTTTGGGGGAACTGCATTCCTCACTACTATGAGGTGAATAAAGAGCATGAAATTCACACTTGACTCCGAGTATATTTCATTTCCCTTTCCATGCAGTTGGATGTGCAGATATTACCAGTGGTCTGGTTTACCTCTGCCCCCTCAAATGCTTCCCCTGTTGATTTCCTGCCCCACCAGGCTTCCAGCAGTCACGAGAGCAGGCCAGGTTAAGCGAATTTCTGCTCATTTAGCACCTGTAGACCCGAGGCGGGGGGGCAGCCTTTCCCGGAATCAACTTCGTTGAACAGGGACCAAAGGAAGCCTTTTCCCACACCAAGCGGAAACAGAGGTGAAGGCAGATAAACATGGGGAGCTGGGCCCCCCCCTGGTTTTTGTGGCATGCATGCAAAAAATTATCCATGCCTGCACATGGCATTGGCAGCAATTGATGCCATCTCCCATTTCCACCCTTGCTGTTACAATTAATCTGGATTTACTCTTTCTGGGGGAAACCCATCAGGTTAAAAAGAAACTCTAGTTGCCAACGACCTTTTTACAATATCTGAACGACCGATTTACAATATTAAGTCTATATCTGGGAGTGCCCACAGTGGAGGGTGTTTTTTTTTTTGTCGCAGCAGCAGGTGGATGTGGAGCGCAGATATCTTGTGCTTGAATTCACCCCCAACCTTCCGGCGTATAATATAATAAATTCGTTCCAGATCCCAGAGAGGTAGCTTAATGATTTTTGCACCCTGGAAGTTATCACGCAGGAAACCCCCGGCTCCTTCCGCTGCCACAACCATAAATAATCCCGCCGTGGTTTTATGGCGAGGGGGTTAATGAGATTGCTAGGTTAATTGCAGACCTCGTCATAATTGGATGGCACGAATTAAGGCTGATGACTCCAAGCCTTGGAGCGAACGAAGCAATGCCTCAGTGTCACCTTTGAGGCAGACGCTCCAGGAAATACAATATTGTATACTTAGTCAAATGACACTCGGATCCATTCAACTGTGTTTGAACTAGGATATGGATTTGTCAGGAGGGAAACATAAAATAGACAGCAAGATTTGCAGCCAGGACCAGAGATTCGGCCAACTTCCTTTCTAAACAAAGCATGTCAGAGTTGCTGTTATTCATGCCACTTTATATTTTCAACTCACATCAATCAAAACAGATCATGTTCATTTCCCTTTCCTGCCACCCATTTATTTTCAAATTGTAAGGGCTGCTCTCGATAGGGCCGGGGTTTAATGTTCCCCTTAGGTATGTCTACACTACCAATTTAAACCAGAGCCCTCACAAAATTACAATTTTGGTCGTGGAGGGGGAGCTGCGATAGTTATGAAGCTCGTTTACATTGGTTGCAAGCTAATTTAAATTTATCGGAAGATACACTCCCTTATCTACTGTGGATAAGATAAAAACCCATGCACTTCAAGTGGAAATTGGTCTGATCCAAGGTCCACGTTTCTGAAAGCACCGTGAACAAAGATGACTGGATCTGTTCCAGCTGCGGTTGATTCTTCATAGTCATGATGCGAGCTACTCAGCGGAACTGGGATTTTAAATTATAAATGATTGGATGGATATACAGCCGTTCTGCCAAGTCCCCCGACCCTTCCTGAGGCAGTGTGCAGTTTTAATACAGTACTTCCCAATTCTCTTACAGGTAGGTAGCCGTATTGGTCTGCCATAGTCAAAACAAAATGAAAAATAAAAAAAAATCCTTCCAGTAGCATCCCCTTAGAGACCAACTAAGTTTGTTCTTGGTATGAGCTTTTGTGTGCATGCACACTTCTTCAGATACTGAATATCTGTACTTCAGATACTGAGTATCTGAGGAAGTGTGCATGCACACAAAAGCTCATACCAAGAACAAACTTAGTTGGTCTCTAAGGTGCTACTGGAAGGAATTTTTTATTTTGTTTTCCCAATTCTCTGTGAAATGTCAGATTTCATGTGGGACTCTGCATGTGCCTTTGTGTGAGACTGCAGAAGTCAAACAGCCCTTCTTATATCTTCCTCCTTCTTTGGCGATCACTCGTAGCCGAGTAAGATTGTCTTCCATAAACACAGATTTAACAATGTGTCCATATGTGACTGTGAAGGCCATTTTTCCCCTTAGTGGCACAGTTTCTATCTCCTTGCCGGATCTGAAAGGCCTTCCTTTTCTTGTCAATCATGTGTTCAATCTCACTGCCATTCTCATCAAACCAGTCCTGGTGTTTCTCAGTTTGGTATCCAATGGTTTGTTCACAGGCTGCAATAATGGATGTTATCAGGGAATTCTGAAAGAGTCGTTTGGAAGCAATCTCGCTTAATGGGATCTTGAGGGGCTTGAGTGTTCATTTTTGTGCCTTGGCTTCCTTCCTTGAAGCCTGCGTTGAGGTATAATCTTGATAGCCATGGTGGAGCATATTACTGTCGATCTTGCAGCGCTTCAAGAGACTCAAAGAGCAGGCGAGGGACAACTGAAGGAAGAGAAAGGAGGCTACACATTCTTCTGGAAAGGTCTATCTGAACAAGAACATCCTTTCTTTTTCATGCAAGGTGAGAAGTAGGTAGGACCTTTGGCAACTCAAGTTGACAGAATATGCGCAGCTTGCAGCCTTGACATACAGAATAAGAGAACTAGAAGAACATAGGCTTCGCTATCAAAAACGATCTTGTGACAAAAATCACAATCCATCTTTTTGTTTTTTTTGTATTTTGTAGCTTGTTTGTAGTTTTCTTTTGGTTTGTATGATCTGTGTGGAAATACCAATAAATTCTTTAAAAAACAAACAAAAAGAACCACGATCTTGTGAAGCTCCTGCCAGAAGCCCCTACCGGCGTTAATGAGCGACTCTCAACCCTTCGAATAAAGCTCACCTCCTTATATGTTCATTGCTCGACAAGAGAACATGGAGCCCACAAGCTGCCCACATTGTAAGCCAAGTGTAACCAGGTACTTGGAACGGGCTCTGCTTTGCATAACCTACTCAGATGTCGCGTTGAATTTAATCCAGTGCTCATCACTCTCCTTCCTTCTGCTATGCCAGTGAAGGCAGGTGAGATCTCATAGCCAACAAAAGGCAGCATTTTCAAAGGGGGTCAAATGAAACTCTGTTGGGGGACTGGCTGGGCCAGGATGGAGAAGAGAAGGGGCCAATAGGTTACCCTGGAGTGGGCCAGTCTCCACCTAGGTCAGGAAAGCCCAAGGAAGAGAATCCCAAGGAATATAATTTTTATTAAATTTTCTGTTTTACAATTTAAAGTATTCTTGTTTTTACATCCTTAAGATATCAATGACTTCCCTTCTTCTCCTTCCATGCTCCACTTTGCATATCATAAATCCATGCGTACTTTACAAAAACTATACCATTCAGTATTCCACTATTACATCCATCAAATTATTTACACTGTTTATCTTCACGCCGCCAGCGTTTTCAGCTGTACAGTTATTTCCCATATATTCAATAAACATTTTTTCCAGCCTTCTACAAATGTATGTTCTTCTTGTTCTCTTATTCTGTACGTTAGGTCTGCAAGCTGTGCAGATTCTGTCAACTTAAGTTGCCAAAGGTCCTACCTACTTCTCAACTTGCATGAAGAAGAAGAAGAAGAAGAAGAAGAAGAAGAAGAAGAAGAAGAAGAAGAAGAAGAAGAAGAAGAAGAGTTTGGATTTGATACCCCGCTTTTCACTACCCAAAGGAGTCTCAAAGCAGCTAACATTCTCCTTTCCCTTCCTCCCCCACAACAAACACTCTGTGAGGTGAGTGGGGCTGAGAGACTTCAGAGAAGTGTGACTAGCCCAAGGTCACCTAGCAGCTGCATGTGGAGGAGAGGAGACACAAACCCGGTTCCCCAGATTACGAGTCTATCACTCTTAACCACTACACCACACTGGCTCTTGCTGGAAATCTCAGGACGGGTGCTGCTTGCGGTTTTCCCACTGAGGCATCTGGTTGGCGACTGTGAGAACCGGATGCTGGACTCAATGGACCACTGGCCTGATCCTGCTGGGCTCTCCTTATAATTATAATATAACTTTCTTTTGAGTAGTGTACCAAAGTTTCTCTGGGTACGTGAGGCCCGAGTGCCTTTTCCTCCATACCTTTGAGCATCCACACATCTACCTGAGCAGCTCCATCCCATATAGACGTGAACCTAGGAAAAATTGTTCCTTGGTCCAAAAGAGATTACGGCCTTTGGGCAAACTCCAGTCTCCAGGGTTTGGGGTGGAGTGGGGTGTGTGGATTTTTTTTGACGGCAGGGGGAATGGAGTGTTGTAGAAAACAAGAGTTTGTAGGGAAAGCTTCTGTTGTGTTGTGATCTTTGCCCCCCACTTGGGGTTATTTTAAGGAAGGCAATGAATCACAGAAGGGCAGGAACCCTGGCTGGCACGCAAGGGGTGGGGAAAGAGAGAAAGCGTTGCAACAGGGGGATGTGAAGATCAGGCAACGTTTGCATTTCAGCCACTCTGAGATGACGGAGAGCTTCAGCTGGAACCTGCTACTTAAGAACAGATGAAGAGCCGGATGGATCAGGCCAGTGGCCCATCTAATCCAGATGCCTGTGGGAAACCCACAAGCAGTGGCGTCGTGGGGTGTGTGTGCCCTGGGTGCCATGTCTGCGGGGGTGACAAAAAGGCACCCCGCGGGGGCTCGCGGCGGCACGAGCAGCCATTTTGCCACCGCAGCCACATGTGGAGAATCCTCCTCCATTAATTTGTCACTTTTAAAGCCATCCAGGTTGGTGGCCATCTCTGCTTCCTGTGGCAGGGAGTTCCATAGATTATGCGCTACATGAAGAAGCACTTTCTCTTCATCTGAGTCTTTCAACATTCAGCTTCACTGGAGGTCCATGAGTTCTAGAGAGAAGGGGGCGAGCTTTTTTCTATCCATCCTCTCTGTGCCATGCCAAATTTTTGTAATCCTCCACCACTTGCACTTGCAAAGTGTTTAACTTCTGGGGGGGGGAGGAAGGTGCGGGGGCCGAGCCTATGCCCCCAACATGTCGCCCCATATTTAATTTATTTACTTTCAGCACTTTCAGCCTGCTCTTCATTGTAGCAAATGAACAACATCGCAGCATATAATACCAATGAAACAAGTTTAAAACGAAGAAAAGAATGGGGGGGGGGAACCCAACCAACCATATAACCCAATGGCAAAATGTTGTTTATAAGATGTTGCTTTGGGGCCCTCCTCCTCACAAACGCTGGGGTCTGGGTAAGCAGGTGCTTCTGGTCTAAATGCGGCAGAAACTGGGCAGCAGAAAAGAATGCTAAAACCAGGAATGAACACATTTTGGAGATGTGGCCTCTCGGTGCAGCTCACATGACTCAGCGGCGCATCAGTGCCCCCCTGATCTGCACATGTCACAAGCCACTTGCTTTAGTGCTTCAAATAGCGCCTGGCAAATCTGTGGTTTAACTATCGTGTAAACACACCGTGGCAGCTGTGCTGTCTGGGTCTGATGGGAGTTGTAGTCCAAAACATCTGTCAAAGTCTAGCTTAAAGCATAGTTCTGTATCTGGCAGACGCAGCCTGGGACATCCACCCTCTTGCCAGTAATTCCTCCCAGAACAAGATCGGTTGAGGAATGAGAAGGTGGCAGATGGATGCCCCTCCATTCTGCCTCTCTGACCTATATGGGAACGACAGGTAGACCCTACCTCACTTCCCTGAAACCTCCAGGAAAAGACGCCCAGATGATGCTGTCTGGGCTTTTTCCTGGTCTGTTCTGTTCTGTTTGCTGCCTAATTGATTTTCGGTTTCTTGTTCCTCGTTCCTCGTTTCTCATTTCTACAGGGCTTTGGGTTTGTCTATTTTGTTTTTGCTTTTTGAACAGATGAGCATCATCTTACGACTTACACTTGAGGGTGGCTCCAACAGTCACAAGCATCGAAACAAATATATACTATCCTCAGATATTTCAGATCTAGAAATAGGGACCGTTATCTTGTGTATTTAGAAAATGCACAACCTTTTATGTTAAGGGATGCACTCTCTCTCTCACTCTCTCTCTCTCTCTCTCTCTCTCTCTCTCTCTCTCTCTCTCTCACACACACACACACACACACACACACAGGTGAATCTATTAATTTTGATTTCTCTCGATTTCTGGTTTTCCCAGTCTATAGTATAATCAGCTGCGATTCCGATTCCTGCAATGCCGGGGTTTGGGCTAGACGACCCTTTGGATCCCTTCCAACGCTGCGATTCTATGAGTCTATGAAAATCGCACTTAGAAATGATAGCACTTCAGTTGCAGCATGCACGCTTTGTGGTGCCTTAGTGACCATGCGCTCACCTGCATTTGCAGGCGCACTAAGGTCGAAGGGCTTCCAGAGCCAGCCTTATGAAACGATGCCTTATGAGGAACGCCTCTTTCTCAAGCAAAGCAGGAACAAATTACAGGCAGCATTTAAATCTGGGACAGGTAGCCTAAAATAGGGACAGTTCGAATGTATTTTAGAAATCCAAATTTAAAAGGCATCGGTGAAAACAGCCAGTATAGTCAAGTAATTCAGAGTAATTCATAAGGAAATCCTGCTGGAGGCAGAGCCGAACCATCATGACTAGTAGCCATTGGTAGCCCTGTCTTCCATGAATACTGAGCTGGACTAATTCTCCTTGAAGTGTTTTCTAAACTCCACCCAGGAAGTGGAGAGATGGGCCTGCTCTGTCAGCTCCCGTCCCGAGGCCTCTGGGTCCCTCAGACGACTTGCGGAAAAGCTCACAATATCTCTGATTGCTAAACGCACGCGAAAGAAATAAGGTGAAGTAACCACAAAGCGTTCTGAAGAATTGCCTTATCATCTGAATCTAGAACAGGGAAGCACTTTCAACCTTGGCCTCTCCTTGCCGTGTCAAAAAGCTGCTTTCTGCCCTGCTGAAACCTGAAACCGCACTTCTGCTCGATGTGCAGAAATTAACAGGCGCAAGCCCCCATCTGATACCACGCAGCGTGGCCTCGATTCTGAACCCACGGCACTTTGCTCCTTAACCGCCTCGGATTGGTGGTGAGAGCAGCTGCGGTGGTTCATCGGAGAGCAGAGACAGGCTCTTTGCAGCCCGCCCAGAGACCTCCTTGCCCTTGCCGTCGCTTGGCACGCCAGATGTGGCGCTGAAACCAGGGCGTGTGGTCCGAATTGCTGTTGAAATTTGGCCCTGCTGCAGGGATATCCCCCTGCAAGGTCTCCTCAAGGAACAGCAGCCCTACAAGCACAGCCTGTCCGTTGCCAGGCTGATGCCGGAGAGCACCGTTCTTTGGATTCAGCCACGTGGCACTAGCAAACTCGGCAATCGCCGCTGGCATCTTGAGCCAGGGCCCTTGTGTGCGGCGGCGCCTCCGGTTCTTTCAGCCCAGGCTCCTTATCAACCTGCCTTTTGCACAACCCTCTGTCCACGCCCAGTTGGCATCCTGAGCTGTTTCAACAAAGCCCTGCCCTGCCCCTTTCTTGTTGCCACAGTAAGGCAAAACAATCCTTCAACAACCCCGATTTGGGCCGGATACCCCACCGTGGGTGGTTAGAACTGCCTGGCATTTTATGGGCGATGGATGCAAGCTGTTCTGTTTTTAATACACACACACACACACACACACACATTTTATGGCTATTTCACATATACAGTCATACCTCAGGTAATAATAATACCGGTAATAATAATAATAATAATAATTTATTCGTATCACACCCATCTGGCTGAGCTTCCCCAGCCACTCTGGGTGGCTCCCAAATGAATGTTAAAACAATACAACATTAGATATTAAAAACGTCCCTAAACAGGGCTGCCTTCAGATGTCTCTTAAAAATAGGATAGCTGCTTATTTCTTTGACATCTGATGGAAGCGTGTTCCACAGGGTGGGCGCCACTACCGAAAAGGCCCTCTGTCTGGTTCCCTGTAACCTCACCTCTCGCAATGAGGGAACCGCCAGAAGGTTGCGAACACTGCGAGTTACGTTTTTTCAGGTTGCGCTTGGTCCGAACCCGGAAGTGCCGGAATGGGTTACTTCCGGCTTTCGGTGCTTGTGCATGCGCAGAAGCACTAAATCGCGCTTCGCGCATGTGCAGAAGTTCCAAATCGCGCTTTGCGCATGAGCAGAAGCGCTGAATAGTGACCCGTTCGTGCACAGAAGCGGCGCTGCAGGTTGCGAATGCTGTGCGTTGCAAACGTGCCTCCCGCATGGATCACGTTCACAACCCGAGTGTCCACTGTAGTATGCAGCAGGCAACGAAAGTATCAGCTTGCCTGCCCTTTCTTGGAAAGATGCGTAACAGCAGCCTAAAGTTGGGACCACTACTTAGAACAAGTTTAGGATGCATACGATAGTCTCTTGGCCAATAAGTCTCTCCAGATGTTTCCGTGGTTCTGGAGAGATGTTGTCTCCATTGAGATAAATGAATGCCTGGTGTTATGTAGTGTGGTGTAGTGGTTAAGAGCGGTAGACTCGTAATCTGGTGAACCGGGTTCACGTCTCCGCTTCTCCACATGCAGCTGCTGGGTGACCTTGGGCTGGTCACACTTCTTTGAAGTCTCTCAGCCTCACTCACCTCCCAGAGTGTTTGTTGTGGGGGAGGAAGGGAAAGGAGAATGTGAGCCGCTTTGAGACTCCTTCGGGTAGTGATAAAGCGGGATATCAAATCCAAACTCTTCTTCTTATTATTATAAAAGGGTAAAGGACTCAACTTGCTTCTGACCGTGCAAACCTGACATCTGAGACTGCACTGTGCATCTGTCGACAGGCCAACATTTAGCAATTTCTAAATGAGCAGCTACCAGCAAAAATGTCAGCTTCTCCCAGTGAGATAATTGTTGATTCATCTATTATTCCTAGCCAACTCCTAACAATGGAGTTGGATTTGTATTTGTTTTAAATTCTAAAGACAGAAGTGGGGGGTACATTAACCCCGCCTGGTAAACAGAACCCTGAATGTCTGTCTCTTTAATCCCAAATAGATGGGCAATGGTTTGGGTTGCTCAGCTGTGTGTGTGCGTGTGCCGGCAGGAAGGGGCGGGAGACACTCTGTACATGTTCAGTGGTGTTAACACACACACAAAGGTGTTTGCTTCTTTGCTGTTGCATCACTTGTTCCAAGACTGCTCCCCTGGGTGTCTGGGAGAGGAATGGTGGGTATGAATTCAATCACTACTAAAATAATGTGCATCTGAAGAAGTGTGCATGCACACGAAAGCTCATACCAAGAACAAACTTGGTCTCTAAGGTGCTACTGGAAGGAATTTTTTTTATTTTTTATTTTGTTTTGATGATGGTAGACCAACACAGCTACCTACCTGTGACTAAAATAATGTTTTGAACAGTTCTTATTTTTGTCTGTAAACCACCTTGTCAGTGGAAAAGGAAGGAAGTCCTGTCAGTGGAAAAGGAAGGAAGGAAGCTATTATTATTATTATTATTATTATTATTATTATTATTATTATTAGATTCTGAACTGAATAATAATAATAATAATAATAATAATAATAATAATAATAATAATAATTTATACCCCGCCCACCTGGCTGGGTTTCCCTGGCCATTCTGGACGGTTTCCTACAAAAGGTTAAAAATACGTTAAAACACCAGTCATTAAAAACTTCCCTAAATAGGACTGCCTTCAGATGTCTTCTAAATGTCAGATAGTTGTTAATTTCTTTGACATCCGATGGGAGGGCATTCCACAGGGTGGGCGCCACTACCGAGAAGGCCCTCTGCCTGGTTCCCTGTAACTTCGCTTCTCGCAGGGAGGGAACTGCCAGAAGGCCCTCGGATCTGGACCTCATGGTCTGGGCAGAATGATGGGGGTGGAAACGCTCCTTCAGGTATACAGGACCGAGGCCGTTTAGGGCTTTAACAGGTCAGCACCAACACTTTGAATTGTGCTCGGAAAAATACTGGGAGCCAGTGTAGGTCTTTCAAGACCGGTGTTATGGGTCTCGACGGCCTCACCCAGTCACCAGTCTAGATTTGCTTTATTCAAAGCAAACCACAGAGACCTCCAGGGTGATGGCAGGGGTGCGTGAAACAGTTCAAATTCTCGGGAGCCATAAAGAACCAGTTATTAAAGAGCTATCCCCATACGGACGAAAGACTAAATTTAAAATTCCTGGTGCTGGCCCAGAGGTTTTTAAGCAAACTGAATTTTCACAGACCAGAGAGCCCACTGTGACTGCTCTGGGGTCAAGACAATGCAGGTTAAAGCACAGACAAAAACCCCATCACGGTTGCCCTGGGCAATGCCTTCAGCTGTGGCGATTCTCTCTGGCTGCTCTGAGAGATTCCCCTCGGGGGCATCTGACATTTTTCAAGCTTCTTTCACAAAAATAGAAGAAGAGCTTTGCTGGAAGAGAACTAAGGCCCGTCAAGTTCAATGGGCCGTTTCCCACATTAGCCAAGCAGATGTTTTGGGACATGAGCCCAATCGTTTTCTCCGCCTTCCCTCCCCCAGCAACTTTTACTCAGCGGTAGGGATGGGAAGATCTGCCCATTTCGGTTTCCATTGCTCATCCTTCCAGTCTTACATTCAGCACATTTGCGCATCAGCTTCCACACGTGGAATTCTTTTTTTAAAAAAAAATCATCGTGAAAATTCACCAGTAGTTTAGTGAAATTTCGCACAATGTACCTGCTTTTGAATGCAATTTGGCCCAAGATGCAAAATTCAGAGAAGTGCGAAATTTTGAAGGCTGGTGTTTCTGGACTGGCTGAAAGGTGAAAGGCACCAGCTGGGGAACCCCCAAGGGAATCCGCAGGGCAAGAAGGGTTGGGGAGTAGTGGTGGGGGGATGATGAATCATAGGTGCTACTGGAAACGAATCAGTTACAGGTGGGTAGCCGTGTTGATCTGCCATAGTCAAAACAAAATAAAAAATTCTTTCCAGTAGCACCTTAGAGACCAACTAAGTTTGTTCTTGGTATGAGCTTTCGTGTGCATGCACACTTCTTCAGATATCTCATACCAAGAACAAACTTAGTTGGTCTCTAAGGTGCTACTGGAAAGAATTTTTTATTTTGTAAAGAAAAGAAAAGACTGTTCATGTATGTGACGACAGCAGCACGAACATTACTAGCCCAGAGATGGAAAGAAGACAAAATACTGACCAGAGAAGAATGGCAGACCAAATTGATGGAGTACTGTACGCAGAAACGGCAAGATTGACAGGAAAGATCAGAAACCAGGAAGACCGATTTTTATTTTTATTTTTTGTGTGGAAGACTGGAATAGCTTTATAACGTATTTGAGAGACCACTGTAAAACAGTTGAAATCACTAGCAGGAACACAAAGACACTTGTAAAGTAACATGAACTTTGGAAACCATGGATAATTAGTAGTTAGATTACAGTAAAAAAATATACAGAAATGAAAGTTTGAAATGGAACCCACAGAGAGATGGGAGGAGGTCCAAAGGTTCGAGGAACCTTTTGTTTTAATTCTTTTTTTCAATGGCTATGTTTGTTATGTATAATATTATGAAGAACCAAATCATTAATAAATAAATAAATAGGTAGGGCTGCCATACACCCGTTAATTTCCAAGACTTTGCCAGGATTCGTCCTTCAAAAATGGCAACTGGGCAGAATTTTTGAAAAGCAACTAAAACGTTCAGGGAAACCTGGGCGTACGGCAGCCCATAACCTCACAACTTTTGTGTCTGGATTTTCACTTTTTGAAATATCGCAACCCTATCTGAAGAAGTGTGCATGCACACGAAAGCTCATACCAAGAACAAACTCAGTTGGTCTGTAAGGTGCTACTGGAAAGAATTTTTGATTTTGTTTTGACTATGGCAGACCAACACGGCTACCCACCTGTAACCCTAACTTGGGCAGCTGTGGGAAGGCAGGGGTCTGTAGTCTTGCCTCAATGGGGCAAGACCCACCAGGAAGAGTTGCTGGGATTCCTAGACCTGCGCTGTTTTTGTTGCTTTGAAGAAAGAGTTAACTTCACGGACACCATCTGAGAACTAGGGAATAGGAGCGCTTGGGGCACTGTGACCCACCTATAAGGGAGTTGTAGGGTTAGAAAAGCACCCCCCCCCAACATGATCAAGGGGGTGGGGTGACATCCCGATGAAGAACGGTTGCAGCATTTGGGACCTTTCGGTTTAGCGAAAGGGCAAGGAACTGGAGACAGGATAGATGGTCACAAAAATTGCGTGTGGTGGGGAGAAAGTGGACAGACAAAGGTTTTTCTTCCTCTCCATGACACCAGAACTTGTGGATTTGCAATGAAGCTGAATGTTGGAGGATACAGGGGGGCAGATAAAAGGAATGACTGCTTCATGGTTAAACTATGGAACTCCCTGCCACAGGAGGCAGGGATGGCCACCAACTTGGAAGGCTTTAAGAGAGGACAGATTCATGGAGGAGAGGGCTGTCGATGGCTGCCAGGCACGATGGCGGTGTTCTACCGACAGCAATGCTTCTGAATACCACTTCATAAGAAAATGCACGGGTCTGGCTTGCAGGGGTCCCCGAGATGCTGGACTAGATGAGCCATGGGCCTGATCCTGCAGGGCTCTTCTTACACTGCTGTAGGTGGTTTTATAAGATTGCTTATCTGCAAGTCAGATGCACAAGTGCCCTCGAAACTCTGACCTGAGATCGCCGTTGCCTTGGCTTCAGAGCATCTCCTAAGCTGGGCTGACTCTCTGTTTCCTCTGACTTAACTCAGCTTGTGGCTTGCCTGCGTGGGTCTGCATTGCCCTTGTGCACTTATGCACAATATTGCAGTGCAGGCAGCATTTCCTGCAACAAGCAGTTCAGCCATCAGGCGTTCAGAGGGTGATTCACTGCTTCCCCTCCTCTTTTGCAAATGAAAACTGGCCTTTTGACTTCATCTCCGGGCCTCGTGTATCTCCAGGGAAATGTTTACAGAAGGAAGAAACGAGGACAGAAGCGGGGAAAGGTTACGGAGGTGAACAACTCGGGGTTGAAGAAACGGCACTCTGCGTATGGGCAGAGACATATTTTTTCTGAGAACAAGCAAGCTCCCAGATAATGCTGCCGCAGATAATGAAGCTACCAGTGAACTGTTTTCTCCCAAATGATCCTGTCGGTCCATTGTAATCTTCCGAGGAGGCTCACCTCCATCTCCTCCAGGTGCAGGAAAACTTTGGCCCTCCAGTTGTTGCTGAACTACAACTCCCATCTTTCCTGGCCACTAGGGAATGCTTCCTGGAGCTGCTGGGAGTTGTAGTCAAAAACATCTGGAGGGTGCTAGATTGGCAAAGGCCGATCTAAGCCACATTTGGCTGGGTCCATTGCACCCACTTCCCGATGAATTTCCTACGCCATGCAAAGCGTTTCATTTTCTAGCAGACGTTCAGCCTGCTCAGCTGTTAATTCTAAATAAATTTTAATCGGGAGGTTAAATGTTTTATCTGCTGTTTCCTTTCCCCATCTCTCTCACATTGCTTTTTGTTTTCCTTATTCGTCTTTGTCTTTTATATTTTATCTTCCTTTTTAACGATTATTGGATTGCAAAGTGGCTTAAGCATTTCTTTAAGTGGAGTAAGGGAGATAAAAACACTTTAAGTCAATTAGTAAGTAATGCCATATCGTTTACATTTTTTAAAAAAATAATAAGACGGGAAACTTTTTATTGGTTTGTTGATATTGGCTGTGAGCTTCCCGAATCTTCTGGCTGGCTGGCTGGCTGCAGCCTCTGCGTGGGCCTCTGGTCTGATTCAGATGGGGAAATAATTGAAAAGAGGTTGGGGGGAGGCTGCAGTTCAGTTGGTAGGGTATCTGCTTGGCCTACAGGAGGTCCCAGGTTCAGTGCCCAGCATCTCTAGGTCAGTCTTTGAAAGACTCCTGCCGGAAATCCTGGAGAGTCCCTGTCAAACAGTGTAAAATACTGAGCTAGCTGGAGCAATACTGCTGAGCTAGATGGAGCAATAATACTGAGCTAGCCAGAGTAATCATACTGAGCTAACCGGAGCAATAATACTGAGCTAACTACAGCAATAATACTGAGCTAACTGCAGTGGTACCTCGGGTTATGAACTTCATTTGTTCCGGAAGTCCGTTCTTAACCCGAAGCATTCTTAACCTGAGGCGAACATTCCCTACATAGGCCTCCCACGGGCCCGGAAGCGGATTGCGTTCGTATCCCGGGGCAAAGTTCGCAACCTGGAACACTACTTCCGGTTTTGTGGAGTTCGTAACCCGAAGCGTTCGTAAGCAGGACAGTTCGTAACCAGAGGTACCACTGTACAGCAATACTGCTGAGCTAGCTGGAGCAATAATACTGAGCTAGCCGGAGCAATAATGCTGAGCTAGCTGGAGCAATCATGCTGAGCTAGCCGGAGCAATAATACTGAGGAAAGACTCCTGCCGGAAATCCTGGAGAGTCCCTGCCAAACAGTGTAAATACTGAGCTAGCTGGAGCAATAATACTGACCTTGCCGAAGCAATAACACTGAGCTAGCTGGAACAGTCACTGGACTGAGCATAAGGCATCTATCTATGTTCCTAAATAGAGCTGGGAAGGACCCCATTCTGTAACCTTAGAGAGTCACTGCCAGTCACTGTAGACCACTGAGCTATTTGGACAAATTCTCTGACTCAGTAGAAGTCTTTCCAAGGGCCGAGGTAGACAGGATGACTTTATTTCACCACGCATGGTTCAAAAATAAAGTAATATACCAGGCGTATGGGGCAGGGCAGACAGGCACCAAGCTATATTGGAATTGTGGTGGAGGGGGAGCAGGTCTTTAACCCTTTGCCCCCTGCTACAGTCCTCACCAAAATGGGTCTTCCTTCCCATTTCTGGAAATGGAAGGACAGCTCACTTTGGTTCACTCATGTGCCCAAGCATGGGGGACAGGTTCAATAATGGAGAAACAGATCTGTTGTGATCAAATTATATGCCCCAAACCCGGGACAGCCACGGACCATGTCGACAACACTGAGGTAGAGTGACCAGAGGTCTGATAGGGGTACCCAAACATCTTGGGCCTGAGGCTGGCACAGGTGGAAATGTAAGGAAATGTCATAGGCGCTGCAAAATACCCATTTCACAGAAGAAAAACTGACGCTGCTCAGATTCTCCCCGGAAACAGGAAAAACACCTGCCCACCGCCACCCTGAAAACACAGGACACTTGGAGACTGTAGTTATTGGCTGGTGAGACACAATCACACACTAGCAAATTCAGGTTCCATGAATATTCGGGTTGTTTGGGAGGTCTCACACTACAAACCCACTTCTCCCCGAAGATCGGAAAAGGGAAGTGATGCAGAAATGTAGTGGAAAGTGCTGGATAATGTTTGCTGCAATGCAACATCATCTAACCTCCCCACAAACAAATCAGGATTAATGCTCATTAAATAGCCATCAACATCTATTCTCCTCGCACAGAAATCAGGCTCCGTGCTCAATAAACAATGTCATCTGGAAGGAGCGTTGGGCACAACCCTTCAGTTTTGCCTTCTCTCCGTTTCTTGTTTTCCCAGCCTTACATTCGGTTCTCCACATTAGCTTGCAATTTATTCATTTTATAAAGTGCTCATGAACATTCATCCGCATTATAGTGCAAATCTCTCCTAATATATATATATTTTACGTGCAATTTCCCTTAATATACCGTACACTCTTTTCCTTTTTCCTTTTGCAAAGCAGCTTGCCCTCTTATGATGCAATTGTGTATAATTTCTGTTTTACCAACATACGCACACTTTGCCTGTGTATCTCTCTGCGCGTTACTTGCCTAGAGAACTGCATTGCAAAAATTGGACAGGTGCAGATTTCCAAGGACGGCTGTGTTTGCATTTGCTTTTGAAAGCGCAGGTTTGTGCCTGCTCTGGCAGCAAACACACTAACCTCGGAAAGCGAGAATTGAGTTTGTGCCCCCTTAAGTGCAAACCGAACCATGAGTTTCTCCTGAATTCCTGTCTGGAAGCAACCAGAGACGAGAAAGCGGACCGCCCCCGCCAAAACAACAGCAGCATCCACCACCACCCACTCCTCTGAATGTACGACCTCCAAGCAAACGACCCTTTCTTTTAAAAATAAATTTTTTAAAAAGGGGGGTCCTGGCAGATGCCAAGTGGGAGCATCTGTAAGCACCTCGAGGACCCCAGAACTTGGAATAAGACAGCTTCCTCTGTTCCTAGCACCTGTGCCTTAGAAAGCTTAGAAATTTCCACACCTGCTTGTAGTTATCTCTGTTTGCCTAACCCTTTTTAGTAGGCCTGTGGAGACACACCCGAGGGGGAAAGATAACAGGATCCGACTCCTGCCGCCACCTTTGGTCAGCCTACGGATTCGGATTCGCAACCAGTTGCCTGAGGAGCCCCAGCAAATCCAGCTGCCTGGCACCCCTTGCCCACCCTGATCTAGTCCTTTATGAGCAAGGAAAGGCAAGTTGTGTCCTGGAAACTCCACCAGCTGAGGCACAAACAGCAAGCTGGCTGCAACACCCATCCTGCTCTCTCGGTGCCCCAGGATGTGCTCACAGATATGTGCGTTTTGAATTGTGGTGCTGGAGGAGACTCTTGAGAGTCCCATGGACTGCAAGAAGATCAAACTTATCCATCCTTAAAGAAATCAGGCCTGAGTGCTCACTGGAACGACAGATCCTGAAGTTGAGACTCCAGTACTTTGGCCACCTCATGAGAAGAGAAGACTCCCTGGAAAAGACCCTGATGTTGGGAAAGATGGAGGGCACAAGGAGAAGGGGACGACAGGGGATGAGATGGTTGGACAGTGTTCTCGAAGCGACTAGCATGAGTTTGGCCAAACTGCGGGAGGCAGTGAAGGATAGGCGTGCCTGGCGTGCTCTGGTCCATGGGGTCACGAAGAGTCGGACACGACTGAACGACTGAACAACAACAAATGTGTGTTTCGTGACACACACAACTCCCTGTTCTGAGCAGCGTACCAGAGCCTTCTCCTTTCTTTCAGCTTTCCCTCACTTGGTGCCTTGATACTACGACTCCCAGCAGGCCCAGGGGTACTTGTGGAAGTGAAATGAGAGAGGGGGAGAAGCATGAGCCCCGCTGCATTCCAGGGGGGTTGACTAGATGATCCTCAGCGTCCCATCCAACTCTACAATTCTGTGATTCTATGTATTTCGCCTCGAGCCCCTTGAAGCAAGAGGTGGGCTATAAGTATAAATCGGTGGAAGTGGGATGTACCACCCCCTGGGGTGGGGGGGTTACCTGAGGGGGGCTGCTGAGCTGTGAATGGCTATCAGGCTTCGGAAATCTGGTATCAGTGGATCAAGGTCATCAGCTGTTGAATTAATTCAACTGGTTTTAACTGGATGTTGAACAAACGTGCAATTAATAGTGACCCTTTCGAATTTCGTTGCGTCCTTATCTTCCTTAGTGGGGGATGCAAATCTCTATTCTGAATAATGGTGTGTTTTTTTTAAGGGGGCACCGAGGATGAGTTTATGGAGCCAAGAGGGCAGTGGCCCCGAAATGTTTTGGAATCACTAATGTAAATAATAACGATTAATGTCTTACGGTAGGGAACTAGGTCACAAAAAGCCCCTGGGAATGATGTGGTCTGAGAGTTTACAGTATCTCTCCTTGCACACCCTCCCCTGCTGCTCCTGAAACCATAAAATTCAATAGCTCAACTGATGCTTGATGATGGGGCTGCTGGAAATTGCAATCCACATCTGGAGGGCCACAGGCTTGGCGAAGGTTGAAACAGCACTTGGCCCATCGATACTGGCCGGCTGCACCTCTCCAGTGTTATCACATAAAGGTCCATACCCTCCAACATTTCTCCGGTGAAAATTGGGATGTCCTAAGGAAAAGCTATGGTTTTCCCAGTAGTGGTGTATGGAAGTGAGAGCTGGACCATAAGGAAGGCTGATCGCCAAAGAACTGATGCTTTTGAATTATGGTGCTGGAGGAGACTCTTGAGAGTCCCATGGAATGCAAAAAAGATCAAACTTATCCATCCTTAAAGAAATCAGCCCTGAGTGCTCACTGGAAGGACAGATCCTGAAGTTGAGGCTCCAGTACTTTGGCCACCTCATGAGAAGAGAAGACTCCCTGGTAAAGACCCTGATGTTGGGAAAGATGGAGGACACAAGGAGAAGGGGACGACAGAGGACGAGATGGTTGGACTGTGTTCTCGAAGCGACTGGCATGAGTTTGGCCAAACTGCGAGAGGCAGTGAAGGATAGGGGTGCCTGCCGTGCTCTGGTCCATGGGATCACAAAGAGTCGGACATGACTGAACGACTGAACAAAGAACAAAGAGGCTCTGGAAATCTCTTTCACTAGGAGTTTTTCGAAAACTAAGATACAATATTGGTAAATTGTGTGAGCTCTCTCAGCTCCCGGGCCAGGCATCCTGGAAGAGGTTGGCACCCTCAGGCGGATACTGCAGATAGACTCGCCTCGACTTGGCTGCCTCAGTGGCAGGATGTGGGGTGACTGAGGAGATGCAGGAAATCAACAACACCTCAGGGAGTCTGGCTGTTTTCCATGCCAATTCCGGTTGTGCCAATTTGCTCACTTCTGCAGCGTGGGCGGGTTGCGAGGCGGCGGGGTGAGAGCTTCGAGGCCGGGTTTTGGCACGGCTGGGTTGGGCCTGGACGCGGCTGGCAAACCCAAAAGTTTCGGAGGGGCGGGGGCAACACTTGTTCTAGGAAGGCCCCATAGCTGTGGGGAAGGGGAGAAGCAGGGCTTGGGGAAGGAAGTGGGTCTTGCAAATAGGGCAAATGCCTCAGAGTCCCATGTGTGGAATTCACCCGCGGGACATGGCCCAACCAAGCTAGGGTGTCCGTGTGTCCTACTATACAGAGGCCGGTCCCCATTGCAGCCGATAGGGTGTAAAGCAAGGAGGTCAACCGTAGGGGGAGCCACAGCCAGCTAATTCTGGTTTTGTTCCCATCCTCCTGCCTGCTGAGCAACAGGAATCAGGAGCAGGAAGCTGGCAGGCAGGGCGAACCGCCTGGGAAGATTGTCATTGAGAAGACAGGTGGGGCGGGCTGAGAGCAAGTGGGCACCTCAGACTAAGGCAGAGAGAGTGACTGGCGCTTCCATCCACGGTGTACCCCATTCTGAGTGATGGCCAATGTGGCGGCCCTGATACTTGGGTCACATCCACCCTGTGTATTTAAAGCACTCTTAAACCACTTTAACCCAAGGGACGCGGGTGGCGCTGTGGGTTAAACCACAGAGCCTAGGGCTTGCCGATCGGAAGGTCGGCGGTTCAAATCCCCGCGACGGGGTGAGCTCCCGTTGCTCGGTCCCTGCTCCTGACAACCTAGCAGTTCGAAAGCACATCCAAGTGCAAGTAGATAAATCAGTACCGCTCCGGCGGGAAGGTAAATGGCGTTTCCGTGCGCTGCTCTGGTTCGCCAGAAGCGGCTTAGTCATGCTGGCCACATGACCCGGAAGCTGTACGCCGGCTCCCTCAGCCAGTAATGCAAGATGAGCGCCGCAACCCCAGAGTCGTCTGCGACTGGACCTAATGGTCAGGGCTCTCTTTACCCTTTAAACCACTTTAACAGTCAGGTTTCCCCACAAAAAGAATTCTGTGGATCATAGTTTAAATGTGCTTGGAATTGCAGCCCTGCCAAAGGGTAAACTAGAGTTCTCAGGAGCCATGGTTCTTAAAATGGCACGAATATGCTTTGAATTTGCCAAACTTGGGTCTCCAGCTGGTTTCAGACTACAACTTCCATCAACACCAGCTAGCGGGATGAGCGGTCAGGGATGATGGCAGTTGTAGTAAAAAAAACAAAAAATATATACTGGAAACAGGGGTGCCCACTGGAATAAAATAATGGGGGGCAGGTAAGCCCTGCCCTGTATAATTGGTGACATGATGCGGCGCAGTCTTGCCATTTGAATGGCAATGCTCATCAACTTGGAGGAGGGGGCGTCCCGCTCAAATATTTTATTAGGGGAGTGAAGCCCCCTCGGCCCCTAGGAGTTGGCTCCCATGGCTGGAGACCTAAGTTTTGACAACCCTGCTTTAAATGAATGGCGTGGCTCTTGCAGGGGAGTCGACACTAATGAGCCTTGGTCACTTCCCCAGGCAACCTGTGTATGTCCTCTGAGCCTCTTGGGGAAAGGGCGAGGCTGTAATCAATAAGAATAATAAGTAATTGGTGAGAATAAATCTCCCCACACCTTAGGGTCATAGAAATGCAGAGTTGGAAAGGACCATGGGGGGGTAATCTAGTCCAACTCCCTGCAATGCAGGAATCTTTTGCCCAAAGCGGGGCTCGAACCCACGACCATGAGATTAAAAGTCTCATTAGTTGCCAGCTTATTATTATTATTATTATTCGTATCCACCCTTGCTCCTGCGCCTTAATGCCCCTGCAGGCATTATCAGTTGATAATGCTTATCTCCCAGCTTTGCAGACCAGGATGCTCTTAAAAGCATGGGAGGAGCCTCTCCGCCCCCACCCTGTTCTTTGGCAACCCTGCCATTGCCCCATCTGCAAAGGACGGAAATGATGAAAGCTTCCCTTCTCGTCAGAATCCAGCCTTGTCAGCTGCCGGCCCTCCAGAGTTTCTGAACAGTCACGCTGCCGTGCTATTCCCTCGTCACTCTAGCCCACACATGCACCAGGTCCCTCATGCGGAAGAAGGGCAGGGCCCATCCCGGAACTGATTCACATGCGTGGGGCTGGGTTCCCCTCTGGCAGCGGCAGGGAACTGGGGAAGGCAGCATGAGAATGTCTGGGACAGTTCTGGACGCTGCTGGGAGGACTGGTTAGAGAAGAAAGGCGATGGGAAGGAAATTGGCAACTAGAAAACGTCTGCAACAAACATTCCTGAAAGAAAGGGGCTGAAGTATAATAGAATCATAGAATAGTTGGGAGGGACCCCAAGGGTCATCCAGTCCAACCCCCTGCAATGTAGGAATCTCAATGGCAGATGGATGTTGGCTTTCAGAACATAAGAGCCTGCTGGATCCTGCCAGTGGCCCATCTAGTCCAGCATCCTGTTCTCACAGAGGCCAATCAGATGCCTGTGGGGAACCAGCGAGCAGGATTCGAACACAAGAGCAACTCTTCCCTCCTGTGGTTTCTAGCAACTGGGATCTGGAAGCATCGCTGCCTCCAATCATGGAGGCTGGCAGAGCATAGCTAGGAGCCATCAACTCCTGCCAGGTGAAAATGAAGAAATAAGATAAGATAAGATTTCTTTATTGTCATTGTACAAGTACAACGTTGTACAAGTGCAACGAAATTGGATGCCATCCCATAAAAACAAAATGAAAAAAACAGCACACAAAAACAAAACAAAAAACCAACACATTGTCAGCCACACATGCACATACGTACACACCCATCACAACTCTCCAAGGTCATATTATCTGGTTACAGCATTTAAGATGGTTATAGCTCTGGGGTAGAAACTATTCTTCAATCTATTTGTTCTTGATCTAATTGTTCTATATCTCTTGCCCGAAGGCAGTGGCGCAAAAAGACTATATCCCGGATGAGATGGATCCTGTAAAGTATTGTTTACTTTTTTTAAGGCAACGGGAACTGTATAGCTCTTCCAAAGATGGGAGAGGATGACCAATAATTTTTCAGGCTGTGGTTATGACCTTCTGGAGTACCTGCCACACCTATCAGCTCATCACCCATTCCCACCACCCTTCTGAGTAATACCCCTCCCCACTCCCTCACTATATTTAAGGATCTGGTGACTTCTGTTTCAGTGTATCTGAAGAAGTGTGCATGCACACGAAAGCTCATACCAAGAACGAACTCAGTTGGTTTCTAAGGTGCTACTGGAAAGAATTTTCTATTTTGTTTCGACTATGGCAGACCAACACGGCTACCCACCTGTAACTGACTGCACGTAGGGTAGCCAATTCTTTTGCTGGGTCACGCTCTTCTGCTTTTAACAACAGCTTGGTTGCCAGAAACCTCACAAGCAGTGGCGGAGCAAGCCGATCTGGCGCCTGGCACGGCACATGTGCCCTGCGTCCAGAGGCGGGGTCAGCCGCCCGCGGGGGCAGGGCAGGACGCTCCGCGGGGTCTCCGAGAAGTCTGCCTGCCTCCTCCCACTCAGCCACCCTACAGCTGGGGGAGGCGGCGGGCGGACCATTTGGAGCAGCGCAGAGCCTGCGGGCCCCCAAGCCACCGCGCCACTCTCAGGAGAGACGCATGGCTCGGGCACGCTGCAGGCCCCCCCGCCTGGCATTTTGTCACCCCCCTCAGTGGTGATACCTGGGGTGGTCCGCCCCCACTGCACCTCCCTTCCTCCGCCCCTCCTCACAAGGTGGTGAGCTCTTCCTCACTGGAGGTTTCCCCCCCCCCAGCAGAGGTTAACCATCAGGGATTATTTAGCTGTGATTCCTGCATTGCAGCGGGTTGGGCTAGATGACCCTCAGGAGTCCCTTCCAACTCTACAATTCTATGCCTCTCCCTCTGCCTTGAAATCCTTCTGATCCTAAGCTGCTGTGAAATGCTCAGAAATGGGCTGGGGCCCGTTTTGCTCCAGCTGTTTGGCAAACCTACCTGTCTTTTAAAAATAACTTTTATAACTTGTAGCTTTTCTTTGCCATTGCATTTCTTCGATTGGGCAAACAGCAGGAAATGGAGAAAGAAAAGGAACAGGAAACAGAGAAAGGAAGATATGGAATATGAAGCAGAGAACGGGTGCGAGGTCTTACCTCTTGTCTCAAGGCACACACATTCATCCTCTGCTCCCAACAATTTGCCTTGCTAGCTTTACACTGGTCTCGTCTTCTCCCAGGCTGAACAGAGATCTGCCACCGTGGTGATGTTATAGATCAGCCTTCCCCTACTGGGCGCCCTCCAGATGTTTTGTACTACAACTCCCACTGGCCACAGCACTGCAAAGGCTTTTATAGTTATTCCTACCCCCAATTAAACTTCCTTTTAGCAGCCGGAGGAGCAAGTCAGAAATACAATCTGAATGTCACCATTTCTCTAGCCATGTGTGTCTCAGGGCTGGATCTAAAGGGCACCCTTAAAGGACAGTGTGCCCCAAACCCAAGAAGGGAACTGCTGTTGGGGGGGGAGTCTCAGAGAGCTAAACGGCTCTGTGTGTGTGTGTGTGTGTGTGTGTGTGTGTGTGTGTGTGTGTGTGTGTTGGAATGACCTTTCTGCATCAGAGAAGCATCTAGCCCGAACTTCGTTTCCAGCAGAGCCCAGGTGGCTTCCAAGGACGGCAAAAGGGACAATGGGCTTCCTCTGCTGTTCATCTCCAGACTCTGATATTCAGAGATAGACTGCCCCTGATCCTTTATGTCATGTTATTTTTGTTTATGACAGTTATGGCCCAGCGATAGGGGCCCTGAAATTCAGATCGGAAGCTTGGTCTCACGTCGTCCCTGACCTAGATATCTGTCGTGGTTAAATAACTGTTTGCAGACCCGTCTGCGTAACTTTTCTAATCTTATGTGTGTGTGCATCTCTCCGGCGAGGAAGTCTGCGAAATGCTGATCGGACCACATCAACCGCACCACGGATCCCAGCTTGGTTTTGACAGCTTCTGCACGATGCCCTCTGTCACTTGGGGCCTCTGTGAAGTCACTGCATGCACAGAAAGACGTCTAGCTCAATGTTGTCTACACTGGACAACAGACGCTCCCCCATGTCTCAGCCCTGCCTTGAGGAATTCCGGGGGGATTGAACCTGGGACTTTCAGCTGCTCTAACCACTGAGCCACAGTCCTTCCCCTACAGAAAGCAGGTTGCAAAAAGCTCCCAGCCTGGTACAGTCTTGTGTACCCTCCTCACTCGCACGCAGGCGGGAGATGAAAATGTGGCACAGCGTTTGCCTTCAACCCAAACCCAGTGCAGGATACGGCTGTGGAAATGCCTCCTGCAACAGTCACCCGAGGCCATGTGGAAGACCCGGGCAGTGGCAGGTCACGAAATGCTTGACTCTCCCACTGCGCTCACAGGTGAGCAGTCGCATGGCTCCCTGGTCGCGAGATGGAGCCGATCGGCCCACAATTTTTGACCACCTTGGATGGAAACTGTGTTGTCTCAGTTAAGAACCTGGCCAACCCTTATCATGTCACTTCCTGTCCCCAGGAAGACATTTGCCATTATTGAGTCAAGACATTTGCCACCATTGTGCCAAGACATTTGCCACCATTGTGCCAAGACATTTGCCACCATTGAGCCAAGACATTTGCCACCATTGAGCCAAGACATTTGCCACCATTGAGCCAAGACATTTGCCACCATTGTGCCAAGACATTTGCCACCATTGAGCCAAGACATTTGCCATCATTGAGCCAAGACATTTGCCACCATTGAGCCAAGACATTTGCCACAATTGAGCCAAGACATTTGCCACCATTGTGCCAAGACATTTGCCACCATTGTGCCAAGACATTTGCCACCATTGTGCCAAGACATTTGCCACCATTGTGCCAAGACATTTGCCACCATTGAGCCAAGACATTTGCCATCATTGAGCCAAGACATTTGCCACCATTGAGCCAAGACATTTGCCACCATTGAGCCAAGACATTTGCCACCATTGTGCCAAGACATTTGCCACCATTGTGCCAAGACATTTGCCACCATTGAGCCAAGACATTTGCCATCATTGAGCCAAGACATTTGCCACCATTGAGCCAAGACATTTGCCACCATTGAGCCAAGACATTTGCCACCATTGTGCCAAGACATTTGCCACCATTGTGCCAAGACATTTGCCACCATTGTGCCAAGACATTTGCCACCATTGTGCCAAGACATTTGCCACCATTGTGCCAAGACATTTGCCACCATTGTGCCAAGACATTTGCCACCATCGAGCCAAGACATTTGCCACCATCGAGCCAAGACATTTGCCACCATCGAGCCAAGACATTTGCCACCATCGAGCCAAGACATTTGCCACCATTGAGCCAAGACATTTGCCACCATTGTGCCAAGACATTTGCCACCATTGTGCCAAGACATTTGCCACCATTGTGCCAAGACATTTGCCACCATTGTGCCAAGACATTTGCCACCATTGAGCCAAGACATTTGCCACCATTGTGCCAAGACATTTGCCACCATTGTGCCAAGACATTTGCCACCATTGAGCCAAGCTGTCATCCCTCACCTCACCAGCCCCTCTCCGTTATCCCCCCCCCCGTGACCCCCGTGGCAGTACTTACCGTGAGGGGCAAAGAGCAGATGACGAAGATGACCGTCATGAGGGCCAGCAAGATGAGGTGGTCCACCTCCTCCTCGCCTTGGCCGAGCCAGCTCTTGCGCCGCCGCTGCTGGGCCACGTTGATAGAGCCTCGCCGGCGAGCCCTCTGCTTTCGGTACATCTGGCAGAGGCTGATGATGACCAGGCCGTTGCACACGAAGATGGCCAGGATCAGCAGCGCCATCAGCGTGGCGTAGGACAGCGAGAAGGCGGCCTTGCCGCGGCCGCCCCCCGCCAGCTCCACGTCCATCTGGACAAAGCACCAGGTGCCCGGGCAGTACTGCTTGTACTGCCCGACACCCAGGAAGGGCAGAGTGCAGAAGAGGGCGCTGAAGGCGTAGGTGGCGGGCAGAGAGAGCTTGGCCCACCGGCGGATGTTGTGCTGCGAGTAGAAGTAGGGGTAGGTGATAGCTAGGCACCGTTCCACCGCCATGGTGCAGAGGATGAGCATGGCTGCTTGGCTGAAATACATCATCGAGAAGGCAAAGAGGTCGCACAGCCAGTGCCCTCCGTCCGCCAGGCCCAGAACGGTGGCGTTTCGCGAATAGGCCACAAAGACCACGGGGCTGACCACGCAGGTGCCCAGCAGGTCCGTGATGGCCAGGCCAGTCACCAGGATGCAGAAGGCCGAGCTCTTGGTCCGCAGCTCCTTCCGGTGGAAGCCCAGGATGGCCAGGGCTGCCACGTTGCCCACCACCCCTGCCGCAAACATGAAGGAGCTCATTCCCGGGTTGCCGTCCTTCTGCAGTCGGGTCAGGCCACTGCAGTCCTCCGGAGGGGTCAGGTTTGCTTGCGGCGCATGCATTGGCACAAAGAGGGGGCTGTGAGGCCTCAGAGTTTCGAGAAGGAAGAAGGGGGAACGGTGGGTTCAGATCCTTCTCCTCCTGCTGCTGCTTTCTATCCCCAGTTAATTCGCGTCGGAGGGCAGCCCCTAGTCGCGATAGACGAGCCCGGAGTCCTGTTCCCAGAAGCTGCGAAAGAAGACATCGGGGTCCAGCAGTTTATGGAGGAAGAATCCAGCCAGCGTTCTGGGGTTAGGGTCAGGACGGTGTCATGCCCCCTGGCTAAAGCAGGTGGAGCTGGGACTCCACCCCCCAAAAAAGGACTGAGTGGATGGTTCTGGGTTCTGTTCCTCCCAGCTCTAGGAAAGCAGCGAAGTCAGAGAACAGGAAGAGGGGCTAAGCCAAGGCAGAAGCGTCCGGGGATCTGTTTCCAGATGTGACAACTCTGGGCTGGTGTATCTGGGGAGGGAGCCTGTCCCATCCCATCCCTGGCCGGGTGCGAAGAAGACTGCTTGCCTCCGAGTGAGTCGCCCAGCGTCGAAAGTGTGTCTGGCTGCTGCTGCCGGCTTTGCGTGGGTGAACATCTGAGCTGTCATGAGCTCGTAAGGGAGTAGCTTTCTACTCAAGTAGGCAGGCGGGGAGTGGGGAGGGACGGGGTGGGTGGGGCTAGGTCTACCCACCCAATGGGTGCTGATAGCTTTCTTTTTTCCATCCAGACTCCCACGCTCATTTCTCTCTCTCTCTCTCTCTCTCTCTCTCTCTCTCTCTCTCTCTCTCTTTTCCTTCAATGATTGCAAACTGGCTCGTCAGCTGAGTAAAGGCATGAAAGCTCGCCCCGTCAGCGAGACTCATTCCTTATTATACAGACAGAGCCCCCACCCACCCACCTGCCCTAATGCAATCCAGAGGAAAGTCTGCTGCAGGCTCCCCAGGGCCGCCTAGTAACAGGAACTTAAGTCACCCACGATTTAACCACAACCAGACCGTAAGAATTTGCAACGAGGGCATGGCTCCCACAGGGGGCAGAGGATAAGGCTACCCAAGGCAACAACTAACAACTATGCCCCAGCTCTGTCTCCACAGTCACGCTTCCAAACGCCAGTTGATCTGGAGACCGCGGGAGGGGAGAGGGCTCTTGTGTTCGGGCGCTGCTTTTGGGTTTCCCATGTGGCTGGCCACTGTGAGAACAGGATGCTGGCCATCTGGGATAGCTCAGTCGGTAGAGCATGAGACTCTTAATCTCAGGGTCATGGGTTCGAGTCCCACCTTGGGCAAAAAAATAATAATCCTGCATTGCAGGGGGTTGGGCTAGATGACCCGTGTGGTCCCTTCCAACTCTATGATTCTATGTTTCTGTGACTAGGTGAAGAAGAAGAAGAAGAAGAAGAGTTTGGATTTGATATCCCGCTTTTCACTACCCGAAGGAGTCTCAAAGCGGCTCACATTCTCCTTTCCCTTCCTCCCCCACAACAAACACTCTGTGAGGTGAGTGGGGCTGAGAGACTTCAGAGAAGTGTGACTAGCCCAAGGTCACCCAGCAGCTGCATGTGGAGGAGCGGAGACACGAACCCGGTTCCTCAGATTACGAGTCTACCGCTCTTAACCACTACACCACACTGGCTCTCCAGTGAGCCACTGGCCTGATCCATCAGGTTCTTCGCTACAGGGAGGAGGAATTGGCCAACTTGCCCAGCCTCAGGGCCGGCGCTGCCATTAGCCAGATTGAGGCAACTGCCTCGGGCGGCAAATACTGAAAGCTGGGGAGAAGCAGAGAGTGGCTGAAGGCCTACAATTGCTCTGCTGCCACCCTGTTTCCTGACCTTCCACTGGCAGGCTGGCCAGATTTTGTGCATGGGACAAGAGAGAGGTATCATCCTATCCTGAGCCTCAGGCAGCAAATGGTATTGAGCCAGCCCTGGCCCTTCTCGGTCGGGAAGCTGAGCAACGTGTGAGTATGACTGCCACCTTTTCGGACCCGACCAGCTTTTTTGCCTTTAAAGGCAGCCCAGGGCACAGGGATTTTGCAGGCAAGCCTTTTTCCTCTGATGTCAAGACAATGTGAGAGGGAATTATTACAGTTCCTGGCAACTCGGATGGATGGATATTTTTAACTGTAATTGAGACTGTTTTTTAAGCTGCAGCTGGTTTTAGATATGGTTTTATTGTTATTGGATTGTTTTAATCGTCTTAGACTGTTTGTGCTTTGTTTTTTGCCTTGGAATTGCAGATCTTTTGGCCGCACTGAGTTCCTTGGGGAGGGAGGGTGGGGTATAGATACAATCAATCAATCGGTTGCTTAATTTGGGCTGGACGGTGAAAGGCGCAGGAGCAGAAGCAGCTAAAAAAGTTGGCAACCCTTACTGCATTGAGGCGGGGCTGGAAAAAAGAGGAGTGCTTTTTGCTGTGGCAGGGAGAGGAAGCTGGGTTCATTCTCTGGCTCTCTGTAGTCTTTGAAAGCCGATCCCGGGAGCCCACGGACAGAGTGGAAACACATTTTGTGGCAGGCACTTCCTCAACCTGCATTGCAGGGGGCTGGACTAGATGAGCCTTGGTGTCCCTTCCAGCTCTACAATTTTTTTTTTTTACTTTTAATATCTTTATTGTATTTTTTGACTTCTTACATCCGCCAGTGTATCATACATCTTATACTTGTTTTTCATTTTTTGTTCTACTGTACAGATTAAAAAATAATAATAAATTAATAAAATTAATAAAGTATATGCACATTCCCATATGTGTTTTATCCTTCATTGGCTCTCTTTTCTTTGCTTCCTCATTAATAATAATAATAATAATAATAATAATAATAATACCAATAATATTAATAAAATATAAATATAAAACTTCTCAAATTATAATCGTTTATCCCTATTCAACATAGACTACATAAAAGAAGGAAATAAAATAAAAGGAAAGCAAAAAAGGAAAAGAAGAAAGAAAGAAAAACAAAACAAAACAAAAAGACAAAAACAAAAAACAACATTCTTCACAATGATTAGACTTCCCATCTTTTCCCGAAGAACATTCATTTTCTATATACGAATGTACTCAGCACTGCTATATTATCCTTTGTATCCCTTTAAAAGCTTCCAAATTCTAAACTTAGCCATATCTTATGTTATACACCTTTTAAAGCTCTAGGATCACTCAAAGGCTGCCATAGACTTTATACCGTTGTTGATGCTCTGTAGATACCTTCTATATTTCTCCCATTTTATCACAAAAGCTTGTCTGTTATTTCCTCTACAATTCTCTGCTTCTAATCTGGCACTCTCCAGCTGTTTTGGATTACAACTCCCACCATCCAATGGGAGTTGTAGTTCAAAACATCTGGAGGGCGCCAGGTTGGGGAAGGCTGGCTTAGATGTCCTTTGAAAGACCTTCTACCTCTATGGCTCTGTGAAATCAGGGCAACTGAATACATGCCTCCCAATTGCCACTTTGGACACACGAGGTTCTTTTGCACGGCATCAGACAACATCCAGCATCCTGCACAACTGCCTTTTCTCGTCCCTGTTCAACTGGCGTCGTTTGCCCTGAAAGAACCGTTTGTGCGTCATTTTCTCCAGCCTTCTCGTTCTCTCCATCTCCGCCCATACTTCCTCTGGGGTTGTCAACTGTTTTCTGGGAGGGTCCTTGGAGAGGACTGGAGTCGCGCAGATCCATCTTAGGGTTGCCTGCAGAAGAGTGAGCAATGGAGGCCGTCAATAATTTGCTGGAAAGGAAGACCTCGGCTTCCCCTGCTGGGCAGCTTGGGTAGTAGCATCCAATGTCTGCAACGGGACACTAACCTGGGCTTCTTCTTGGACAATCACTCGTAGCTGACTAAGATTGCCTTCCATAAACATGGTTTTAAAAGTGAGTCCGTAAGTGAATGTGGAGGCCAATTGTGGACTCACATGTCCTTCCACAGTGGGGATATAGGTTTTCGGGCGGGAGTTGATCATGGTGAAGGTTTGCCAAACTGTGTCTTCCTCTTAGCATGTTTCTCCCTTTTGTCCTGAGTTCGAGTGTCTTCAAAGCCCATGACACCTTTGGTGAAGGCTGTTCTGCAGTTGGAGCGCTCTCAGTCCAGTGTTCCCCAGTTGTCGGTGTTTATACTACATTTTAAAGAGGTCTTTTAACCTCTTCTGTTGACCACCGGTGTTAAAGAAATCAGCCCCGAGTGCTCACTAGAAGGACAGATCTTGAAGTTGAGGCTCCAGTACTTTGGCCACCTCATGAGAAGAGAAGACTCCCTGGAAAAGACCCTGATGTTGGGAAAGATGGAGGGCACAAGGAGAAGGGGACGGCAGAGGATGAGAGGGTTGGACAGTGTTCTCGAAGCGGCTAGCATGAGTTTGGCCAAACTGCGAGAGGCAGTGAAGGATAGGCGTGCCTGGCGTGCTCTGGTCCATGGGGTCACGAAGAGTCGGACATGACTGAACAACTGAACAACAACAAAGTTGCTTTGGAAGACAATCATCAGGCATCCGCACAACAAGACCAGTCCAACAAAGTTGATGTTGAAGAATCATGGCTTTGACACCACCAGTGTAACCTGGGCACACTAAGGCTGTGTGCACATTACCTGGGAGGTCATTCCTTTCCCCCATTGCGTTTCGAATTGCAGTTGTGCATAGTTGCGGACATCAGCACAGTGGAATGTGTTTTCAGGTCTCTCCTTACCAGTGCCTGGATGTCTTCCTTACTAGTCATGATGGCTGTGCTCTGTCTCCATGGCTGGAAGCAGCCAATGCATCTGACCACCAGTTGCTGGAAATCCTGCAATCGGCTCCTGCTTACCGGTTTCCCACTGGCCGGATCCAGCAGACATGGCTTTATTAGACTTCCTTACACTCCACACTCTTCCCTCATCTTTCTGTTCCCTTTTCATTACTGATCCCCACCTAAATCAGGGGAGGATCCTACTAACGCACAGGGGCGTCGCAGGGGGGGCGCCCCTGCTGGGGGTGGCCCCGCCCACTGGGCTTTTAAAAAACTTTTTTAAAAAAATTCTTTTTAGGCTATTTTCTGCACCCCCCTCGCTGGCCGCCCCTGCAGCTCTGCCCCGGCAGCGCAGAAAATAGCCCCCGCCCTCCAGAGGCTTTTCGCGCCGCTGGCTGGCTCGCAGATCCGGGGCAAGGAGAGGGGCGGGCCAGCGAAGAGGGGTAACACCCCTCTTCACTGACCCGCCCCTCTCCCTGCCCCACTTGTGCTCCCCCGAGGGGGCCCGGGCGGCGGCTTCGGGAGTCTCTGCGGGCTGCAGAGAGTCCCGAAGCCGCAGCCTGGCACCCCTTTGTGCTACAGCAGCGGTTTCGGGACTCTGTGCAGCCCGCAGAGGCTCCCAAAGCCCCCGCCCGGCATCCCCCGGGGGCGGGGCGTCGCAGCGTGTTCGTGCGTCATGACGCACGCACGCGCCGCGATGCCCCCACCCCCAGGGGTGCCTCTTGGCTCCCCGCCCCGGGCAGCCAAGGGGCTAGGAACGCCCCTGCTAACGCAGATTGAAATAATGCGGGGGGAAATCAGACCCTATCATGTGCTGCACTTGGACGTATGTTTCATTTCATTATTTTAACGTTTCGTTTTAGGGTTTCATCTTGTTTTTATTTTGAGTTATGTGTGTGGGGGCCTGCCACCATCTTAGGGCCCCTGACGGTTGTGATCTCTGTATCTAGAGACCCTTCTGACCTTTGTCACGCACCCCTTTCTCTGGCCTTTTCATCCCAGGCTCCTGGCGGTGCAACAGGTGGGAGACGATTCCGTCCTTTGTGCCGGAGATAAACCCGGCTTTAATTGGCTTGCCCTTTCAAGGCATTCGGCTTCCAGCTGATTGTTTTGTCTTAACGCGGCTGGGAAGGCTGCATTCATTATTCAGCAGCCTCTGTTCCAGGCCCTTTTCCAAATGAAATCATCCATCCATTATTGCAGGACGGTGATCTCAGGCCTTTCTCAACAGTCCTCTGCAACATCCTGCAATCATCCTCCCAGTGACCCTGCGAGGTAGGTCAGTCGCGCGAGGAGCAACTTCAGCCAAGGCTCTCTTGCGTTTTGTCCGCTGGGATCTGACCGCGGCTCCGTCCCGGAAAGTAAAAAAGGAGGCCTCTGAGGACTTGCAGATCTGAGAGCGACATTATTTACTGCCTCGGTTCTTGGCAGTGTGATGCAAAGACCTTGGGGTCATAGTAGGAAGCAGATAGCTCAATGAAGATGTCGAGCCAACGCATGGCGGCCGCGAAGAAGGCAAATGTCATGCTGGGGATCATTAGAGAAGGAACTGAAAAATAAAACTGCCAATATACAAATCCATGGTGCAGCTGCATCTGGAATACTGCGTCGCAGTTCTGGTTGCCTCACTTCGAAAAGGATATCCTAAAGTTGGGAAAGGTTCAGAAAATCGGGATGGAGCAATTCCTGCGTGAACAGTTGCAATGTTTGGGACTTTTTGGTTTAGAGAAAAAGGCGAGGAAGGGGTGGCGTGATAGAAGTGGATTACACCATGCGTGGCATGGAGAAAGTTGATAGAGAAAGGTTTTTCTCCATCTCTCATAATGCTAGAACTCATGGACATCTAAGGAAGCCAAATGTTGGAAGATCCAGGGAAGTGCTTACTTAGACAGCACACCGTTAAACTTTGGAAAAAAAAAAACCCTTTTAAAAATTTTATTTAATCGTATTTTCGATACAAACATCAACCGCAAAAGACACATACAACAAAAACCACAATAACAATTATAACACAATTTGACAATTCAGATTTGAATACACTGATACACCTATGCATACACCTTTTTAAGGGGACCCAGGTGGCGCTGTGGGTTAAACCACAGAGTCTAGGGCTTGCAGATCAGAAGGTCGGTTGTTCGAATCCCTGCCACGGGGTGAGCTCCCGTTGTTCGGTCCCACCTCCTGCCCACCTAGCAGTTCAAAGTGCAAGTAGATAAATAGGGACCATTCCAACGGGAAGGTAAATGGCGTTTCCGTGCGCTGCTCTGGTTCGCCAGAAGCGGCTTATTCATGGTGGCCACATGACCCGGAAGCTGTCTGCGGACAAATGCCGGCTCATTCGGCCTATAGAGCGAGATGAGCGCCGCAACCCCAGAGTCGGACACGACTGGACCTAACGGTCAGGGGTCCCTTTACCTTTACCTTACACCTTTTTAAACAATATTTTCCCACCTCTCTCTCCTCCCCCTACTTCCCACCGCTATCCGCCTTATTGCTTAAATATTCGTTCCAGATCTCTTCCTATTTAACTTTGGAACTCCCTTCCACAGGAGGCAGTGAGGGCCACCCAGTGGGATGGGTTTAAAAGAGGATTAAGCAAATTCACGGGGAAGAGAGCTGTCAAGGGCTGCTAGCCATGATGGCTATGCTCTGCCCTCCAAAGCTTGGAGGAAGCAAATGTTTCTGGATCCCAGTGCTCTTGCACTCAGATCCTGCTTGTTGGTTCCCTGCATCTGGTTGGCCTCTGTGAGAACAGGATGCTGGACTGGATGGGCCTGATCCAGCAGCCTCTTCTGATGTTCTTGTATTTGGTGGGTTTCTGTAGGATATGACGATAAGGCTGCCGTCAAGGGTCTATTTAGGAAAGAAAGAAGGAGAGGACAATCCCCATGGGATTTCAGTTCTCTGTGGCTACAGGAAACAAAACGATGCGTGCAAAATACAGGCAGACGTGCTCGATTGGCACGACGTGCCCCAGCCTCGGTGCAGGAGAAGGGATTTTGTTTGAGCATAGAAATTTCGCGAGCGTTCAGGGTGATGGTGTTTGGGACTCAAGAGGACATAGAAGGGTCCTTGGTCGGTTGCGGAGAAACGCAGCCGGTTCTCAGGGTCCTGCTTGGACGCTCTCCATCCTGCCTCCTTGATGCTCTCCATCCAGCTGCTGCATGATGGATTGCCCACCTCTTGCCAAAGGGATGCCTGGCGAGGGCTGCCAGCTACCGAGCTTGTAAAGCCTGTCTAAATCTTCATTTCTTCGGGGACGGGCACGACACTCTCCCTTAACTTATTAGGAAACCGGAGGGTAGGTTTACAAGAAGCCAGGCCATTACTTGTGGGGCAGCCGACGGGCCTGCACTCCTTCTCCCTCGCAGTGCTTGGACAGTTCTCCATGGCTCCTGATCCAAACACACCTCACCATCTCCCTTCATGGTGCTGGCCTGTCTCTCCCGATCCTTGAGAACTTTGGAGAAGCTCAGCCCAGCCGCCTGATTTTCTTCCCAGTAATCTGGAGTTTATGTGCTCTCTAGCGAGCCCTCCTGGTTTGGTCAAGGTATTACACCTTATACTTACACCATGCTTTGTTTCTTGAGCCCTGCCTGCCATCCTTTGGATTGTATCCTCCAGCGCCCTCTTCTGGCTGAATGAAGGATTGCACTCCACAACTGTGCCACTCTTTTCTTGGGAACCATTGGGAGTTGCTGATCACTCCTTTTATTGCACCAGCAGAACTACATACACCAAGGGGAGCGTGCGGGTGAGAGTGTGTAATTTATTTTGGGTGCTCCTCTCTGACCCACCCTATTCTAAAAGTTGAGTATGTGCTACCCAGAGAGCCAGTGGTTGGAATGTTGCTGTAGAGCCTGGTAGACCAGGGTTCAAATCACTACTCGGTCATGGGCCTCAAGTCTCTCAGCTTAACCTACCCCACAGGGTTGCTGTGAGGATAAAATGGGGAGAACCACCTTATACTCCATAGAGGACAGATGGGAATTAAATGTAATAATACAGGAATGCAGGTGGCACAAGGGACGCGGGTGGCGCTGTGGGTTAAACCACAGAACTAGGGCTTGCCAATCAGAAGGTCGGCGGTTCGAATCCCTGCGACGGGGTGAGCTCCTGTTGCTCGGTCCCTGCTCCTGCCAACCTAGCAGTTCGAAAGCACATCAAAGTGCAAGTAGATAAATAGGTACCGCTCCGGCGGGAAGGTAAATGGCGTTTCCTTGCATTGCTCTGGTTCGCCAGAAGCGGCTTAGTCATGCTGGCCACATGACCCGGAATCTGTACGCCGGCTTCCTCGGCCAACAAAGCGAGATGAGCGCCACAACCCCAGAGTCATCCGCGACTGGACCTAATGGTCAGGGGTCCCTTTACCTTTAATACATACATAATTTATTTTTAAAATAGTTCAGTGCACTTTGAGTCTTGGGTTCAAATCCCTGCTCAGTCATGAAGCTTACTGGGTGACCTTGGGCCAGCCTCTGTGCATGTCACCCCAGCCTACCTCACAAAGTTGTTGTAAAGGGAGTGCCACTACTTCTTTTTAAAAACAAAAAACAAACCAACCAGCCATGTTTCTCTCCTCTGACAGCTGAAGCTTTTCCCTTTATGGGAAGAACGAAGTGATGGGAACATTTCAACTGGTAAATTTCCTGCTGGTAAATTTAACAGCGCAATTTTATTTTTTTTAAAGTTGCCAAGTTTAATTCTGATTCAAAGGCATAGCACTAATTTGCTTCTAGGTCATAACCCTTTTTTGTTTCCCCTCTTCATCTGAAGCATTACAACAGGAGGCAATTGGGCTTAATTCCATTTTCCAGCCTCTAATGTTTTCAGGGTTGGTTCATTATCTACATACATTTCAACAAGGGGATGCCAAGCCTTCACCACAAGAACCCCACAGCTCAGATCCACAGGAATCCATAAAACGGGCTCACATTTCAAGCCACATACGAGCATTGGAAAGCTGGTCTGGCTGGTGCTGCAGTCGTGGTTTCTTCCACACACAAAAATACACATAATCATCCGTGAGAGCCAGTGTGGTGTAGTGGCTAGAGTGTCGGACTAGGACCTGGGAGACCGGGGTTCAAATCTCCATTCGGCCATGAAGCTCAGTGGGTGAGAGCTTGGGGGCCCATTGCTGCCTCTCAGCCTAACCCCACCTCGCAGGATTGTTGTGGGGATTAAATGAGGAGCGGAAGAACCATGGGCTCCTTGTAAGGGGGAAAAGGGGGGGGGGTTAGAAATGCAATAAATGAATAAATCATGAATGAGGCCGGGGTGGGGGTGGGGGGTGGGGAGGGAAAGGAAGGTGACACCACAATACTGGAATCCAGTGGGCTGCCAACACCACCATGTGGGCAAATAATTCACATAAACAAGACATGGCAGTTCCAGAGAAGAGGGCTGGAGTGAAAGCAGATGATCTATCCCCAGCAAGATGGAGAATGGCCCGTGGGGGGGGGGGGAATCTGCTTTGCATGCAGATGGTCCCAGGTTCAAATCCCCAGTGTCTCCAGGGGGGTGACAAGATGGCCCCTGCCTCCCCCCAGCTGTACAGTGGCTGAGGGCATGCGCAGTCAGTATGGGTGCCACTTGTGTGGCGTCCGTACGGGCTGCCTCTCGCACAGCGACTGTATGGGCTGCCACGCATGTGTCACCGGGCGGTTCACCCCGCCCCTCGGTGTCCCACCCCGGGTGCCGGAGAGGGTTCCTCCGCCACTGACACCTGGCTGAGATCCTAGCGAGCTGCTGCCTGGAGAGCAGGATGTAGCCATAGGTCTGACTCTGTAGACGACAGCTTGTTTCTGCCCTGCATGCCTCAGAGTCCAGGCACCCAGATGGAAAGAAGATAATGTCCTGACCATGAGACGAATGGTTGATGAAGATGGTGGACTACGCCGAAATGGCGAAAATGACCGGGAAAATCAGAACCCAAGAGGATAGAAACTTTAATAAGGAATTGGGGGGGTACAATTTACTTAAGAGAACACTGTAAACAACTAAAATTTTTGGCAGGATTTGGGTAATGCTTGTAATGTATTAAAAACGTAAGGTAAAAATGGACTATTTTAAGAAAAATGGAGAAAATATATATTGCAGTAGAAAAAGCTTGATAATGGAAACAGGGAGGGGTGGAAGGAATCCTAAATGTTGATGATTGTGATTAATGTTTGAATTCAAATGTATAGTGTAAAATTGAATAAAAAAGATTTAGGGGGGGAAAGAGTCCAGGCACCCTGGGGAAATACAGAAGATGGAGTCTGTACGCCTGCAACTGGGCACAGAGCGCGAGGTAGCAATTAGAGGGAAGGCTGAAAAACAGATACCATGTTTGCAAATAGCTTAGGAAACCTCTTCATTGTGGGAGACCAAGCCGTTATATATGGTCTCACTGTCTTCAGCTTAATCCCAGGATTCTGCTCTTTGGGGCTAAACTTTGCCCAACTTCTCGTATAATCACAGAACTGTCGAGTTGGAAGGGACCACATGGGTTGTCTAGTCTGACCACCTGCAATGCAGGAATCTTTTGCCCAATATGGGACTCGAACCCATGACCCTGAGATTAAGAGCCTCATGTTCTACTGGCTAAGCTCTACGTCTAGTTCAACTTCAGCCTTCTCCCTCAACAAGAGTAGAATAGGCCTGTTTATGTCCCAGCCAGCAACCAATCAGATTCCCCCTTCCTCAAGTCACTTTTCCTGTCCAATGAGCAACCAAAAATTTCAACTCAGGAGCCAATCAGAAGTGTCATTTTACAGTCCTCGGTCCCAGCATAGGGAAAGTGGCATACAAATTTGCCTGTTAGGAGAAAGGAGTACTCAAATGCAGACACGTTTTCACGAGGATTTGAACAAATATTGTGGAGATCTGAACCCGAGACTGGAGAAAGGAGAAACCAGATTTGGCAGATTTGCCCATCCTGGGTCCCCCTGCCTCTATGGGCAAACTCTGCTGGTTAAAACCACATGGGTGTCTGTGTGTGCTCACACTGGATTTAAATTAATAACTTAAGTGTAAAGTGAAAACTCCCCTTTTTATATTCAAGCTGCACCCTCTGCCTGACTCACAAAGCCTTTGTAATCTTTCAACTTGTCTCGCTTATTGATCTTACACTTTTGCATTATCCTAATTGCCCTCTTTATTTACTTAAGACCAATTAAAGCTGTAATGTAAACTTTCCTTTCTTTTCCTTATTGTCCCTCCTGTAATAAGCTATTGTACCACTTTGCTCAACCTCTGTTCTATTTGCGTTGAAACAGCAAGCAGCTTCTTTTCATTTTTTAAAATAAACCCACAAATAAAAATCCTTCCAGTGGCACCTTGTTGTTGTTGTTCAGTCGTTCAGTCGTGTCCGACTCTTCGTGACCCCATGGACCAGAGTACGCCAGGCACGCCTATCCTTCACTGCCTCTCGCAGTTTGGCCAAAACTCATGTTAGTAGCAAAAATCCTTCCAGTAGCACCTTAGAGAGCAACTAAGTTTGTTCTTGGTATGAGCTTTCGTCTGCATGCACACTTCTCCAGATACCAAGAACAAACTTAGTGGCACCTTAGAGACCAACTAAGTTTGTTCTTGGTATCTGGAGAAGTGTGCATGCAGACGAAAGCTCATACCAAGAACAAACTTAGTTGCTCTCTAAGGTGCTACTGGAAGGATTTTTGTTTGTTTGTTTGTTTTGACACGGCTACCTACCTGTAACTGATAAAATTCGGAGAGTCTGGCTACTTGGGGAGGGGCGGGGGGAGGAGGTGGAACCACACCACACATTTGAATTTTATTCAATGCACGTTTAAGGCATTTGACTTCCCTCAAAGCATCCTGGGAACTGTAGTTCGTTAAAAGATCCTGCAGGAAATGTAGCCCTGTGATGGGTAAATTGCAAGTCCCAGGATTCCAGAAGAAGAAGAAAAAGAAGAAGAAGAGGAGGAGTTTGGATTTGATATCCCGCTTTTCACTACCCGAAGGAGTCTCAAAGCGGCTAACATTCTCCTTTCCCTTCCTCCCCCACAACAAACACTCTGTGACGTGAGTGGGGCTGAGAGACTTCAGAGAAGTGTGACTTGCCCAAGGTCACCCAGCAGCTGCATGCGGAGGAGCGGAGACACGAACCCGGTTCACCAGATTATGAGTCTACTGCTCTTAACCACTACACCACACTGGCTTGTGTGTGTGTGTGTGTGTGTGGTATGTGTCTGTGTACGCACGCGCTTTAAATATGGAGTTGACCATGGGTAGGCAAACTAAGGCCTGAGGGCCGGATCCAGCCCAATCGCCTTCTAAATCCAGCCCGCGGACGGTCCAGGAAGAGGCTCATACCACGAAAGCTCATACCAAGAACAAACTTAGTTGGTCTCTAAGGTGCTACTGGAAAGAATTTTTTATTTTGTTTTGACTATGGCAGACCCACACGGCTACCCACCTGTAAATGAGTAGAATGTGTCCTTTTATTTAAAATGCATAGGAATTCGTTCATTCCCCATCCAAAAAACATATAGTCCGGTCCCCCACAAGCTCTGAGGGGAAGTGGACCAGCCCCCTGCTGAAAAAGTTTGTTGGCCCCTGGAGTTGACCTTTGTTATCCCTTTGAAGAAGAGCCCGAGCATGCGCAGAGTGCACCTAAATATTCGACACTGCCTAGGTCATCAATCTGATTCCCTGGTTTCTGAGTCAATGTGGAGTGAGCTAGCTTTCCCCCTCCCCTTGCGTTATTCATAGCTTCCATCTGTCATTGTGATTCATGCAAATTCTTTCCCAGCTTCCTCACAGGCCTTTTACAAACGCTCCCTTGACCCTTGGTGCTGGGGTTTCCCCTCCTCTTTAGGGATCGATGGGGTTATAGTGGATTTACTGCCTCTGCAGCCTGGAGTTCCAGAGGTCACAAGCCAAGTGGATTATGAAATATTTCTTAAAAGGAAGTTATCCCCAAGATTCATTCCAATTAATCCTGGGAGAGTCCCCATTCTGTCTGAAGTTTTCTTCAAAATCTCTGACACAGGTTATATATATATATATATATATATATATATATATAGAGAGAGAGAGAGAGAGAGAGAGAGAGAGAGAGGGGTCTTCTGGGATCATCTTTGCTGAGAAATGATGCTTGCTTGGATGGGTGGGTGAATCAGCCGAAGAGCGTGGGAGATCTGCTCCTCGCCATGGAAGGGAGTACTTTGTGGCTGCATTCTCAGATTCTGGAAGGGCATGAAACAGTACATGGCTGGTAGACGGCCCTTGGCTTCTGTTTTGTTGCCAGGAAAAAAGGCACTGCCTAGTCCAGCATCATATTTCCCACGGTGACCAGTCAGACCAATTCCAGAAGTAGGCTTCGAGACACCACTCAGCCTTCTTTGAAAAATTTACCTGCTCACTTGCTTGCTTCCTTACTTGTCTGCCTGCTGTTCCATCATCACACCACCGCCTATTGGTGGCCACATGAACTGCAGCATGACAACAGCATTCCAATTTTCTTATATAGTAATAATACAATACAATACAATACAATACAATACAATACAATACAATACAATACAATACAATACAATACAATACAATACAATAATATAATGAGGGTGAAAGAGGAGAGCACAAAATATGGTCTGAAGCTCAACATAAAAAAACTAAGATCATGGCCACTGGTCCCATCACCTCCTGGCAAATAGAAGGGGAAGAAATGGAGGCAGTGAGAGATTTCACTTTCTTGGGCTCCATGATCACTGCAGATGGTGACGGCAGTCATGAAATTAGAAGACGCCGGCTTCTTGGGAGAAAAGCAATGACAAACCTAGACAGCATCTTAAAAAGCAGAGACATCACCTTGCCGACAAAGGTCCATATAGTTTAAGCTATGGTTTTCCCAGTAGTGATGTATGGAAGTGAGAGGTGGACCATAAAGAAGGCTGATCGCCGAAGAATTGATGCTTTTGAATTATGGTGCTGGAGGAGACTCTTGAGAGTCCCATGGACTGCAAAAAGATCAAACCTATCCATTCTTAAAGAAATCAGCCCTGAGTGCTCACTGGAAGGGCAGATCCTGAAGTTGAGGCTCCAGTACTTTGGCCACCTCAAGAGAAGAGAAGACTCCCTGGGAAAGACCCTGATGTTGGGAAAGATGGAGGGAACAAGGAGAAGGGGACGACAGAAGACGAGATGGTTGGACAGCGTTCTCGAAGCGACTAGCATGAGTCTGACCAAACTGCGGGAGGCAGTGGAAGACTGGAGTGCCTGGCGTGCTCTGGTCCATGGGGTCACGAAGAGTCGGACACGACTAAACAACAACAAATATTCTTGAAAGAAGCTTCACGCTCGGCTCCTTCTTCCAGCCCTCCTCTCTTATTGTACATACATACTATACATTTAAAGCACATCCACAGAAACACAAAATCTGGGGAACCGCTGTTTAGCACAGAGCTACATTTCCTTCATTCATCTCTGTGAGCTGAAATTTCTTAGATTTTCAGTTTCGGCCTTCTTAAAAACAACCATCACGTTGCTTTACAGAATCACCAGCATGCATTGAGCGGGACACGCTTTCACTGGCGTGTCGTGTGACAGATGAGGACGTGATTTTTCCCTTTACATGCGCCCTGCCCAGTGCGTCAAAACTCAGATGGAGAAACAAAGCTCTTTTGACGGAAGACTGGGAGATCTGAAGGAGAAGTCCATGGCCCAGACGGAGCCAGCAATGCACTTACTGGCCTGATCATCAGGAAAAATGGCAAATTAGCAGAACTTAAATCAAGGCTTGTGGAATGGATTATAGACTAATTGAGAGAGCAGAGAGTTATTTGCTCATTGTGGGCGACAGAAGTTAAACATTTTGGTTATACTAATGCAACCCCTTAATGGGTCCGGAAAAAGTGAGCATAAAGCTATGTTAAAAAATACAACCATTAGCCAATTTTGCTGATAAACCCTTTTTTGCCTTTAGTGCAGCCAAGCTCCTTCCTGGTGCCTTCCAGATTTTTTTGGATGCCAGCTCTCATCACCCAGTTCAGCACAGCCAAAGAACACAAATGGTGATAATTGCACTCCGAAGAATCAGTGGGGACGGGGGCACCAGTTTTGGGAAAGGCTGAGTTATAGAGTGCTTAAGAAGGAGCAGGAAAACCCATTGGTGGGGTGGGTGCCTGACAGCATTACTGTTGGAAGATATGCTTCTTCTTAAAAGCTCCCAATGTCTTGGCGATGGCGGGTGGCGCTGTGGTCTAAACCACAGAGCCTAGAGCTTGCCGATCAGAAGGTCGGCAGTTCGAATCCCCGCGACGGGGTGAGCTCCCATTGCTCGGTCCCTGCTCCTGCCAACCTAGCAGTTCAAAAGCATGTCAAAGTGCAAGTAGATAAATAGGTACCACTCCAGCAGGAAGGTAAATGGCATTTCCGTGCGCTGCTCTGGTTCGCCAGAAGCGGCTTAGTCATGCTGGCCACATGACCCGGAAGCTGTACGCCAGCTCCCTCGGCCAATAAAACGAGATGAGCACCGCAACCCCAGAGTCGTCCGCTACTGGACCTAACGGTCAGGGGGGCCTGTACCTTTACCTTTCTTAGCAGTACAATCTTACGTTTCTCCCACCGAGGCCAGGGGTGGAAATCCATCTCCTGCTTCAAACCGCATCAGCCGCAAAACCCCCAACAGATTTAAAAATTGGGGAGAGGAGCTGCTCACTCTATCTAAAGAACTGCACCATTTCCCTAACTCTCCCCTGAAAAACATGTGTGCGATTGCTTAAGCTCTGAAACCCGGCCATGCCCTTCCAGGAACGTCTGCCTTCTGTCCTCCCACTTTCGATGGAAATGCTGCTAAGATAACCGTTCTGTCTCGCTGCTGTTCCACAGAAAAGTAAGATAGCCGTCAAACCCCCTCCCCTCACCCCGTTAGGACATTTTGCCTCTTGTGGACTCGACGCCCCGAGAGCGTGGTTGGTGGAAACAGGAAAGAGGCATGGAAATAATCAGTTCAACATTTATTGGGAAGGAAAAACAGAGGAGGAGGAGGTGGGAGGTAGAATTCTCCTCTAACAGGACCCTGGGGGTGATTCCTTGAATGGAAGGAGATCATAGAACCATAGAATTACAGGAGTTGGAAGGGACCCCCAGGGCTCATCTAGTTCAACCCCCTGCAATGCATGTTGGGGTCACTTCCTCCCTCCCAGCCCCTGGGGCAGAAGGTTGTCAACCTTCTTGGGACTGTGGGCACATCTGCCTACCAGTGAAACTGTGATGGGCACCAATGACGGAGCTTCATGCTCTGGCACTGGGGGGGGCAGAGAGCAGGCGGGGGCGGGGCTGGCCCACATCTCAGGGGCGTGGCATGAGTCCTGGGGGGGGCATCCAGCGCCCGGGGGGGAGCCGCGATGGCACCCCACCGGGATCACGCTGCCAGGGGCGGTGTGCTCCCCCCTCACTCCTCTTCCTTCGCCAGTGATGGGCACCATGCACACATACCATGGTTTATTTGTTTATAATTGGGATCTGGAAATAACACAACCCAGACAAGCTTATTTTTGACACCAATGAGGACTAGTAACTTGCTTTTTTAAAAAAAAAGCTAAGACACGTTTTCTCTACAGAATACACACAGTCCTTTTTTGTTTTTTTGTTTTGTTTGTTTGCTGGGTGGAGATAGGACCAGGTTAGAAATGCAGATTTGAAAGGAGATCAAGGTGTACCATGAACATACAAGAGGAAGTTCCGCCCACCACCACCCTGGTCTGGAAGTGGGAGGAGCTTGCCATTTGTCTCCCCCGCCAATCCGCTTCCAGACTCACAGCACGATACAAAAGAGCCGTTTCTCGCGGAAGGGGTTCTCCGCAGATGGCACCGGGGTCACCAGAGGGTCCTCCTTGGCGTGGGCTTCGCAGTGTGCCAGGAGGTCGGCTGCTGCCTTGGACACCTGCCTCGGAGGGAAAGAGAGGTAGCACTAGTGAGCATGCCTTTTGCCACGCTTAAGCTAGACTACCGCACGGCAGGCCAGGCTGCCCTTGGAGACTGTTTGGCTGCTTCACTGCACAGAAGCAACAAACAATGTTGTATACATGTCAGTTCCTTTTTTAGTGGAATTCTGAATAAGGCAAAAACAATTATTACCCAGAGACTTTTTGACATCGAATTGCAAAAAAGAAGGTGCCTCTCTCCCTGAGAATTACAGGTGCCTAAAATCTTGGCCTAACTTTGCAGCTGCCCCTTATTTATCCAATATTACTTATAGATGGACTTTCTCTAGAGCCCGATTTGAGGCGATGCCTACAGCTGTATTGCACGGCAAATTCCTGCGGCCACCAATTCATGAGCGCCTTTGTCCATGCATGTCCAATAAGGTGGAATCTGTCGCTCACATTCTTCTATTTTGTGAATTTTATAGTGAAGAGAGATCTCGACTTATATTACCCCTTTTATCAGAATTTATACGCTTGCAATACTATTTGGAATTTTCTCCCGAAATTTTACGTAAATTCCTTTTATTTATTTATTTATTTATTTATTTATTTCCAACAAATCTTTATTCCTTATTTAAAAATACTTACATATGAACATATGCATATACAAATACTAATTTAAAACATCACATGTATCCACATGGAAAAAAAGAAGAAACATAATTGTTGAAAGTAAAGAAAGAGAAAGATTTGTAAGAAAAAGGAAAGAGAAAAGAAAAATAGAAAAAAGGGGGGAAAGAAAAAAAAGGAGGAAAGAGGGAAACAGCAAAGAAAAGAATTAAGGCAAAAGAAAATCAACAGTAAGCATACACAGTTGATCTTCTAAATGTACTTCCACTGCTTTTACAACGGTTCATAATTCTGATTTAATACTTTATTCTATCTGTCATTTTTTATACTTTTACCAATTATATACAAATCTTCAAATCTCTACTCTACTTAGCCATATTTTCATCTTATTATTCTAAACACAGCCAGTATCTTAATGACTATCTGAGTAGGCAAGGAGTGAATGTGAGACGTAAATTCCTTTTAGAAGACTCTTTGAGCTCAGTATCCTATGCTGTGGCCAAATTCTGCACCCTAGATATTAGAAAACGTAAATCTCTTCTATTGAATAATATGCTATAAATTCTTTTAGTGCTGTTTTCTCTCTGGCCCTTTGGATTTTGCCCTCCTGTGATGATGATGTTGTTCGTCTTTTGTTTGGAGTTGTGTTGCTTTGTATTGCTGGGGCCTGCTGTAATAAAACTGAACTGAACTGAACATATACAGTAGGTGAGGAGAGGAGGTGGGGGGAACTCACCTTCATCCGGTCGATGTTCACTTCCAGTTTCAGCTGCTCCACCGTCTTCCTCGCCTCTGCAATCTTGGCCATGTTGTTAGACATTATCCCTCACCCGGCTGGAGTGGCCTTGTGGTCAGCAGGTGGGCAGAGAGAGAGAAAGAGACAGGCCGACAGTAATATTCAGTGGAACCAACTGACCTCTGACCTCTCCTCCCAGATTATGGGTCCAGCGACATTCACAGAAGCCGTAATTTCAGCAGAGCAAACCACAGCCATTATTGACCTCTCAGAATACCGTTGTTAGCTTGGGAGGGGGAATCAGTCTGGATGATGCCCCGAGCCCCTTCCAGTTATTGGGTTCCTGTACCTGATGAGGGTTAGAATCTAACAGAGCAGGTTGCTGAACTGATCAGACAAGTTTCTTTGCAGGACAATGACCACAGCTGGCCGCTTAAGTGCCCTCATCAACGTCCCAAAAAAAAAATAGTCATGTTGCAAGAGTGGCCTCCAGGTTAATGGGTGGGCCTTTCCTAGCTCCTAGGTAGGAGTAGTGTGTGAGAGCTGGGCTGCAAGCTGGAGACACAGATTCATGCTTGCTCTGTGCTGGATCCAAAGTTGTCATTTTTGAGCTATTTTTATGGGAAATCACAAAAAAACCCCGACACTGCCGACATGGGTTGCCATACGTCCGGATCTTCCCAGACATTTTTTTCCAATTTCCGCACGGAAAATGCTGCCTCCTGCAGTATTCTGGATATGTCTGGGAAATTCTGGACATATGACAATACTAATATATGGGGGGGGGACTTTTTTGTGTGTGTGCAAGAGATTCTTTCTGCAAATGTGGCATTAGGAGAGATGCAAGTTAAGCGCTGGTTGGTTTTTGTGCAGCTTTTAGAAACAAAATAAAACCACAAGTGAGGCTGCGTTTTAGGTTGTTAAGATTAGAAACTCAGAGAGGGCGAAATCGACAGATTTATCTCTCCTTACTGATGAGAGCCACAGCCTTATAACATCTGCAGAGAGGCAGGTCTCTCCACCCGCTATGGGCAAAACATCTTGAATAGCACAGGACTGCTAAATCTTACTAAATTAAGTCCTTGGCGAGTTACACAATGTAGATAACACGGCTCTGAGCACTTGCTTTCTAAAAGCTGGTCCCTCTGGGAGCGAAGGGGTTCTTCAGTTAATGAGCCAGAATCAATAGCTGGTTCTTCAATGACTGCTATTTAACCACTCACGCCGGTAGGGGGCAAAGTGCTGTTTCGAAAGCAGAACCAACACACTCCGAGAAGGTGCAAGAAGAGTGGAAGAAATTTAAAGACTATCTGAAACAACGTGAAAAGTTGGACATTTGAAGTGAAATCAGTGAATATAATAGGTGATAGCTATATAATGTTAGGTTAAAATAGTATATAAGAAGTTAAGATTTTGTTTTTTTATATATTAGATGTTATAGTTATGAATAAGGTGATAAGATAAGATGTTATTTGAAGATTAAGAATAATGGTGAATGATTGTTAAAATAGTTACAAAGTTACTAAAGTAAATTAGAATTGAACGCAGAAGAGAGAACGGAGGAAGTCCCCCTAAATAAGATTAGAAATAAGGTTATAATAAGTAGATTGGTGTGTTCCTGTGTTTTTGTAGGGTGATAGGTATGTATTAGTTTTATATGATTGTTATTTGTATTTTGTGTTGTGTTTGTTTTTATATGTAGAATGTATGTTTTTTATTTGATGTTTTGTGTGGAAATACCAATAAATTATATATATATATATATTTTAAAAAAACGAAAGCAGAACCAACACAAATCCCTTGTCCAGAGAGCCTGCCCATCTATGCCCCAAACTTATAAATACCTTTGGTGAGTAGCCGAAGAGTAGCATTTGGGGTTGTTGTGCTGGGACTTTTCCGTTTAACGAAAAGGCTGTGTGTGCACTGGATGAATTTCGTTCAGATGCCTTAATTAATAGCACCGCAACAACAATTGGTGTCCACGCCGTCTGGCTCTGCCAGGTTCGCCCGCCCTGAGAGTTTAATAGTTTAATAAAGGAAACAGAGCCCAAAAGAGAGGCTCGAGTGGATGAAGGGGAAGCTGAACAGCTGGGCGTGACTGAGGAACAGCGGGAAGTCCAGAGGCTGAGCCAGGATCCAAGAGAAAAGGGAATTAGCTACACGGCAGGAGTAGCAAGTGGGTCGTGGGGGGCAAATGCAACTCATTAGCCCCCTTCCTTCCAGCTCCATGCGTGCTCCTGACCCCTCACATCAGCCATGCTCAAAGCCGTCAGCTAATTGAGAAGCCCCCTGCAAGGGAGAAGGGGAGGTTTTGGCACACGGAAATCATAAAAGTATGTGGGGACATTGGGAGTGGTGCTCCATTGTGTGCAGGGAAAGTGCAACAGGGGAGGGACAGAATCGGTATTCAGTACCAAGACCCACCACCTCTGAAGTATAGAAAAAGCCAGCAGTGCCTCTGAGCATGGGCAGAGTCATTTTGCTGCCCGCCAAGCAACTTGCGCCATGATTCAAGCCAGCCGGCGTACAGAACCCGGCACAGGGTTGAAGAATGTGGCTCCCAGACAGCCCAGCTCATTTGCTGGCGGGGGGGGGGGGGTTGGAGTCACAAGGAGTGGGGAATTCAGGATTTGCGGACATAAGGTGAGGGACGGGTTTGAGCCAAGTTGGTTTCTCAGTGGTCTGCTGCAGAGCAGCCGAAGCACTAAGCAAGAGGGCCTCTGAGCACGTGCAGAGTACGCACCTGTGAGTGCAAAGGACAGCTTACATGGGGTGGCCACGGGTGTCTCAGCCTGGTGCCCTCCAGATTATTTAGACTACAGCTGTTGGCTTGGGGTGATGGGGGTTGTGGTCCAAAACACACCTGTAGGGCACCAGGTTGGAGAAGGCTGTGATTCATCACCAGCTTTTCCCTCCCTCCCTCCCTCCCTGTGGAGGCGCCAACTCACTGCACTGCCCCTCCCATGCCAGCTGTGCCCAATGCCCTTTGGAGTTTGACAGCTGCTGCCGAGGGAGAAAGGAGGTCCCTCATCTTGGATCTACACAGGTAAATATCAGGAGGGGGAATGAGCTCTTGTAAGGCAAGAAGGTCGACCCAGAGAACGTCTCTCTCCCCATCGTATCTCACGACCACGGTAACACCACTTGGGTTTTTAAAAGACGCGGACTAGCAGATCCAGTTCACAGGCAGAGTGCACAATATTGTGGCAGGTATAATTGGCAAGTAATTTCCTGGGTTCAGGTGCAAAATTCAGTGGGGAAATCCACACCATGGCTGCTAAGAAAGGGGTGCTTGGTCATCTTTTGGGGACTTATTCTTTTGGGGAGTCAAGTCAGACCATTAGTCCATCTAGCTCAATAGTGTCCACACTGACTGGCAGCAGCTCTCTGGGGGGTTCAAGAAGGGGTCTTTTCCTAGCCCTACATGCTGTCGGGGATCGAATCTGGGAACTTCTACATGCAAGGCAGATTGCTCCGCCACTGAGCCTTTCCACCTTGAGGGCTTCACACTCTCAAGGCCTCAGTTCTACCACCTGTTAAAAGGGCGCAATAGTGACTTAAATAGAAGTTTTGCCATTTAAGAGGGATATCTTGAGTATTAAGGATAAAATCACAACATTGGAGCATCTGTTAAATAGCTTTGGCTAGCTGTTTGTGGTTCATTGCCCCTCTACCTTATAAGAAAGCAAGAAGATGGTAGCCCAAGGCGACTTTTCAAAAAGGAATCTAGCTCATGAGAAAGCCAACGTTTCAAACCCACATCCCCATATGGATGAGCAAAGCCTGAGATATTTTGTTTTAATGCCGTTTCGTGGGGAGAAGGAAGCTCCCTCTCTTTGCAGCCATGAACAGTGCAGTCCTGTGCATGCCTACTCTGAAGTAAGCCGCACTGAGTTCAACAGAAAATGTGTACAGGATTGCAGCCTAACAGTGCATTCCTAACCGCATTTCCCCAGAAAGAAGTCTTGTTGAATTCAGGTGCGCTTGGTGTGCAATTATTAAGCATTGCTTACATGCCATTTTGTATTTTGAATTCTGCCTCATATACAGTATTGCAGATATTTTTTATTTCCTGCCAGTCCACACTAAACTTGTATAATTTGATTCCCCGCAAGAGAAACAGAGAGCATGGGGAAGCGTTGTGATTTTAAAATTTGTTTCCGGCAGGGAATTTCAACTTGGTAAAAAGTTAAATAAAATGTTAGATGAGACGGGGAAGATCTGCCAAGAAGACCTAACTCGGAAAGCCAGAGATGCACTTGGGGGAGAAGCGAGGATTTTAAAAAGTACCTCCCCAAAGGTGCAGGATCCACCTACCTTGGCCAGATCCAACACCAAGTCAATCCTCACGCACTCGGAAATCACTTCAGAAAGCGACAGTCAGAGCAATAAGCCTCTCGCCCAACCCAACCCTTTGCCTTGCCTCTCCCCAGCCTGGGACAGCTCCGGGTTCGAAAGGAGGCACAAGCAAGGGGAGAACTCTCGCTGTTACCTGTTGTCCACGACCGTCCTTGCAGAGCAAAGTGTCTCCTCTCTGCTGTCTCTGGTCGGAATGAGCAGCTGCCGCCACCTGGGGCATCGGGAGCCGCAGGCAAGCAGGCAGGGAGGGGAAGAAGGGAGGGAGGCGCCTCCCAGCCCACCCCTGGGAGACTCGGCTTCAGAGGAAGGCAGCTTGTAGGAAGGGGGGGGGGAGAGGAAAAGTCGGCCTAAGCCCTTCGGAGAGAACTGGCTTGGATTTCAGGTGTCTGGGGTCTGAAGGACCTGCTGGACCAGGTCAATGGCCCATCCAGTCCAGCATCCTGCTCTCACAGCGGCCAGACACATGTCTGTTGAAGAAGAAGAAGAAGAAGAAGAAGAAGAAGAAGAAGAAGAAGAAGAAGAAGAGTTTGGATTTGATATCCCGCTTTTCACTACCCGAAGGGGTCTCAAAGCGTCTAACATTCTCCTTTCCCTTCCTTCCCCACAACAAACTCTCTGTGAGAGACTTCAGAGAAGTGTGACTAGCCTAAGGTCACCCAGCAGCTGCATGTGGAAGAGCGGGGAAGCGAACCCGGTTCCCCAGATTACGAGTCTACCGCTCTTAACCACTACACCACACTGGCTCTCACTGTCACACTGTTGGAAGCCTGCAAGCAGGACCTGAGCACAAGAGGAGCTCTCCCTTCATGGGGTTTCCAGCAACTGGTACCCAGAAGCATTGCTGCCTCTATGGAGGCAGAGCACGGCCACTGTGGCTAGTAGACATCCTAGAATTGTAGAGCTGAGAGGGACCCCAGCGGGTCAATCTAATTTAGTGGCGTAGGAAGGTGGGGGGCGTTGAGAGCGGCACACCCCCTGTTCCAGCCTGGAAGGGGGGGTGACAATCGGCGCCACCCCTCACGACTCCCAAGCCGCCGCCCAGCACCACTTCCGTGTGGTGGCTGCTCACACTGGGTATGTTTAGCCTGCAGAAGAGAAGGTTAAGGGGTGACATGATAGCCACGTTCAAATATATAAAAGGATGTCATATAGAGGAGGGTGAAAGGTTGTTTTCTGCTGCTCCAGAGAAGCGGACACGGAGCAATGGATTCAAACTGCAAGAAAGAAGATTCCACCTAAACATTAGGAAGAACTTCCTGACAGTGAGAGCTGTTCAACAGTGGAATTTGCTACCAAGGAGTGTGGTGGAGTCTCCTTCTTTGGAGGTCTTTAAGCGGAGGCTTGACAGCCATCTGTCAGGAATGCTCTTCCAACTCTATGATTCTATGAACTCTCTGCTCGCGCCCAGCTTTGCTCCTTTCCCGGTGGTGGTGAGGCGGAGCTGCCTCCGTCAAGGGGTGGTGCCCCCACCCGCAGCCTGGACAGACTGCGCTCCATAGCACGCATGCACCGTGACGTCACGACACACACGCGCTACAGAGTGGCACCCCGGGGGATGCCCCCATGTTTGTGGCTCCGTACACCACTGCCCTTTTCACCTGTGTCCAGAGGAGCCCTGTGCTGAAGCTAGGAGACTTTCCCTGTAAACCTTTAAAAAAACCTTAAAGCAAAACCGAAGGGAAAAAACTGCTACAATAACACAGCCAGATGCTGCCTCAGTCCAGACTATTCACAAAGGGAAACTGAGACAAGGCTGAGGAGACGAATTGGGGGGGGGGGGGACACACGACGACAACACAAGACAGACAGTTCAAAAGGGGGAGGGAAAGTGAGCAGACCAGCAAAGACCAGCATTCCCTGTCTTTGGGCACCAGAGGGAACCAAATCCACATGCTAACATGGGAGAATGGCTTTATCTTTGGCTATCCCCCACTCGCAGATTAGCTGTAGCTGTGGGTCCTGTGAGTGAGTGAGTGGCATCTGCGGGTGACATCCTCAGGTGCCAACAGTTGCCAGACCATTCCACGTCCTGATCTGGTTGGCAAGGAGGTGGATGGCGTGGTAGGCCCCTGCCATTGTCCACATTATTCTAGGGTGATGTTTTCTTACTTCAAGCTGCCCTGAGGGCTTCCGATGAGCCAAACAGTGGGGTGGAAAAGGTGCAATAAATAGCCCGCATTCAGAACACAACCCATACCCCTACCTATAACGTGCATTGAAAAAGAACAGGGAAAAATACTCATGTGACCAGTTAGGTGGCAATATTTGGTCACCAGTATTCTTAGAGCCTAGGGCTTGCCGATCACTCAGCTGCCCAACCACCAATGTCCTCCCAGGGCTGATGGGCTTAATAGATCAAGTTCTCCCCAAACTCTCTGGGGAGCTAGGGGAGTCCTATGTAAGGATAAGGGGTGTGGGTGGCGCTGTGGTCTAAACCACAGAGCCTAGGACTTGCTGATCAGAAGGTTGGCGGTTCGAATCCCCACAACGGGGTGAGCTCCCGTTGCTCAGTCCCTGTTCCTGCCCAGCTAGCAGTTCGAAAGCACGTCAAAGTGTGGGGATTCTTTGCTGGAGCCTCCCGCGTGCAGGACAAGGTCAACTGCACACGGGATACCAGTTGCTGGGGATCTGCGGCCAGCGTCTCACGTGCGTCCTTGCCGCCAATTCTTCCGCAATCTAACCTCTCTTAATCTAGCTAAACCTTTACCGCCAATTCTTCCGCAAGCTAACCTCTCTACCTCTTGCGCGTGCTTCCAACCCAACCAACCCGTTCCCAAACCCCGACTACCTGAACGATTGATTGAACCTGACTATCTGAATCTCTGCCCAAAACGGGGAGCCGCAGCCTTTTATTGACAACGAACAGGCAACGTCATGATCAATACTTTTACCAATCAGAACACTGTTGCTGCCCTTGAAAAGGGTGGGAAGCAGATTAACTGACCATTAACAAGTTTAAACCTTTGGAGCCAAAAAGTCTGAGCGGAGGGATCTCAGTGGCAAGACGCCTACTGAGTCCTGCTTTCACTTTCGCTTTTACTCGGAAGTATACGTTAAATAGTGCACATAATTGACATTAACCAGATACAAATGATTGCGGGTGCAAAGACACCCACGGAGTGTATTCCCACATCAAAGTGCAAGTAGATAAATAGATACCGCTCCGGCAGGAAGGTAAACGGCGTTTCCATACGTTGCTCTGGTTCGCCAGAAGCGGCTTAATCATGCTGGCCACATGACCCAGAAACTGTTTGCAGACAAACACCAGCTCCCTCCGCCTATAGAGCAAGATGAGTGCCACAACTCCAGAGTCGTCCGCGACTGGACCTAATGGTCAGGGGTTCCTTTATATAGGTAAAGGGACCCCTGACCATTAGGTCCAGTCACGGACGACTCTGGGGTTGCGGCACTCATCTTGCTTTATTGGCTGAGGGAGCCGGCGTACAGCTTCCGGCTCATGTGGCCAGCATGACTAAACCGCTTCTGGTGAACCAGAGCAGCACACGGAAGCGCCGTTTACTTTCCCGCTGGAGCGGTACCTATTTATCTATTTGCACTTTGACGTGCTTTTGAACTGCTAGGTGGGCAGGAGCAGGGACCGAGCAACAGGAGCTCACCCCGTTGTGGGGATTTGAACCACCGACCTTCTGATCGGGAAGCCCTAGGCTCTAAGGATACTGGCGACCAAATATTGCCACCTAACTGGTCACGTGAGTATTTTTCCCTGTTCTTTAGACCACAGCGCCACCCGCATCCCTTATCCTTACATAGGACTCCCCTAGCTCCCCAGAGAGTTTGGGGAGAACTTGATCTATTAAGCCCATCAGCCCTGGGAGGACATTGGTGGTTGGGCAGCTGAGTGATCTCAACAGATCCACCTGCAGAATCCAGGGGTCCTACGCAAAAGATTTGGAAGGCTTACATTACATTAAACAACCTGATTAGATTGCCCCCTCCATCCTTCCCTCTGGGAGTCACTTACCAGATCGGATTCCAGCAGCGGAGCAAACCCTCGCAGGCTGAGCTTCTGTACTTCCTTGTTTCTGTGCTCTAGCCAAAGGAGGAACTGTGCCAGGGTTTCCTTGCAGAACTGGATGACCAGGCGGTTGTTGGGCAGCTAAAGAGCCCCAAAGAGAAGGACGCTTACCAGGGAGGAGACCAGGGAGGAGAGTGTTAGGGACACTCTCCTTGCCCCCACAAAGCACTTCTCAGATGGAGGCTAATACATGTTTTCACATTATCCACCATCTGTAGTTTTATTACACACTCAAGAGTTGTATGCAACTAAGTTCTGCTCCGAGTAGAGCCATTGAAATGAATGGAACTAAAGGAGTTATGTACATTGATTCCAATGGGTCTACTCTGAAGATGGCTAACAGTGGAGACAACCCTTAGGATAAAAGTAGCCGTGACACCAAGAGGCGCAAAGTCCAAATTCAGATTGGGACCTGGTGAGGAAAGGAGGGGGCCTTCAATCCTTCGCTCCCATGGGGGTTACAATCTATACTGGGAAGGGTGCCTGTTATCTGAATCAGGAGAACGGAGAACCCTTTAAATGGGGAACCTTGTTTCATGAAAAAAATCACGAGGCACACCACCATTAGAAAATGTTAAAAAAAATTAACTCTGTGCCTATATTGACTATAATATAAAGTAATTCTCTTGAATAGGAATCAAATAAACAATTTTTCCCACGGCACACCAGGCAACATCTCGCGGCACACTAGTGTGCCGCGGAACAGTGGTTGAAAAACACTGCTTTAAACCACCCAGAAAACAATGTTATTGGATGGCTTTATGTAGATGACGATCATAATCATAAGGAGAGCAAAAAAATCTCAAAATATTCTCCATACTTTCACCAAAAAACAATTCCTGAGGTTCCTTGGAAAAAACCGTGGCGGTTGAATTGATTTGTAAAGGCCCTGAAACACCCATTCTGCCTATTTTCTGAATGAAATCAAGGAATGCTGAGGCCATGGCGAGGCTCAGCAAGATCAGCTGGTGAGGACCCTAGAGCCAATGCTGGGCTTGGGAGACCCTCTTCCATTCCTCTGGGAAAGAGACAGGAGAAAGTCTCCACAGCCCATTTGCTCCACCCATTTGTCCACACTCTTCCTTCAGCGCCTGTTCCCCTCACCTCCAGGAAGATGGCTGCAGCGACTTCTGGCACCCCGGCAGAGTGCTTACTCTTCAGAGCTGAAATGATGCATGCCGCCAACCCATGAATCCAGCACTGGCACCCATTGCTGAAGCCCCTGAAATGCGACCAGGAGCTGTGCACATGAACGCCGTGAGATGGGTGGATATTCCTCCGTCTGGAAGATGACGTTCATGAGGCTCGCCAGACATTCCTGGAAGAGACAGGGGGGGAGAAGTCACTTTCTTGGTGTTCCTTGGCTCTGAACTGGGATGCTGCACGCTGGGGGGGGGGGGAGGCTGCATGCAAATACCCTTCTGCCTTCTTCTGAAACGAGGGCTTGTATCTCACTGCAATCCACTTGTCTCTCACTGATTGTCTTGGATCAGCAGATGGAGCGAGTGAGGGTGATCTGCAGAGCGAAGGACCACCTTCCAGATCTTGCCACTGTCGCTATGAAGTGAAAAACAAGATAAAGCAGGCACCCCCGACCTTTGGCCCTCCAGATGTTTTGGACCACAATTCCCATCATCCCTGACCACTGGTTCTGTTAGCTAGGGATCATGGGAGTTGTAGGCCAAAACACCTGGAGGGCCGCAGGTTGGGGATGCCTGAGATAAAGGGTCAGATCCTTTGGGTGAGAGATGGTCAACTACCACAAGCGACTTCCGGGGGGGGGGGGCAGATCCAGCCTAGAGGCAGCCAGTGGACCAGCTTTACTATAAACCAGGGGTAGGTAACCTAAGGCCTGGGGGCTGGATGCGGCCCAATCACCTTCTCAATCCAGCCCGCGGACGTTCCGGGAATCAGCATGTTTTTACATGGGTAGAATGTGTGCTTTTATTTAAAATGCATCTCTGGGTTATTTGTGGGGCCTGCCTGGTGTTTTTACATGAGTAGAATGTGTGCTTTCCTTTAAAATGCATCTCTGGATTATTTGTGGGGCATAGGAATTAGTTCATTTTTAATAGATAGATAGATACAGTGGTGGTGCTGTATCTATACAGAATTATAGATACAGAATTATGGTGCTGGAGGAGACTCTTGAGAGTCCCATGGACTGCAAGAAGATCAAACCTATCCATTCTCAAAGAAATCAGCCCTGAGTGCTCACTAGAAGGACAGATCCTGAAGTTGAGGCTCCAGTACTTTGGCCACCTCATGAGAAGAGAAGACTCCCTGGAAAAGACCCTGATGTTGGGAAAGATGGAGGGCACAGGGAGAAGGGGACGACAGAGGATGAGATGGTTGGACAGTGTTCTCGAAGCTACTAACATGAGTTTGGCCAAACTACGAGAGGCAGTGAAGGATAGGCGTGCCTGGCGTGCTCTGGTCCATGGGGTCACGAAGAGTCGGACACGACTGAACGACTGAACAACAACAAAGATACAGTGGTCCCTCGACTTACGAATTTAATCCGTTCCGAATGCACATTCGTAGGTCGAAAAGTTTGTAAGTCGAAAAAGGGTGGAGGAGGGGCAGCAGACGTCCCTTTTCCTTCCCTGACAGAAGTGACTCCATTTTGAGAGGGGCGGGGGTAACTTATCTACTTTGGAGACCTTGGGCGGCTGCAGACGGCTTAGCTCCTTTGTCAAGGGAACTTTGCCGGGTGATGTGGCATTTGATCGAATCCAGATGGGATTCCAGTTCCTTCGACCTGATGTCATGTTTGTGTGTGTGTGTGCATGCGCAGGGCCTCGCTCACAAGCACGCACCCGCAGACATGCCCGTGAGGTGGTCACCTCCTGACTCGGGTTTCGCCTGCCTCCCCCTTTGCGGCAGCTGCGATAAAGGATGCCGAGGGGGCTAAAATTAACCCCAGGAAAATCTCAGGCCAGCGTCTGGAACAGATCAGAATCATTCCAGACACCAGGAGACGGGGGGAGGGAGGCATGTGTCTGTGCGTGTGCACATAGTTCAGCGCACTTTGGAAGAGGGTGAAAGAGAGATTGCAAACAGAAGGAAGAGAGAAAGGAGAAACACAGAGAGAGTTAAGGTTTAAAAAACACAGCCCTTTAAAGCAGCAGCTGAGCGAGAAAGTAAAAATCAGGGTCTCCGGGAACTTTGAGACCCCCCACCAGGCGTGGAGAAGGCAGTTTAAGTAGCACCACAGGCCGCTCTGCACATGCTCAGATGCACCCCTCATTTATTAACCCACTTTGCACAAGGGTTGACAACCAGCCAATGTAACATAGTGTTTAGGACCTGGGAGACCAAGGTTCAAATCCCACCAGGACTCAGCCATGAAACTTTCCTTGCATATGCTACTATTCAGAATTCTCAGTAATTTTTCCATTTTAAGTGAGAATATCCTAATAACCTGTTTTGTTTTGTTTTGCAAACCATTTACTAGCCCTCACTAGTAATTTTTATTTATTAAACAAAATAAAAATAAAAAGCATTACTAGCCCTCACAACACCAATATTTCCCCCCCCCCCCCGGGGATATGAATGAAACAATCAACTTAATTGTGGGGATTATACGAGGAGTGGGGCCACCTTGGGCTCCTTGAAGTGGCAACAAATAAAAATACAATAAATTTTACCCTCTTGAACGTTTGCGAGAAAAAAAGAGGTTGTAAAGCCAGAAACGCACACATGGGGAAGGACAAGGTTGTGGGTTTTAATTTCGTTATTTTTGTTAGGTGTCTGGGGGGGGGGGCGCCTCTCGACTCCAGTTTCGCCAGCCCCTATGTGGTGGCAGCTGTGATATAGGTAGCAAGGGGGCTATGGGGGGGGGTGCCGGACCCACTGCCTGGGGTCCTTCTAAGAAAGATTTATTCCTGATCTATCTGACTTTTTCTGGGGGAATCTCCTTTGCCTTTCGGCAGGAACCTCAATGCATTTGGGCTTTTAGTCTATTTTGAAATGTTCAGTTTAGTTGTCTTAATTTTTTGTTAAGCCCTGTTTTTTATTTTTTGCTTGAATTTTGTATGTGAGGGAGCAGCACAGAAATAAACTTTAATATATATTTAAAAAAAAGCCTAATGTTCAGGCGCCTCCTACACATGCTCTTTAAAGTAACTTTTCCTTTCTTTTTAAAGCCATTTCTCCCTAGAAAAGGCATCCTCCACATACAAGGAGTGATTTTGACCAAGCCTTTCTTAGAGATTCTTTTTATTTCTCTAAACTTAAACATCTGAGACGCAATAACCTTCAGGTGCCCCAAATCCCTGCCCTTCTGGGGTTGCCCACACAGGAAATTACTCGATAAATAACCTTTATATCCTGGTTTAAATCACGGTTATATCGTGTTTAATAGCAATAACGTTTGGTTTATTTCAATAAATAATGTTTCTATCATGGCAGAGTGTTCCGTGGATTTCACATGTGTTACCTCAGCCTTCCTATAAGGTAGGCCTGTCCAATTCTCCTGACGTTAAGGACTGGCAACAGGATGAGGGAACGTAACCTGGCCTCCCAGTGACTCCAAGGCAGGGGCGAGATTTGAACCCGGGACACGGTATTGCCCAGCTTTCTGCCCCCACTTTGCCCCGCCTCCGCCACCATCTCGGTTCCTCGGCTCCTAATTAACCAACTTGGGCAATTCGAGACACCTGTCTCTCCTCTCACGCTTCCGGTATAGGGAGCGGTTGGTGCCGTTGCCATGGCGACTCTTCTGCAAGTGCCAGCATCCTCTGTGATGCGGGCAAAGGAGATGAGCACCTTAACCCTTGCTGGGTACCATCCATCTTGTGCGTTCTCTCACATATCGCGAAACCATGGAATTGCAACGCATGTTCTAGAACTTTCTGCAGTAGGCAAACGTCACCCGCTAGCCGCCAACTTTGGCCTGGAAAGGCCTCAGCAAGCCCTCCTGTCTCTGCTGCCTGCCTGGGGCTGACGAAACAGGGGGAGAAGCATCTCTTAGCCCCCCAAATGTGGCTGCAGGTTGTGTCGGCTCTCTTCCCAGCATCCTTTTATTGGTTAACCTGTTCTGGCCTTTGGAGAGGGCTTGTGGGGATACGTTTTTGGTGACTTCCCGCACTTTGCCGCAGCACAAAAACCTTCCGCGCTATGCACGGAAGAAAAGGAGATCCGGCCAAGGTTTGCTCCCTGGATCCCTCCGCGCTTGCAAGAAAACGCGCCAGGAAGCTTTTGAGTAACGGCCGAAAGCTGTTTCCCGCCCGGAAACACAGCCCAATGCAATGTTGCGATTGGTTTGTGCAAATGCTATGACGTTGTTCAGTTTATCAATAAACGGCCCCTGCTCTCTGTAGCGTTGTGTAGAGTGCGCGAGACAAGCAAAGAGAGAACAAGTGATGCGAGACAAGCAAGAGAGAAAGCGAAAGAGAAACCAACGCACAGAGTAGTAGTTGGGAGAGCGCAACTCCACCATTGACTGCAGTCTCTTATTTTCTATTTTTATTTGGCCGCTTTCTTACTTTTGGCCGCACCTTTTGCTCTGCCTATCCTTTCCTCTTCGGAACCTTCAGAAACCTTCGTAACGAACTCCAAACAACTTCTCACGACCTTCAGCTTCATAACCAGCAGACCCATCACAACCAGTGGGAGCAGGCACTCCAGAATTACTGGTTATCCCAGAAGTTGGTTATCCCCACAAGGGCTAATTTGGGTCATCTTTGACCCTGTTTCGGGCACTGTTTTTGAAACTCGTACATATATGATTCAGCTGCTTCCTTTAGCACTTTGTGTTCCCCAGGAAAAAAAAATGGATGGTCCTTTGGCCAGGGTCTCAGGCTCAGCTAAGGCCTCACTCACATTTAGATGCTTGCTAATGGGGGGGGGGGAGATTTGGTAAGTTTCGCAACTTGTCTTGATGTGCAGCACACAAAAAATTGGACACACGTTCTCAGCTTTCCCAATTTAAGCAAATAAGAAGATGCTATTTGATTAAAGAACCTTTTTTTTTGTTAACCAATATATATACATATTAATATATATACATACTAAAATGAGCCTAAAATGTTCATAAATATTAACAAGCATATGCTACTATTTGGAATTCTCAGTAATTTTTCCATTTTAAGTGAGAATATCCTAATAACGAAGTTACGAAGAGTCGGACATGACTGAATGACTGAACAACAACAACAATCCTAATAACCTGTTTTGTTTTGTTTTTTTGTTTTGTTTTGCTTTACAAACCTTTTAAAAGCATTACTAGCCCTCACAACACCAATATTTTTTTCCAGGGGATGTGAATGAAACAGTCAACTTACTCTCTCACTCTCTCTCTCTTTAATAATATTTTTTTTTATTAAATATTTTCCTCGTTTACAAAAGCACATGCATTGCCTCTTCCTTCAGGTTGTGTTTTCTCTGTGTGTGTGTGTGTGTGTGTGCGTGCGTGTGTTTGATTTTAATTATCCTTCGACTCAATTGCTTTCCTTTACTCTTGCATGTCATCGAAGCATATTCCCTTGTTTAAACAAATAAAATTAGATAAATATGAATGCAAATACTTTGGTTCTGGTGGTCCAGGATTAGATCGTGATGAACAGAGTCCTCTCGGATCAGCAACTACTTTAGCACAGCTTAGAGCAGCTGTCTTCCTCAACCTCGGCCCTCCACATGTTTTGAGACTACAGTTCCCAACATCTCTGACCACTGGTCCTGCTAGCTGGGGATCATGGGAGTTGTAGGCCAAAAACTTCTGGAGGGCCTAGGTTGAGGAGGCCTGGCTGAGAGGGCTTCAGAACCTGGAAGCGGCCTGGGGATCACAGGACCTTTGAGGGTGCTTGCTAAAGAGCACTTTGTCGCCGAGTGCGAGAGAGGGGCGACAGGGCCTTTCCCCACCAGCCACGCAAATCTTCATACAACTCAGCAGCTGGTGACGAGCGCCAAAATCCAGGCGCAGAGTAAAAGGGAGGAAAGGGAGGGGGTCTCGTGTCTCTCATCTGGAAAACATTAGGAGAGGCCCCGTCCACGACATGCGTTTCTTCCCCCCCCCTTTTTTAAAAGTCAGCCGCAACCTAGACGAAAAGGGACTCCAAAAGACTCCCTTCCCTCACCTCCCCCACGCTCAGGTTTCCATTACAACGACCCGGTGAGATATTCAGATGGTACAAATTAGGCACGCACTTCATAAAAGAAGCCTCTCTCCCCCCCCCCCCTCGGCCCCTCCAAGCCTGGTTCCAACTTAAGTTTCTACAATTCCCTAAACGTGCGTCAGGCGAAAGAAGTAAATCAAATCGTGAGCCCAAAGGACTCGCCCAGAGGGAGGAGGTTCTCTGTTGCCCTACTGCGTGAGTCACTGACCTGGCCCGGGAGACACACGATTCTGCTGTGTCTTTCCTTCGGGCGCAAAGATAGTAGCCCGTCAACACCTCCACCCTCGATGCAGAGACACAACAAGGACTCCACAGCGGGCCGATAAATAGCCTTTCTCCCAAACGGGTTGTATACCAAGGTTGCATCCACACCATACACTTATAAAGCACTATGATACCGCTTTAAACAGCCGTGGCTTGCCTCAAAGGATGCTGGGAGCTGTAGTTTGTTAAGAGTGCAGAATGCTCTTAGGAAACCCTCTCCCACCCACCCACCCCCTCAGAGCTGCCCCTGAGTTTTTAAACAAGAAATCCCCCTTCCCAGGTACTCTGGGGTGCAAACGTGGTGCTCAGCAATAAAGGGGGGGGGGCCAGAAGAATCGTGAATTTATTTCACAGTGGGCTGGGAAGAGAAAGAGAATCCAGATGTCAACCTGAAGGAGCGTCTTCACCCCCATTGTTTTGCCTGGAGACTGAGGTCCAGCGCCGAGGGCCTTCTGGCGGTTCCCTCCCTGCGAGAAGTGAGGTTGCAGGGAACCAGGCAGAGGGCCTTCTCGGTAGTGGCGCCCGCCCTGTCGAACGCCCTCCCATCAGATGTCAAGGAAATAAACAACTATCTGACATTTAGAAGACATCTGAAGGCAGTCCTATTTAGGGAAGTTTTTAATAATAATAATAATAATAATAATAATAATAATAATAATTATTATATCAACCCTTGTGAACACAACTGTATGCTTATTAGGAGACATAGTTTTGGGGTGCCGAAATGTGTCGTCCGTGCGCCCCTAAGCGAATGTGGCCCTTTTATCTGAAAAGGATCCCCTGTTCCTGATCTATAGAAATCACGGGGAGCAAAGGATCCCATTTCAAACACACAATGGCCCAGTCTTTGGGACCCAGGTTCAAAGACACACAAAAGTTCCTTTTTGGAGGAGGAGGAAGGGCTGTCAAGGAGGAGGAGGAGTTCAGCAAAGGAGGCCACTGGCTCATTTCTCTGGCTCCTGCCTTGCAGAAGCCGTTGCAATAATTTAGCTGAGCCAGGATTGCTTGGAGGGAGAAGGGCTGAGGGAAAGGAGCCGTGCTTTCCCCTATATTGGGGGCAGTTGGGGGATGGGAGGAGTGCCGAGCGTTCCTGGGGAAGGAATTTGGAAAAGCAGAACCCGCCTTCCTGGCTGCGAGGAGAACATCTGGTTTTCATAAGGGGCTGCAGCTCTGAGCAAAAGGGAATATATATATAAAAGAGAGAGAGAGAGAGAGGTGGACCTCAGATAGTGCAGAAAAAGCAGAATTTTGTCCCAAGCTGTCTGGCGGTTATAGGACTCAAATGGTCTCACAGGACCCAAGGATTTCCTGCAGTCGCTTTAAAGGGACGGTCCAGAATTGGAATCGCTTGGGATGGTTTGCATACTACGAGGACAAAAATTATCTATCTATTGTTGTAAGAGAAATTCTGCCCGAATTGTAAATTCTTAGAACACTATCTAGTTTGAGGCACAGCCCTGTTCTGCAACCAAATTAAAAGCTGCCTCTGAGCAAGTGCAGAGTGCATTCTCCCACAGCCACACGTTAAGCTTTAGGAACGGGGAGTTTCCAGAGAGGGGGATACTATTTTCAAGCAGGCTTGAGGCCTACAGCAAAAGCCTTTTTTTTCTCCCCTCTTTCAGAGTTTTGGCTCTTGCTCCATCTTACCAGGCTGGACTTTTAATTAAACCTCCATTCCTCAGCCCCTACTTGCTTGCTTTCCCCGTAAAAGAGATAAAAGGTTTTCTCTTTCTCCTTCTCCACCCTACCACACCCCTCGTTGTCAAATCCTTCTTTTTTTCTCTCCTCTCTTTCTCTTTCACACACAAATGCATTGCTGCAGTGAGAGTTATGCAAACCAGAAACACACTCTGTTCTTGCCTTCAGTTAAACAGATTTTGCAGGTTTTGGAAGCCTAACAAACCCCTACAAAATCTCTTTTTCCCAGGTCAAAAGCGGTGTGTGTGTGTGTGCGTTTGTGTGCACATCATCGCAGGCCCCTCTTTCAAACAGCCTTCAGCTCTCCAAATAAAACTATCACCTGGTTCAAGAGACGAAACCCAGAGCCCATGTTCCTCAGAAAACCCAGGTCCCCCAGAAAACCTACGCGGCTAAGCGTTTAAGCTTCATTGGCTTCTCAGCTTTATTTCTGGATCTCGGCCACAAAATTTAAGCTTTTAGGGCTGATTCGTACTGGGTTTCGCCGCGATTTGGCCAGCGTTTGAGGCAGCTAACTCGTAAAATGTGAAGGGGAGACTCACGTCTCTGAAATAAAAGGAGGGGTTGGCAGCTGGACTGCTCAAGGGCCCCCCTCCCAGTATCACCAGTGGCTTTCAAAGCTGCCAACCCAGAGACAACATAAATATGGAGGACCAAAAGCCTTTAGGAAAGAGGGGAGAGTCGTCCCCCCCATCGCCTTCTTTAAAGCAATACTCCTTTACAGGCAAGTTGTTGACCAAAAAGACATCATCCACACACAAAAACAACCCCCCAAGAAACAAAACACCGAATTTTATTTACACAGAGAGAAAGGATATCTTTATAGGAATACAAGATTGGCAGTGTCAATGCAGACTCGAGAGTTTTGCAACAAGAAACCTGGGCTCCTGAGAAGTTAACTGTACAAAAACCATAATAAATACCTCTCCTTTAAAAATGGACGGGATTAGAAAGGGGTGGCAGGAGGGGGAGCGAGACCACTTTAGCGATTTTTCGTGCAGCTGGGAAAAGAGAGTTAAGAATCATGGGCACCCCAAACTCTGTTCAAAGGCAGTGTTAACTTCCCCAGGTTTTCCCTGGGGGACAAAAATGGAACCGATCACTCAGTCCTGGGGTTGGAGCCAGCCCGGATGTCGGGGTGTGTGTGTGTGGGGAGTGCATTCGAGGGGGACCTTTCTGCCGAAAGAGGGACAAAATGGCTGCCCTCCTTCACACAGTCGTCATGACTTTGAGGGAGCCAGAGCGGAAGCGCATGATCTTCTTCTTCAGCGCGTGCGAGGCCTTGATCTTGACGAAGACCTTAGGCTGCCCGCCCGCAGCCTTCCCCGGCCCAGAGGCCGATACAAGCTGAGGAGAGAGCTGCTGCGGCCACACCAGGCCGCCGCTCTCGTCCGTGTCGCTGGACGCCCCGCTGCTGTAGGCCGGAGGCGAGTCCCCGTCGCTCAGGCTCGACTCGCTGTCTCCGTAAACAAGGCCTTCCTCCAGGCGGCACATGGGCGCTTGCCGGGCCGGCTCAGCCGAGCATTCGGAGTCGCTCCCGGCGTAGCTGTACCCCACCGGTCCTGCCCCCCGGCGGCTCCGGCGTGGCTCGGCGGCGCTCCCGCCGGGGGCCTCGTCCTGGCAGATCTCTGCTGTCGAGCGCCACTTGCGGTAGCCGGCGGCCACGTTGCCATGAGGCCGCCTCGGGCGGGCCGGCTTGCTGGTGGCCTCGTCCCGCTCAGCCGTGCCGTACTTGACCCCCGGTTTGTTGAGGAGGCTGTTCTCTGACTGCGAGCGAGCCGCCTTCCTCGACCTAGGGGAGCTTTTCCGGCCGCCCCCTTTCCTCCCCGCGGCCTCGCCGCCCTCCTCGCTGAAGCGGCATTTCTTGGGGGGCGCCGACACCCGCGGCCGCTCCCTGGGCAGCAAGGGGGCCCGCTCTGGTGACAGTTCCACGGAGCGCCCTTTGGTCAGGGGAGGGGGCTTCTTTTTGCCAGGCCGCAGGGCCTGCTGCGCCCGGGGAGGCTGCTGAGCTGGGATGTAGTGGGCCTTGACCATGAGGCAGGCCCCGTCCTCAGACTCGTAGGAGGCCAAGTCCTGGTTGCTGCCAGGGGTGACTCCGTCGTCTCTATCCAGCAGCGGGGACGATGGGTAGGCTGCTTCATACTGGTCAGCGGACGGAGGTCGCATATGGGCCAAGGCCTGCAGCTTGGGGGGCTTCTTGAGGCTGGCGTGGGGTGGGCTGTAGTCCTCAGAGGCTGCTTTGGCCGCCAGTGTCCTTTCGGCCGCGGCATCCCATGAGGACCAGATCCGCGTGGCTGCAGCGGCCCCCCCTTCATGGCCGCAGGGCGAAGGGGTGCTGCTGCCCCTCTCCATGGCCGGAGGGTGTTTGCGCTCCGTCGGCGGGGGGAGAAGCTCCAGGGGCCTCTTGCACAGGCTGTTTTGCCTGGCCACAGCGCCCTTGGCGGGCGGCTCCGAGCCCAGGCTCGTCCGGGGTTTGCTGCCCCTCACCAGCTGGCTGCGGCGGCGGACGAGGCGAGAGATGTAGCTCTCTACTTTGTGGCAGTGTGAGGCGGCGGCTTCCGAGTAGAACTGGAACTCGCCGCCGTAGGCATCCAGGCCCCCGTCCCCGTCTGCGGGGTAGGCCTGGGAGGCAGCCGAAGAGAAAGCGGGGTCTTCGTAGAGGTGGCTCCGCAGCAAGGGGTTCTGCAGGGCCACGGCGTGGAGAGGGCTGGGGTACAGGAAAGGGTCTGGCGGGTAGCTGGCGGGCTCTTCGGCGTAGTCGTGGGAACTGGAGTAGGGGGCAGAGAAGGAGCGGGGCACTGTGCTCCGATGGGGCCCGTCTTTGCTGCTGTTGCCCACATCGCCTGGGAACCGAGGCGGGAAGAAAAGGAGACAGAGAGAGAGAGAGAGAAAGAGGTTGGCTGAAATTCTCTGGCCACATTGCCGTCCTACATTTTAAAAGTGCATTTTAAACACGGCTTCTCCCAAAGAATTCTGGGAGCAGTAGTTCGTTGAGGGTGCAGCTGTTAGGAGACACCCCCACCCAACCACCATTCCCCACCAAGAACTACAATTCCCTGTTTCATATGAAGAGGGATTGATTGCTAAAGCACTCTGGGAATTTAAGCTCTAGCGGGGGGTCTCAGCACCCTCAACAAACTACTGCTCCCAGAATTCCATGGGGGAAGCCATGACAATTTAAAGTGGTATGATTTCGGATGTGTCACCTGCCTTTTTAGTTATTTATGATTTTCAGTTTTACACATTTCAATAGTTTGACAATCACTTCAACATTTCAAAACTTGACTTCCTTCCCCCTCCTTCTGCGGTTCCTTAAATTTATTTTAAATATTCTCTGCACATCCAAATTAACCTAATTAGCTCATTTATTCATCTACTTTAAATATATACTCTTATAAAACTGCAGGTTATTACAATAATCCTGCCAACGTTCTTATCTGTTTACAGTTTGTTTGTAAATATTCAATAAACCATTTCCATTCTTTTTATTAAAAGTTTGTTATCTTGATTTCTAATTTTTGCGGTATGTTTTGCCATTTCTGCATATTCCATAAGTTTTTGTATCCATTCTTCTTTTGCTGGGAATTCTTCTTCTTTCCACTTCTGATTAAGTAACATTCTTGACGCTGTAGTTGCGTACATGAATAAATTTATATACAGTTTGGGTAGCTCTGTCGCTATAATTCCCAAAAGGAAAGCTTTTGGGTTTTTTGTTTTTTTGTTTTACAAATGTTATTTTAAACATCTGTTTCAGTTCATTATATATCATTTCCCAGTGAGCTTGTGTCACCTGCCTTGGGCATCATCTACGCTATACATTTAAAGCAGTATTTTACCACAAGAATCCTGGGAGGGGTACTTTTTCAGGGTGCTGAAAACTATTAGGAGACCCCCCCTATTCTTCTCAGAGGGGTACAGTTCTCAGAGTGATTTAACAGTCAATCCCCCTTTGCAGAGAACTCAGGAAATGTGGGGTGTCTCCTTGCAACTCTCAGTCCCTTTAACAAACTACAGCTCCCAGAATTCCTGGGGGGGGAGCCAGGACTACTTTAAAGTGGTATCATGGTGCTTTAAACGTTGTGGCCCAGGCCCATCCCGACTTCCACACGGGTTATGCCTCAGAAGCCCCCACCCTCCAATCCCCTCCTTCCCTCCCCGCTGCCTCTTCCTTACCCACAGACTTAGGGCGCTCATTGGCGTAGCCCAAACGGGACTCGGGGCGGCCGATCCGGGAGTAGGACCCCGAGGCTGACGGGAAGCCGGAAGAGGAGTCCCCGAACCCAGAGGCAGGAGAATCGGAGGCCACCGCCGAATGCGCCCCCTCGTAGAAACCTGGCGGGAGAAATGGGCATCTAGGATTATCCTTTTGCCTCACCCTCCACCCCCCAACGTCAATACAGCCCAGGTGGTCAGGAAGGCCCAACAGAGACTTCATTCCCTATGGGTCTTGCGAAAGAACAACGTTAGACAAAAACGAATGATTTCCTTCTATCGGTCCATGATAGAAAGTGTTCTCTCATACTGTATCACGGTGTGGTACGCTGGTTTGACAGCCATGGACAGAAAGTCCCTACAGAGGGTGGTGAAGACAGCACAAGACATCATGGGCTGTCCCCTGAGTCCGCTAGATGTTATCGCAGGAGACCGTTGCCTCAGAACAGCGAGGAACATTCTCCGGGATGACTCGCACCCTGGCCAGCACAATTTTAATCTCCTGCCCTCGGGCAGGAGATATAAAGTGGTGCCTCGCAAGACGAAATTAATTCGTTCCGCGAGTGCTATCGTATAGCGGAAATTTCGTCTTGCGAAGCACGGTCGGAGGAAGCGCGGCTTTATGGGGGGAAAACAAAACCGCAAAACGTTGTCGATTTGCGAGTCGAGGCCATAGGAAACTTTGTCTTGCGAAGCACCCTTTCGCTAGCGAATGCCTTTCATCTAGTGAGTTTTTCGTCTAGCGAGGCATTCAGCTAGCGAGGTACCACTGTAGTAGCATGATAAGCCAAACCAACAGGTTAAAGAACAGTTTCTACCTGTGGGCTAAATGGAAGACAGCAACATTGCAGCTGACGTTCGGGGTCGGTGGTTGTATGACAGCACATCGAGTGTAACAAGGACTGAGAAATGGGGTGGAGGGGGGCTCGTTTAATCTCAATGTAAACATGTGGTACAGTGATGATAAAAACCGGAGTCAGGAGGTGACCACCTCACAGGCATGTCTGCGGGTGCGTGCTTGTGAGCGAGGCCCTGCGCATGCACACACACACACACACACACACACACACAAACATGACATCAGGTTGAAGGAACTGGAATCCCATCTGGATTCGATCAAATGCCACATCGCCCGGCAAAGTTCCCTTGACAAAGGAGCTAAGCTGCCTGCAGCCGCCCAAGGTCTCCTAAGTAGATAAGTTACCACCGCCCCTCTCAAAATGGAGTCACTTCTGTCCGGGAAGGAAAAGGGACGTCTGCTGCACCTCCTCCACCCTTACTCAAAAACTGGGAAGCCTCTGGAGGGGGCAAAGTGCCGGAGATGCCTTTGAAAATACCCCCCCCCCCCGATCTATTTATTAACCAATTTTGCAGGAGCCAAAAGCGTTGCAAAGAGGCAGATTTGCAGAGGTTAGAGTTCGAGGTAGAAAGGCCTAAGACTCCAGTGAGGAGACCTGTCTCAGTGGGACCATCTGAGCGGCCAGTTTCCCACGAGGTGGAGTTGATTGCAGATAATTTTAACCAAGAATTCTGTCTTATTTCTCTGGTGATCACTCATAGCCGAGTAAGATTGTCTTTCATAAACACGGTCTTAACAAAATAAAAAATAATAATAAAAAAATCTTTCCAGTAGCACCTTAGAGACCAACTAAGTTTGTTCTTGGTATGAGCTTTCGTGTGCATGCAGTGGTATCTGAAGAAGGATTTTATTTTTATTTTTATTTTTATTTTTATTTTTATTTTGACTATGGCAGACCAACACAGCTACCTACCTGTAACAGTGACAATAAAGTATTTCTATTCTATTCTACTTGCCAGCCTAGCCGAGGGGCTGGCTGGCCTTATTGCAAGGAGGCACAGCAGTGGGGTGGCTGAGGGTCAAATTATTTGGCCCTTTGCGAAGCCTGGAAGGGAAAGAGCAAACTCCTTCCCTAAACGCGGTCTGTGAACAAGAAGATAGCATTTATTCGGGGCGAAGCAACAGGCCAACAATACGGAAGTGACCAGGGGACTATAGTTGGGGTGTGGGTGATTTTTCCCTTACCTGAACTGGGCCAGCTGTCCGTCTCGCCTGCCTCCCCACAAGTCTTCTCAGGGTATAGTCTCAGCAGCCCCAGTTGCTGCTCCAGCTCCCACATCAAACCAGGCAGGGCATCCTGCAAAAAAAAAGCAGCAGCAGAGAAGATCAAAGTGGCTCAAAGAACTCCCATTATGGGTTTGAAGCTAATAAATCTACAGGTGAAACTCGAAAAATTAGAATATCATGGAAAATTCCATTTATGTAAGCAGTTGTTTTAATTAGCTACTGGAGTTTAACATATGAGATAGACTCATGACATTCAAAGGGAGATATGTCAACCCTTCGTTTGTTATAATTGTGATGATTATGGCGTACAGCTGATGAGAACCCCAAAGTTGAAATTGTTAATTTGGGGTTCTTATCAGCTGTACGCCATAATCATCACAATTATAACAAATAAAGGCTTAGCATATCTTGCTTTGCATGCCATGAGTCTATCTATTAGTTTCACCTTTTAAGCTGAATTATTGAAAGAAATGAGCCTTTCTACGATATTCTAATTTTTCGAGTTTCACCTGTAAATCTCAAATGGAATCGGTGGAGGGGAAGACGAAATTGCTGTCAAATATGTACAATTTTCTATTAGAATGGTACACAAAAGACGAGGAGGTGAAAGAGGTAATGATAAAATGGGCTATGGACTTTGGACACAATATAGAATACGATGCTTGGTTAAAATTATGGAATCAAAATCTAAAATTTGCAGCTTGTACGATTTTGAAAGAAAATGTAATGAAAATGATGTACCGCTGGTACTTCAACTCCGGTTAAACTTGCCAAAATGTATAGGATGAAAAATAAGGCGTGTTGGAAATGCAAAGTGAAGGGTGGAGATTTCTATCATATGTGGTGGTCCTGTGATAAGATGAAAACTTATTGGGAGACGGTTTACAATGAACTGAAAAAGATGTTAAAATACACGTTTCCCAAGAAACCGGAGGCTGCTGGGTTGACTGGGGATGAAATTGCTAAGAGGGACCAAAGACAGGAGATGCCATCATGGGCAGACTGGCAGCAGAAAATGATGGAGTACGCCGAACTGGCGAAGATGACGGGAAAGATCAGGAACCAAGGTGATCAGAAGTTTCTGAAGGACTGGAGTAAATTTCATTGATTATTTAAAAGAGAATTGTAAAAATCTAAGGACACTAACAGGACTGATATAATTCCTACAACACAAGGCATCTACAATCTCTGATCATGATTAAAAGAGAGCTTATATTTAAGAAGGATCAGAGATAAACAGTAAAGGCACTATTGGACTTTGAAAATAATTTAAAAAACCGTTTGAAGGGAGGGAGGGAAGTCACAACTCGGCAGAGTGCTAGTAATATGTTTAATATTGTAAGATGGGTGATGTTTGTTTGTTTAATGGGAAAAAAAGCATATTTTAAAAAATGTGTCTCAAAGAACCAGGGATTTAGGATGCACAAAAAGTCCACCCCACCCCTCATCTGGATCTCTGCACAACTGCCACAAGGCCGCAGCACCAAGACACGTGCTGTAGTCTTTGCAGAGAAACCCACGGCATGCTTTCCCTTAAAAATAAATAAACACAGCGATCTAGTCCTCATTGTCGCACACCAACAAGGAACAATAAGGGAGTTTTTTTTTGCGGGGCTGTTGCAAATGTGTACATCTCGGTTGCATTTTGTAACGCTAGAGAAGATGCTGAATTTGGAGGGACCCCATGGCATGTCAGGCTTTTCACCAAACTTGGCACAACCCGAACGATTGGTCCCCTGCTACCGTTTCTCCGTGTGAGATTTTTGGGGGAGTCTCAGACGTTTCCCCAAGCTTTGTTGCAACTGGGCTAATCCCTGCTGGTCCAAGCAGCAGATGTGGGGTTGGTGGGACCTTGAGCTTGTTTGGAGGTTCAAATCTCAGATCTGTATTTGATACAGTGTATGTGGAGGGATGATTTCCAAAGCCCATGGGTTAAGACACTGCAACTGAGAATTATGGCTATGGGACTCTCCCCATCAAATCTACTGGAGCAGGATCTAGCTTCAGCCAAAAGAACAGTAATTTATAAACTAGATGAGATAGATTTGCAGCAGAAGATGGCTCTGGGTAATGGCACTTGCTCTCCCTTAAACCTTGGCTTATTACCCTTGCAAAAACTCCCCAAATACTTGGATTCTCTTTCGGTAGCAGCCCACAGATATGCCTTTATAAAGGCAAGATTCAACGTCTTCCCTTCCAATGTAATGGAAAATAGAATCTCTAATGGACAGATATCTCTTTTATGTGATTGTAACTGTGGATCACCTGAATCGCTGCACCACATACTCCTTAGCTGTCCTCATTATTCCTTGCTCAGGAGTAAGTTTCTTGCTCCATATTTAGTGGGATGCACGGGTGATGCCAAAGAAACCAAACTGAGATTTCTACTGAACGACGAAGATCGATCTAGATCACGCACTGTTGCCAAATACTTGAACAGAGTCTTAGCTCTAAAGAAGAAAAAAGGGGCTCTGATACGGTCAGGAGAACCCCGCCAATCCAGGAGCCAAAATGCGAAAATAGATAGTCGGACAGTCTGTGCTTTTATTTAGTAACATGCAGAGGGTTTCAGCCTCTGGCGAAGGTTTTAAATATTATAGGTTGTTTTGGAATTGTATTTTTATGTGTTGGGCCAATGGCCGTAAATAAAACTTACTTACAAGAGGGTTGGTGGGAGGGAACAGGGAGGGCTGGCATGAGTGGCGCATGCCGGGGTGTGTGTGTGTGTGTAAATGTCCCTTTTAAGCAAACCAACTCTTTGCTCTATTTCCAAAGCTTTATGACTATCCCAAGCAGGGCAAACTCCCCTACCGAATCCTCGGTTTCTGGTCTCTCTGTAGCGCTGCGCTCCAAACGTAAGAAGTAAGGAGAGCTAAGAGTGCCCCCTGAGCAGGTGCAAAGTGCATTTCCCTAACCATGCAAGATCTAGACAGGTTTCAGTGGCACAGCAACTGCTTTGGTTTGAGAACCAACCCTGCTCAAGGAAGACATTACTGAGCTAGACGGCGTAAGGCAACTTCTTATGCCTAGACCTCCTTTATTGCAGCAAAACAGTGGGAGGGCCCCTGCTGGATTATTCTTCCTTTTTCCGAATACGTGACTTCTGGAGTGCATGCCCCCTCCTTCGAGAAAAGAGAGGTGTCTCCTCCCGAATTTGTGCAGCAAAGGGTGGAACCAGCAAGGGGGACCCCCCGCTGTCGACAAATGGGGTCAGAAGTCCAACTGCACACACAAACACGCCAACCTTTGTAGACAGCTGGAACTTGAACCCCAGGCACCAGGAGAGGGGTGTGTGTGTGTGTGTTTGTGTATAGAAGCACAAGCTGGGAAGGAGAAGGAAACTGAGTGGGCTACAGAGTGACATTTGACCGCTAGGCAGATGGGCGCGCAAGGGACAAAAAGGACTCATTTAAGAGTGTCACTCAAACTCCGGTCTGGAAACAAAGGGGCAAAATTCTCACCGCACCAAAGGAAAAGGAGAATGTGTGTGTGTGTGTGTGTGTGTGTGAGAGAGAGAGAGAGAGAGAGAGAGATGCTGCATTCACACCATTCATTCATACTTCAACCAGTCATGGCTTGCCCCAAAGAATTCTGGGAGCTGTCGCTTGTTTAGGGTGCTGACAAGAGTTGTTAGGAGACCCCCCCCCCCCCGCTATCCTCTCAGAGCTACAATTCCCAGAGTTTCTTGTGAAGAGGGATTGGCTGTTAAACCACTCTGGGAATTGTAGTTCTGGGAGGGGCACAGGGTCCCCCTTAGCAACGCCCAACACCCTTCACCAAAGACAGCTCCCAGAATCCTTTGGGGGGTGAGAAGAAGAAGAAGAAGAAGAAGAAGAAGAAGAAGAAGAAGAAGAGGAGGAGGAGTTTGGATTTGATATCCTGCTTTTCAATCCCCTTAAGGAGTCTCAGAGCGGCTAACATTCTCCTTTCCCTTCCTCCCCCACAACAAACGCTCTGTGAGGTGAGTGGGGCTGAGAGACTTCAGAGAAGTGTGACTAGCCCAAGGTCACCCAGCAGCTGCAGGTGGAGGAGCGGAGACGCGAACCCGGTTCCCCAGATTACGAGTCTTACCACTCTTAACCACTACACTGGCTCTCAGTGTGAGGAAGCCATGTCTCGTTAAAGTGGGATCACACTGCTGCAATATTTATTATTATTATTATTATTATTATTATTATTATTATTATTATTATTATTATTATTATTATATGCCGCCCATCTGTCTGGGTTGCCCCAGCCACTCTGGGCGGCTCCCAACAGAATATTAAAAACACGATAAAAGTGTTTTTCGTGGCTTGGAACGAGGATTAAACAAATGAATGGAGAACTCTATGGAAGAGGGCTGTGGTTTCCTCTTGCGAAGGCCGAGAGCGCAAGGAATTGTGGGGCAACAAGCCACAGCACCCTTTGAGTGCAGGGAGCAGTTTGGCATCTGTTGTCGGTTTGGTGGGATATTTTTTGGACTTGGGGGAGGTTGAGGTTTCGTTTATTTGCTAATCAGTGGGTCAGAGTATTGCTTTGCTCACTATTTAATAATTCCTTGATACTATTTATACGAGTGGTATTTTCCCCCCATGAGTGTTACGTTCTATGTTATCTTGACAGCTCAGTCGGTAGAGCATGAGGCACTTAATCTCGGGGTCGTGGGTTTGAGCCCCACATTGGGCAAATAGGATTCCTGCGTTGCAGGGGGTCTGACTATTGTCATCTTGTCCAGTGACGTCATGTTGAGCCAGACACATGGAAGGAGGCAAGAAAAGAGCAGCTTTGGCAGGGGTGGGAAGCCCTTCATGCTTTGTGACGCAAGTTTGGAAGGGCGGGGGAGCGCCCTAAATGTAGCTCGCCTAATCTGCATGATTGCAGCAGCCCATTTTGAACGCTGTGCAAATTAGCTGGGAGGAAGATTTCAGAAGGTCGCAGATACAGCAAGCCAACAGGCCAGTTTGAAATCTGCACGCATTTGAATGAATTAGCACATATGCATTTTGAACCACAGACGGAGGAAGTTGACTTACAATGCATGTTAGACCATTGGTCCATTCCTACACCAGGGAAGAGGTGCCTCAGGCCAGGGGAATAAATGCAGGCCTTCTAGGTTTTACTATCTGGGTTTTAGGTCTCTGCCCCAGGGCATGCAGCTGGCAGCTAAATAAATAACCACTAAGAAAAGGCAAAGGTGGCGCTAAACAGCAACTTTTGCACCTCGCCTTTTCCAAATTGATATGCAAACTGGAACACAATCCACCCATTGAAATTCACACATCTCTGAATTTTGCAATGTCATTTTCCAGCCGAGTAGCATCAACAAAAACCCACCTGCTAGGGTAAAGCGCTCATATTTAAAATGTATATATCAGTGAAGATAACTTACAAAAATGCATGATATCAGGGGAAATGGCTTTGCAAAAATGTGTAAATTAGGAGAAATTTGCACCAAAATGCTGTTGAATGAATTTTCATGAGGACCTGCTGATGTGGAAACATGAAAAACTGAACTTAAGATGGGATAAATGAGAAACCAAGAGAAATTGAAACTTACAAATCAGCCCAACTCCAGGTCTGAACCTCAAACAAATGGGGGTGCCATTTTCTGATAGGCTCACATATTGGCAAATTCAGACTGAATAATTAAAACCGATTGGCTGCTGTGATGCAACAAACTCATTCCCCTTCCCCTGCAAAATTGGAGTTTTTGCAGTAAGGAAAGTGATGGGGAAACCCTCTGAGAAGTGTGGCCTAATATTTGCTTGATGTGATGTCAGTGCATTTGGCTGTTAACCAGAAGGCTGGTGGTTTGGGTTCACCCAGCGATGGCTGTGGGCAGGATTCCTGCATTGCAGGGGGTTGGACTAGATGACTCTGGGGGGCCCTTGCAGCTCTACAATTCTATGATTCCCCACCAACAAATCAGGATGAATGCTAACTAAATAGCCAACATTGCATGAAGTCTGAGGAGAGGTCAGACAAACTAATCAGGATGAGTGCCCAATAAGCAGGTTGTGTGGAAACAGCTCCTGGAGTCCCCTAACATTGAACCACTTATTCACAAGGGTCTAATCTGTGACCACTGACAGGTTGTGCATCCGTAGCAGTGACCGCTGGGAGAAAAAGCGCCTTGGTGCATCTGCAGCGGCACAACCAGATGCCTTCATCTGCCCCAGCTGCAACAAAACATGTCTCTCCCACAGCCTTCAAAATTCGCCAGCCGCATTTTGCATCTGGCTATCGGCCACTGGCGACCAAGTGAAGTTGTCCGGGCACCAGGATGGCGCCTGATGTCTCCACCATCTGGAGGTTGCGTGCCTGGGGATCCCCGGATCTGGACTGTTTTCACACACGAGCAACCCATCCTGTAGAATTCTATCCATTTTATCTGCACAATCCAAACAAATTTCAGGAACCGAAAAGTCGACTTCCGAGTGGTCTGTCCCCAAAATGGCAACTGGACATTCCATTTTGGTAAACATAGTCCTGGTTAAGGAGCCTTTTGATGCCTAGCTTATATACCCGAGTTTCAAACACTGCTCTGCCGTTTCAGCCTCTACAGCCACAGCAGGTGCCGTGATTCCCCAAGGGTTTGACTTCACCCCCAAAGGCGAACTCCTCCATTGTCTCTCAAGACAGATGGATGCCATCCAACCTACCAATGAGCAGGCCCTTGAAGTCCCTCTGTCAATCAACACCGGCTACGAACACTCCAGGACCCTCTATGAATCTCACGGGAGACAGATGAGGACTTTGGTTCCAATGCCCCCCAATAGCGCAGCAGTAGTGGAAGCCTGCGTTATTCCCCATAGCAAATGGATTTCCTGCCATGTAAAATTTATTTTCCTCTGATCTCCTCTCGCCTAGCCCCAGCCGCTGTTCTTATGCCTATAAATTTCTAATCCCTCCTGGAATCCTGTTAAGCTCAAAGCTATCTGGCTGGTAAGAAGCGCCAATACCCACAAACATTTAAATCTGCGCAGAGGAGGTTTTGCACAATTGCCAATCGCCGGCGGGGCTTTGCACGGAAAACTCTGCGCAAAAGCTGCACCCGGATGGAGCCTTGCCAGGTCTTTGCAAGCAACGAGGCTCGGACCCCACTGTCAACGGCTGGACTTGGAAACTGCCTCCATTGCTCTCCTTTTTTGGAATATCAGAGCAGCTATAAAAACAATGGGCTGCTTCTGGGTCGCCAAGTCATTTAGGCCCCCAGAAACAATTGGGATCAGCTGGAAAATTAAGCAAGCTACTTTAGCAGTCATGAAATTAAAAGACGCCTGCTGCTTGGGAGGAAAGCAATGACAAACCTAGACAGCATCTTGAAAAGCAAAGACATCACCTTGCCGACAAAGGTCCGTATAGTTAAAGCTATGGTTTTCCCAGTAGTGATGTACGGAAGTGAGAGCTGGACCATCAAGAAGGCTGATCGCCGAAGAATTGATGCTTTTGAATTATGGTGCTGGAGGAGACTCTTGAGAGTCCCATGGACTGCAAAAAGATCAAATTTATCCATCCTTAAAAAAATGAGCCCTGAGTGCTCACTAGAAGGGCAGATCCTGAAGTTGAGGCTCCAGTACTTTGGCCACCTATTGAGAAGAGAAGACTCCCTGGAAAAGACCCTGATGTTGGGAAAGATGGAGGGCACAAGGAGAAGGGGACGACAGAGGATGAGATGGTTGGACAGTGTTCTCAAAGCGACTGGCATGAGTTTGGCCAAACTGCGGGAGGCAGTGGAGGATAGGGGTGCCTGACGTGCTCTGGTCCATGGGGTCACGAAGAGTCAGACACGACTGAACGACTGAACAACAACAACAACAACACTTTAGCCCATTCCAAGAAATGTATTGCAGTTCTGGGAGAGGGGAGATGGGTACTGGAATGAGGGTGAATTGAGGAATTGAGTGGCACACAGCTGCCTAATTTAAAAAGGTTGTGTGTTTCCTGATTGCAAAAAATAAAAATAAGAGGGGGCTGCAAAACACGCCCCCCCACACTTTTGCCCGCCAGTCAAATTTAAATCTAACCTACTTTCCACCTAGCACAGTTGTGGAGATTATTCCAGCTGCAGCTATTATAATCAGGCAAGCATCCCTCAAGGGAATGGACTGGATAACTTCAAAGCCAAAGACTTTGGAAGCAGGGTGGAGGGCGGGTGGGAAAATCCCATTTGCTCTGCTGTGACTTTATTCCTTTTGGCAAGGCAAGTAGTATCAGACTGGTCTCTCTCTCTCTCTCTTTTACAAACCCTCTCCTAATCAGGCCACTTCTTGCCATAAAGTGGTCGTACCGCATGCTCTCCAACATTTCCTTGATGAAAAGAGGGATATTCTGGTCTGCATCGGAAGCTTCTCCCTCATTTGATTTCACTGCATACATAGTCGTACACATCGACATTGGTCACTTTGAGCCAATTGCAACCTACCTCACAGGATTGTTGTAAAGGAAAAAAAATGTTTGAGGGGTTGGGGTCGTGGACAACACCTTCCGCAGATAAATGGAATGAAATAAAATGGTAGCTGGAAGCGGCCTTGAGTCCTTGTCAGGGGAAAATGCAGGAATTAAATTATTATTATTATTATTATTATTATTATTATTATTATTATTATTATTATTATTAAACTGAGAGAATGAACAGGAACATATCAGAGACTAAATCCTATTGAACTCAGTGGGACTTAGTTCTGAGTAAAAATGCTTAATAGGCAGACCTACTTCATTCGCCAAAAATATGAGAACCGAAACACAGCCATCTTCGGACATCTTTGGCAGTCACCTGAATTTTGCAATGAAGTTCTCCAGCCACATAATGTGCTCCAAAATGTATGTATCAGGGGTAAAGTATGCATAAAAGGGCATATAATAATGAAAATAACATCCAGAAATGCACTATACTAGGAAAAATTGCTTTGCAAAAAAAAAAAAAACGTGGCTTAGGAAAAATTGCATACAAACATGAATCTATTAAGAGAAACTCAGGCTAAGATGTGGATGAATTTTCAAGAGGACCTTTTTATTTATTTACCTCAAACGGATGTGGAAATGTCGGCAGCAGAGCTTAAGAGTGGGGGGAAATGAGAATCTGGGTGAAAGCAAATCGGATAGGTTCGCCTTTCTACGAAGTTCCCTGAGAAGATGGGTTGGTTGTGAAACCACCCTGGAAATTGTGGCTGCAGGAGGGGAATAAGGGGCCTCTTAACACCTCTCCGCAACAGTTCCCATAATTCTTTGGGGGGGAGCCATGGCCGTTAGAACTGGCATCGTAGTGCTTTAAATTTATGGCGTGAATGTGGCTTTGCACCACTATCTTCGAAATCTGAAGTTGGCAACAGCACCCCAAGTTCAAAACCACAAGGGACAGAACCTTGGGCATTTATTTATTTTGAAAATGGAAGGCGGCGTTTTCCTCCAGTTTGCAAACAGCCCCTTCGGCAAGAGCCCAGAGTTAGTGGCACACAATCGGCACAATGATGGCGGTTTCGCCTCTGTGCTTCTCCTAATGAAAGGCGCAATTGGAATCCCGGCTGAGGGAGCTGGCCATCCTTTGTGACCCACTGCCAAGAGGCGGCGGTGGGTGTTGGTGGGGATAGTGAGGAGAGCAGAAAGAGGGAGAAAAGCCCATAAAATCTTGTCGGTTGGAAGCTCGGCTCCTGGTTTTTTTGTTTTGTTTTTTCCCCTGAAGGAAAGTGATGCTTGAACGGTTACGTCTGGCTTCCTGAGCTGAAAGACAAGGAGATGGAAAAGGAAGAGGCAGCAAAGATTTCTCTTTCTCTCTCTCTCTCTCTTTCTCCGTTTTAAAGACCTCACAGACTGTTTTTGTTCCCCCCCCACATCGTCATTTCTGAAACATTTATTATTTCTGGGTGGTTTAGAAGAACAGGAGCCTGTACACCAAATACAAATTTGGGGTACACCAAAATTGTACACCAAATTACAGTAACTCAGGAACAAACATGAAAAACAGTCCTATTTTCATAGCTAGCACTTTACATCTACCTGCTAGATTCATAGACTCAGCAATAGCCCTGTTGTACAACTGATAGAGAACCCAAGGTGGTATTCTTTAACAAACAAACAAAAATTGTAAAAAAAAAATGGGCCCACAATTTGATGGGTTTTGCCCTGTGTGGTGCCTTAGATCCCACCTGCACGATGCATTTAAAGCAGGATCGTACCGCTTTAAACAGTTGCGGTTTCTTGGGGAATTGTAGTTTGCTCAGGGCGCTGAGAGCTGTTAGGAGACTCCCGTTCTCCTCGCAGAGCTATACTGTATTTCCCAGAGCGGTTTAACAACCAAAGCTTCTTTGCAGAGAACCGTGGAATTTGCAGCTCTGTGAGTCGAAAGAGATTCTTTCAAAGACTAGAAGGAGGAAGAGGAAGAGGAAAAGGAAGAGTTTGGGACCAAAGCAATGTTCATCTCCCTCCCCCTTGAAAAACAAAAACAACCACCCCAGATTAGTTTTGAAAACATACATCCTTCCTCTGGAGAAGCGCCACAGTTTTGTAAAACAATATTCTGGGGTAATCTAGTGTCTTGACCAGGGGTCAGCAACCTTTTTCCGCCGTGGGTCGGTCCTCCGTCCCTCAGACCACGTGCTGGGCTCGACTATATTTTGGAAAGGAAAATAAAAATGAACGAATTCCTATGCCCTACAAATAACCCAGAGGTGCATCCTCTGGGGACGACAGAGGATGAGATGGTTGGACAGTGTTCTCGAAGCGACTGGCATGAGTTTGGCCAAACTGCGAGAGGCAGTGAAGGATAGGCGTGCCTGGCGTGCTCTGGTCCATGGGGTCACAAAGAGTCGGACACGACTGAACGACAACAACACATTCTACTCATGTAAAAACACCAGGCAGGCCCCACAAATAACCCAGAGATGCATTTTAAATAAAAGGACACATTCTACTCATGCAAAAACACTCAGTCTGCGGGCAGGATTGAGAAGGCGATTGGGCTGCATCCGGCCCCCAGGTCTTAGGTTACCTACCCCTGATCTTGACTAATCGCTTAGCACGCAGCGATAGGGAAGTCAGAATCTGCACATACTTTGGCTGATCGTAAGACAGGCCTCTCCGAGCACAGCAAAGGTCAGACAGAATTAAAAACAAGACCATTTACAGGCAGGCAGGGCTACAGTTCAGATTGCCGGAGACTCCAGTCCCGAGAAGATCATTAACCACCCTCATTCAGAAATGCCAGCCAGGGACATTTTGCCGCTTGAGGCAACAGCTTCTGCCCGCCAGACCCTCCAAGTGACCCTATTTTCCAGGGACAGTCCCGGATTTACAGACGCCGTCCCAGTTTCTGATCTGATCCCGGATCGTCTCGCTTTTCCTTAGGAAGTCTCTGTTTTCATCAGAGAAATGTTGGAGGGTATGCAACTGCCACTGCCATATGCCCGCGGTAGACAGCACCCTCCTTGGCTCCAGATCTGCTGCCCAAGGTGAATGGTTCTCCTTGCCTCACGCCTTATTTATTTTAATTTTATTTGTTAGATTTATATACTGTACTACCCATTATCAAAAGATCTCTGGTCCGTTCACAAGAGACACAAGATAAAGGCACCCGAATTTGTGTGTGTGTGAGGCAGGATGCCGTCGTAGTGCCCATAGGCACAATTCTCCCTGTAAGGTCTTCCCCTATTCTAGACGTGGGGAAACTGTGGTCCTCCGGGCATTGCTGAACTACAACTCCCATCATCCCTGGCCATTGGCCATGCTAGCTGGGGCTGAGGGGAGTTGTATTTCAGCATCTGGAGGGCCACAGGTTCCTTGCCGAAGCTGCAAACATTTAAAGCAAAACGATATCGCTGGAAACCAACCATGGTTTCCCCCACACAATCCTGGGAACTGTGATTTATGGGGGTTTTCTGTATATATATATATTTATTAACTTTTTCTATTTTATATTATAGAACATTCATTTAATCAACCTTAAAATATCAATGACTTTCCCTTCTTCTCTTTCCATGGTTCAGTTTGCATGCCATAAATCCCTGCACATTCTACATAAACCAAACCATTCCGTATTCCATTATTGCATCCATCGAAACTTATTTACACTGTTGAATTTATCTTAATGCTGCCAGTGTTTCAGATGTACGCAATTCCCCCCCCCCCCGTATATTCAACAAACATTTTCCAATCTTCTTTAAACATACGTTCTTGTTCTCTTATTCTATCAGTTACAGGTGGGTAGCCGTGTTGGTCTGCCATAGTCGAAGCAAAATAGAAAATTCTTTCCAGTAGGACCTTAGAGACCAACTGAGTTTGTTCTTGGTATGAGCTTTCGTGTGCATGCACACTTCTTCAGATACCCTGAAACAGAAGTCACCAGATCCTTAAATATAGTGAGGGAGTGGGGAGGGGTATTACTCAGAAGGGTGGTGGGAATGGGTGATCAGCTGATAGGTGTGGAAAACCTGTTGACGGCTGCAATTAGTCTTGCAGGGAAAGGCAAGGGGTGAGATGGCTAAAGATAGCTTTGTTATGTATAATGAGATAAGAATCCAATGTCTTTGTTCAGACCAGGTTTCTCCATGGTTTTAAGTTTGGTGATTAGTTGCAATTCAGCCACTTCTCTTTCCAGTCTATTTCTGAAATTTCTTTGTATTAAGACAGCTACTTTGAGATCTTGTATAGAATGTCCTGGGAGACTTAAGTGTTCTCCTACTGGTTTCTCTGTCTTGTTATTCCTGATATTCTATCAGTTAAGTCTGCAAGCTGCACATATTCCGTCAGCTTAAGTTGCCACTCTTCTTTAGTTGGGACCTCGCTCATTTTCCATTTTGGGGCTAACAAAACAAGGGCTGCAGTAGTGGCATACCGAAATAGCCTTTTTTGACACCTGGGAATTTCCGTCTGAATTATCCCCAACATAAAGGACTCTGGGGTTTTTTTCCCAATTCATTATAAATTATTTCCCAATACATTTTTACCCTTTTACAAGTCCGCTGCATATGATAGAACAAACCTTGATTTGCGAAGGGTGTTGAGAAGCGGGATAAAGGTAAAGGGACCACCGACAGTTAAGTCCAGTCACGGACGACTCTGGGGTTGCGGCGCTCATCTCGCTTTATTGGCCAAGGGAGCCGGCATACAGCTTCCGGGTCATGTGGCCAGCATGACTAAGCCGCTTCTGGCGAACCAGAGCAGCGCACGGAAACGCCGTTTACCTTCCCGCCTGAGTGGTACCTATTTTATCTACTTGCACTTTGACGTGCTTTCGAACTGCTAGGTGGGCAGGAGCTGGGACCAAGCAACGGGAGCTCACCCCGTTGAGGGGATTCGAACCGCCGACTTTCTGATCGGCAAGCCCTAGGCCTCTGTGGTTTAACCCATGGCGCCACCCGCATCCCTTCTAGGGGAGGACCCCTATTTCCCTCACAGAGCTGCGATTCCCAGAGTGAAGAGGGAACTGTTCTGCGAACCACTCCAGAAATTGTGGCTCTGTGGGGGCTTCCCGACAGCACCCTGAACAATCCACGGCCCCCATAATTCTTTGAGGGAAGCCATGGCTGCCGAAAGCAGCAGCACTGAGCTTCAAAGCCTACAAAAGCTCTCAGCCCCCTCCCCACTTCCGTAATGGCAAAAGGTGCTTTCACCTTTCTCTCCCCCACCCGAGAAATTCAGTTCATAAAGCCGGGACAGCGATGGTCCCCTTGGCTCTTAGCCATGGTTTGGAGCACCGCTTGGAGAATCTGCGGCGTCCCACGGCCCTTTATTGTACGTTTGAAGTGCGCCTTGCAAACCACGCTGGGAGGAAATTTATCCCAGAAAGCCATATGCAAACAGATTCAATAAATAAAACACATGCTATGCTTCTGTAAGGCTGCAAGGTCGGGTGGGGTGGGGTGGGGGGTTTGGAGGGACGCTGCCGACTGCAGTCGTTTCCACCCTTCCTGTCGAAATATTTGGGAATCCAAATACTCCAGGCCCCTCGAGTTGCCGGAGAATTCCAAACAAATACTGTTCAACGGCAGCAACGCAGCACCTCTAAGCCTTTATCCTGGCGCGGCGCCATGAACATTTGTCAGAATAACAACCGTCCAGGGAAGGATAACACTCCCATTGCCAGCCAAGGAGATGCACCAAGGCCATTTTTAGTATATATATATTTTTGTATGTGTGCAGAGAAGAAGCCTCCGCAGAGCACCGAAGCATCTTGTGCAAAGCTTGCCACCTCTGCTTTTGTCTATTCTGCCCCCCCTTTTTTTTCTTAATTATGGAGGATATTTGCATTCCCGCCCCCTTTCTAAATAGAGATCCTTTTGTTCCTTAACAGCTGTTTTCCTAGCAGAAGCTTTGAGATCAGCTTTTTGGGAGAAAGCCCAATATAACAAAATCTTTGCCGGTGGTGTGATCTGGATGCTGCCTTTGTCCTGGCACTCGCGCATCAGTCTGGAAGTGTTTGATAAAGCGGTTATCTTGCAAACAAGGCTGGGGGGGGGGTTTCTTTCTGAGCTGGGGAAGAGGGCTACCCCTGACTGCTGAGCTAAAAATCGTATACAGAGAGAGAGAGAGTTTGGAGAGGTGAGAGTTCAAAAACATGTGCCGGAAACACATCTTAAAGATTGCACACTTGGAGATGTGCCCACGTCAAAGCCATCGTGGAGACCACACCTGAAGCTGACCTCTCTCTTACACACCAGACCCTCCAAGTGCCCCTATTTTCCTGGGACAGCCCCAGATTTGCAGAAGCCGTCCTGGTTTCTGATTTGATCCCAGAATGTCCCGCTTTTCCTTAGGTCGTCCCTGTTTTCCCTTTTTAACAGGGGAGTGGTTCAGAGACCCTCTGCATGCAGAACACATACTATGTTGTTGTTGTTGTTGTTGTTGTTGTTGTTGTTGTTATGTATTGAAGTTCTCACCCTAGGCCACTCGGGGTGTGTGTGTATAGTTCATTCTGTTGCAGTTTTCACTCAGGTCCGCACATGCAAATGAGGGATTGAAAGTGACGTTCAGGGATTGGGTAACTACAGAAAGTTGTTACTGTTGCTTGTAGCTGAGTTCTATATAAGCAGGCTGCTGAGCCCTTCAGTTAAGTCCTGTTCCAGCCTGAGAATAAACAGAGCTGCTTGGAGAATCACTGTGTCGTCTGCTATGTCCACCCACTATATTATTATTATTATTATTATTATTATTATTATTATTATTATTATTATTATTTATATGCCGCCCTATACCCGGAGGTCTCAGGGTGGTTCACAGAACAAAATTAAAATGTAAAACCATAAAATATATAATCAAAATAATGAATGAATGAAATCTCTATTGCAAAAAGGTATTATGGTGCTGGAGGAGACTCTTGAGAGTCCCATGGACTGCAAGAAGGTCAAGCCTATCCATTCTGAAGGAAATCAGCCACCTCATGAGAAGAGAAGACTCCCTGGAAAAGACCCTGATGCTGGGAAAGATGGAGGGCACAACGAGAAGGGGATGACAGAGGACGAGATGGTTGGACAGTGTTCTCGAAGCTACCAACTTGAGTCTGACCACCAAACTGTGGAAGACAGGAGTGCCTGGCGTGCTCTCTGGTCCATGGGGTCACGAAGAGTCGGACATGACTAAATGACTAAACAACATAAGTTGTCACAACTGAATCAAAATAAAAACAACAACCCAATAACACCCCCCCAAAAAAACCACATTTTAAAAGGGCATAGGCCTCTACCACTGACCTGCACTGTCTCCCTACAGTTGCCAATTCAGGAATGGCATAACTTGGAATAGATTTCAGCTTTGTGTCCACTGCCAAATATCAGGGCCGGCCCAAGAGATTTTGCCGTCTGGGGCAAAGGAGAAGGTGATGCTTCTCCTCTCCTTATTCCATGTGCAGAAGTTGACTGGACAGGCAGCTGAGTTCCACTCAGCATCCTCTACCACCCCTAGTGTACAAGATCTGCCCTCTAACAAAGAAGAAATGGCTCAGGGAAGAACAGCCAGGGGGCTACTGCCGTTGACCCCCCTAGAAACAGCAGCCTGAGGCAACCACCTCCTTTCGCCTAATAGTAGGGACGGTTCTCCTCATATCTCACCCAGAATGGAAAATGTTGGGTTTTGTCTTGAGAGGAACAAATCACCATAGGATCAGATTGGACATTTTACAGAGAGCAGCAGCAGTACCCAAAGGACAGTATCTTCTTAGAACAGGCTGGAAAGACAATACATTCATTCCTTGGGAATGAATTTTGCTGTGAAGGCCACTGGGGCAAGCAGAGGCAAGCTATGCCAGTGCGTTGTCGTGGCTAGAGTGTCAGATTCTGGGAGAGCAAGATTCGAATCCCTACTTGGCAATGGAGCTCACGGGGCCCTAAAAAGGTGGGGTATAAACATGCATGTTCCTAGCAGTGTCTTGCAAATCCAGCTTTCGAACTTGCATGGAACCATAAACAGATTTCTGATGATTATCTATATGAATGCAGAAACTTCTACATTTTTATCAGTAGAGCAGAGCTTGTAGCAAACAGATATCCTTTATGTCAGGGGTCCCCAAACTAAGGCCTGGGGGCCGGATGCGGCCCAATCGCCTTCTAAATCCGGCCCACAGACGGTCCGGGAATCAGCGTGTTTTTACCTGAGTAGAATGCGTGCTTTTATTTAAAATGCATCTCTGGGTTATTTGTGGGGGCTGCCTGGTGTTTTTACATGAGTAGAATGTGTGCTTTTATTTAAAATGCATCTCTGGGTTATTTGTGGGGCCTGCCTGGTGTTTTTACATGAGTAGAATGTGTGCTTCTATTTAAAATGCATCTCTGGGTTATTTGTGGGGCCTGCCTGGTGTTTTTACATGAGTAGAATGCGTGCTTTTATTTAAAATGCATCTCTGGGTTATTTGTGGGGCACAGGAATTCGTTCATATATTTTTTTTCAAAATATAGTCTGGCCCCCCACAAGGTCTGAGGGACAGCGGACCGGCCCCCTGCTGAAAAGGTTTGCTGACCCCTGCTTTATGTCATCCCTCCCTGCCCGCCCCCCACCCCAGCCATTTATTACTGGCTTGCACAACTGGAAATTTCTGATGCTGGTATACAAAATACATGACTCCTATATAGTAATCTTCTCATTTCTGGTTGTTTCCAATCACGAGTTCTTGTGGGTACGACAGTTTAGTGGGGGAAAGGAAAGGGGGGGGGGAGCAGATGACATGAACAAGTCAGTTCCTTCAGGGTAACAACACGGAGAATTGGGCTGATCTGAGCCTTTTGCAAATGGTTATGATTTTACACATTGATAAAGGCTTCAGATCTCGTATTTTTAGCACGGCATTCCTGTCACGCATGTTGTCTGGGCTTTGTTGCAACTGAGGCTCTGCCTTTAGGACAAGAGAGGAGGAAGATTTAAATATAATTGCCAAACGCATGCAAGGCGCTTCCCTCTCTCTGGAAACCCACAAGATCCGTCAGCTGTGAGCAATATAATTAGAGGGGTTTGCAATTAGAGCTTTGCATATTTTTGAAAGCCGGCAGAGATTGGTACCTGCTTACCTGGGAGTAAGCCTGATTGAACTGAGTGGAACGGGCTTCAGAGTAAACACACAGACTGCAGTTCTTACAGAATTCCCTATTCCTGATCCCGGCCATTCCCCGCCACCCAAAATCTGTTTTCTTTTTTTTAAATTTTTTAAAAAAACTTTATTTAGAATTCATTAATAACAGTAACAGCAGCAACAACAACAAAACTGTTGGTGCTAATTACACACACAAGCCACCCAAAATCTGTTTTCAATGCTTACCTACCACAGTTCACAAGAGCCAGGTGGCGTAGTGGTTAGAGTCTTGGACTAGGACCTGGAAGACCAGGGTTCAAATCCTCACTCAGTCTAACCTACCTCACAGGGTTGTTGTGGGAATTAAATGGGGAAGAGAGGAGAACCATGTACCTTGGGCTCCTTGGAGGAATGGGGAGGGGGAATATAAATAAACTAATAAGACTAATTGAGGTTTCGAAGAGCAGATTTTGAGTCGCAAGAGTACTTTGTGGCTGGGATTTAAAGGGCATCACTGAAAAGTCAAACCTAATCCAGCTGAACGTTCAGAACTTTGAATATATATATATATATATATATATATATATATATATATATATATGCATAGGGGAGGGAGAGATTAGTTTGAACTTCCATAATTCCACCAAATCCGATCTGAAGTTCCAAACCCTTGCTCTGTCCCTAAACACACAGTGGGGGTGGCTGACCCACACCCCTCCCTGTTGCGCAACTACCCCAAATTGTGAGAAAAGAGCCGTGGGTGAAATTGCAGAGAAGTAACAGATCTAGCCCTGTGTGTGCGCAAGAGAATGAGCTGGCAGAGTCCTGAACCCAAACTCAGTGAAAGAGGCCACTTCTGAACGCTGCCCTATGTATTGAAACGGCCATCCTCAAATCCCTGCACATAGAAATTTAGCACAGCCAGAAGCAGACAGGCTAAAAACTCCCTCCTGGTGTGCTAGATTTTTATTTTATTTTATTTTATTTTGCTTGCAGGGTTTGTTTTTCTTGTTCCATGGGGCAGGCTTTGCAATTTGTCAACGCTGAAGGTGACAAAGCGAGTCTCCCTTTGCAAGGGGGAGGGAGAGAGAGAGAGAAAGCCAAAAACCTGACGTCTCTTCCCAAATTAACAAAGTGAATTTGTGTTTCGATGACTGGCTTGGGCAGATGCCAGAGGGTGGAGGTTCTGTTAACACACACCACACATACACACAGCAAAAAAAAACTTTCTGTTGAAAGCTGGTCCTTTCTTCGGACTTTTCCGAAGACCAAAGAAGCGAAGAGCCCCTTCTCAGTAAGTGGGGTAAAGGTAAAGGTAAAGGGAACCCTGACCGTTAGGTCCAGTCGCAGACGACTCTGGGGTTGCGGCGCTCATCTCGCTTTATTGGCTGAGGGAGCCGGCGTACAGGTCATGTGGCCAGCATGACTAAGCCGCTTCTGGCGAACCAGAGCAGCACACGGAAATGCCATTTCCCTTCCCGCCAGAGCGGTACCTATTTATCTACTTGCACTTTGATGTGCTTTTGAACTGCTAGGTTGGCAGGAGCTGGGACCCAGCAATGGGAGCTCACCCCGTCGCGGGGATTCGAACCGCCGACCTTCTGATCGGCAAGCCCTAGGCTCTGTGGTTTAACCCACAGTGGGGTAGCGGGGCACAAAATGCAGAGGCCTGGGTCAAATGAGGCTGGGGGTCTCTGAGGCCTCCCCCCACATCTGCTGATCCAGTTTCTTTCCCTTGGCTGCGCCTGGCAGGGAGGTAGTTTTGGAAGAACACAGTTGCATGCATGTCTCCCGTTAATAAATCCAAAGATAAGAATCCAGACAGAAGGAAGGAAGGAGGGAGGCTGGCAGCGACTCGGCCCAGGACTGTCCATTAGGAAGAAATCAGATTTGCCTCCCTCGGCTGAGCAAAGGCAGGATGCAAAGGTGGTTTTGACAAGAGGACGACGACTTTGTGAGAAAGAGACAGAGACAGCAGCTTTCCTCAAGGATCAGATATGTGCATTTGTGTGTGTGTTCTATTTCTTCTCCACTTCCAAGATCCTGAGCTGCTTCTCAGGGGCAGAGCATCTGTTTGGCAGCCAGAAGGCTCCAAGTTCGTTCCTCAGTAGCATCTCCTGCTCGGCTGAGGGTGTCTCCTCACGGAAACCCCAAAGAGCTGCTGCTGTTGCTGCCGCTGCTGCTTCCAGTCTGTGTAGGTGACACTGAGCTAGATAGGGCAATGGCCCGACCCGGTAGAATGCAGTTTCCTGCGTAACACAACAAACAAGGGCACTTCCCGCAGATTTCTGAGAAATCCGCCTGCAACTGTGTCGTGCCTTCGAGTGCCATCGCCTGGTACCCAGATTTTTTTCCCCTTTAGATAAACACGTCCAGAAGGAATAATCTCTTAGGGCTGTGCTCACAAGTGCTCCAGGCGTTGGGGAGTTGCAATCCAAAATATCTGGAGTTTGGAAGACGCTGCCGGTTGGGGAAATTAAGGCACAAACGCACACAGCCCAGTCCCTGACCCAAGGAGCCTGCATGAGAGCACTGGAAGTGGCAAGGAGGAAATAAATGATGGAAGATTTGAGTGAGCCTTGGCTGAGCAAATCTCCTGCTCTCCCTCCCCTCCGTCAACCTTTACCCGAATTTCATTGTCCCACCATAAATCGCCAAACTGCCCCTCTCCTTGCCTTTGCTTGCCCCATGACACCTCTTTCTCTCCCCCGCCCTTTATCTCTCCTGTCGTCAACATACCTGCCATGTTTTTCAGTATTTACCCAGCTTCCCGGGTCATTCTGAGTTTCAGTAAGTTGCCCACCCCACCTCACCCTCCATTACAGCAAAGCTTCAAGCATTTTATGGTGTTTGCCTGACCTTCCCACTGGAGTGGTCATCTTCTCGGCCGGGCCCATTGCTCCCCCACCATCCCTGTCCACATGCGACCGGACTGTATTGAAATAGCCCAGAAAGGTGAAGGGACACACTCAACACTTTTAGAGAACGCAAGTTTTCCTATTTTTAAAAGACAACTGAAGGCAGACCTGTATAGGGAAGTTTTTTTTAATATTTAATGCTGTGTTGTTTTTAACACTTGATTGGGAGCCGCCCAGAGTGGCTGGGGAAACTCAGCCAGATGGTCGGGGTACAAATAAAATATTATTATTATTATTATTATTATTATTATTATTATTATTATTTGTCAGAGGAGACATGAGAGAAGTTTATAAAAGCATGGTGAAAATTGGATGGAGGGAGGCTTTTCTTCCTCTCTCCTAATAAATGATGATGATAATAATAATAATAATAATAATAATAATAATTTATTTATTTATTTATACCCCACCCATCTGGCTGGGTTTCCCCAGCCACTCTGGGCGCCTTCCAACAAAGATTAAAAATACATTAAAATGTCACACATTAAAAGCTTCCTTAAACAGGGCTGCCTTCAGATGTCTTCTGAATGTCAGGTAGTTGTTTATCTCTTTGACATCTGAAGGGAGGGTGTTCCACAGGGTGGTTGCCACCACCGAGAAGGCCCTCTGCCTGGTTCCCTGTAGCTTTGCTTCTCTCAGGGAGGGAACTGCCAGAAGGCCCTCAGCGCTGGATCTCAGTGGCCGGGCTGAACGATGGGGGTGGAGACGCTCCTTCAGGTATACAGGATCAAGGCCATTTAGGGCTTTAAAGGTCAACACCGACACACTGAATTGTGCTCGGAAATGTACTGGGAGCCAATGTGCGCATTCAAGGAAGCTGAATGTTGGAAGATTCAGGGGAGATAAAAGGAAAGGATTTCTTCACACAGTGCAAAGTTAAACATTGTGTTGCAGGGGGGTTGGACTAGATGGCCCCCAGGGGTCCCTCCCAACTCTACTATTCTATTCTACTCTATGGCAAGGCACAGAAATAAAAGACAGCAGCAGCAACAAAAGAAAGCAACCTTTCCCTACCTCCTACCGCGAGATGCTTCCAATCCAGATTCCAAAAGTGGACATTTCTAAAGCCTTCGCGATGCATTTTGTGGACCTGTGCTCTTTGTGAGCTATCAAGACCTGTACTCTTTGAGAGCCAGTGTGGTGTAGTGGTTAAGAGCGGTAGACTCGTAATCTGGGGAACCGGGTTCGTGTCTCCACTCCTCCACATGCAGCTGCTGGGTGACCTTGGGCTAGTCACACTTCTCTGAAGTCTCTCAGCCCCGCTCACCTCACAGAGTGTTTGTTGTGGAGGAGGAAGGGAAAGGAGAATGTCAGCCGCTTTGAGACTCCTTCGGGTAGTGATAAAGCGGGATATCAAATCCAAACTCTTCTCTTCTTCTTCATCAACCACCAGCCAAGCTCAGAGCCGGACTGTGCAAGGCGAGGACATCAATATGGCGGGAGGGTAAACACAGATGACCCCTCTGACACACGCAAACACACCAGTCTCCGAGACAAGACCTTGCCAATCTGAAAAGATGACTCAGCACCGCCGACTGCACCGGGGTCTGACTCAGCAAGTCTGTGAAGGCAGGGAGGTCTGGAAAGTCAAGACCAGGAGAGGGTTGGCATGGAACCATGGATCAAAAAATTACCCAGGTGTTCAGGGACGAGGACTTCCCAGGTAGCATGGCTGCTGTTCCTGTCGAAGCCCCTGTTTCGCTATGGGACACGGTTCTCACCATCTTTTCCGTATTGCTTTATATTTTAAAGGAAAACATCTCAAAGCAATTCACAACACGGATCGCTCCTCTCTCTGAGCAAACGGAATCCGGGAGGATCCTTGGTTTTCTGAGGGGCTCTGGGCAGTGAAGCCAGCCGGGCGTCAGTTAGAGCGCAAGTGGCGCCCGTTGCGCATTGACCCAACAGAGGGGCGAGGGCTCAGCCTTCCCTGCCTGGTGGTTGCAGCAGGGGCAGCAGCAAAGAGATTCTCTCCCTCAGCCTCTGCTGCATCCCCAGTTGAGCTGCCCAACACTGTAAATCAGCTGGGCCAGACTCTTCTTCTTCTTTGGCGATCACTCGTAGCCGAGTAAGATTGTCTTACATAAACACAGTTTTAACAATGAGTCCGTGAGTGACTGTGGAGGCCAATTCTGGAACCACACGTCCTTCCACAGTGGGGACATTGGTTTCCGGGCGGGAGTTGAACACAGTGTGGATTTGCCAAGCGTGCCTTCCTCTTAGCACGTTTCTCCCTTGCGTCCTGAGTTCGAGTGTCTTCAAAGCCCATGACACCTTTGGTGAAGGCTGTTCTCCAACTGGAACGCTCGCAGGCCAGTGTTTCCGAGTTGTCGGTGTTTATACTACATTTTTTTAAAGATTTGCCTTGAGACAGTCTTTAAACCTCTTTTGTTGACAACCAGCGTTACACTTTCCATTTTTAAGTTTGGAATAGAGTAGTTGCTTTGGAAGACGATCGTCAGGCATCCGCACAACATGACCAGACTAATGTATCACTGACAATGGACTGGTCAGCAACCCGCTGTGAGAGATGTACGAATCACTCGGGAGGGCAAAATCACTCGGATCCATGCTGAGCTTGAGGCCATGGCTGGTTCAGGTCCGTCGGGGGTTCCTTGCCACAACAGTGAATTACACCCTGGGAGATGAGTTTCAATCGCTGCAGCAAAACGGTATGGACAGGTCACTTGTGGCGGCGAGGCTAACAATGTGATACCTGTCCATCATAGCTGATTAAATCTAGACGCGGGTGGCACTGTGGTCTAAACCACTGAGCCTAGGGCTTGCCAATCAGAAGGTCGGCAGTTCAAATCCCCGTGACGGGGTGAGCTCCCGTTGCTCGGTCCCAGCTCCTGCAAACCTAGCAGTTCGAAAGCATGTCAAAGTGCAAGTAGATAAATAGGTACCGCTCCGGCGGGAAGGTAAACGGCGTTTCCATGCGTTGCTCTGCTTCGCCAGAAGCGGCTTAGTCCTGCTGGCCACATGACCCGGAAGCTGTCTGCGGACAAACACCGGCTCTCTCGGCCTGTAAAGCGAGATGAGCGCTGCAACTCCAGAGTCGTCCGCGACCAGACCTAATGGTCAGGGGTCCCTTTACCTTTACCTATATTCTTATTATCCTAATACACATATAGTTGTCAGTAACCTAATATATCTGTGTAAACTTGTTCTAAATTAATATTTAAAAAAAATAAGAAAAATAAGAAAAATAGCATTCACCCGGCCTCCTCCAGGCCCCACCTGCCTGAGAAATCATGGGGAAGTCATCCAATTCATGGGAAGAAATTCCCCCTCAAGCTTTTTCCGTGGCTAGAGGATCTTCTGCCCAGCTTAGGCTGGCTCCCCACGACGTCTATGCTTGTTTATTTCATAAAATGCACACACCGTTTGCTTGTTAGAAGAAAAACTCAAAGCGATGTACCGAAGAGAATGAAGAAAAGTAAAAAAAGAACTCTATAAAGCACTCAAAAGATAAAAGAACAGATTAAAGCAAACACTCTCTCGCCTAAATGAAAATGGTGCCCAAAAGTGTGCCTGCCTGGTGTCAATAGGCAGGGAGTTCCAAAGTGCCACAGTAAAAATTCCACAGTTCTATCTGCATTGCAAGGGGTTGGACTAGATGACCCCTGGGCTCCCTTCCAACTCTACAGTTCTATCTCCACTGTCTGAAGCAGTACATGGGTGGGTCGCAAAGTGGGAGAGTGGCTGTTATGCTCAGATCCGGCTCGCGGGCTTCCCACGGGTGCCTGGCTGGCCGCCGAGAGAACAGAGGACGCTGGACTCGAATGGGCAACTGGCCGGATCCAGCCAAGCTCGTCTATGCTTCAGAGACTCTGACAAGGGCGCGGTTCCTCTCCTGCCGTAAAGGAAAGGAGCAGGAGGGAGGCAATTGTACCAGAACCGGCCAAGAGGAGAAGCCGCGTGACTTTTTTCCTTTTTACTGGACGCCAGGAACGGTCGAGAGCATTGCTTGAATTTAACGCTAGTCAGCGGACCAAGAATACAGGCCCCTCTTTGTGCACGGACAATGGATTTCTAGTTAAATACAGTACTTGTGATCCTTGTGCACAAATCAACAAGTGGCTTCTGTGACCTGTTAACCCGCCATTGGTCAAGCTTTTGTCATGTGAGGTCACCACAGACATTCTCACTGTACGGGGGTGCCTTCAACGGAATGCTCACCAACAGCGCAACTTCCGGGAGGCGGGGGGGGGGGTGAAAGCACACCTGGAAGGAGTACAGGGCAGGTGGGCAGGGTTTGAGGAGGGGTGTCAAAAGGCAAAACGCTGAAGGGAAGGGGGCAGGGGGCACAGGGGGCTGAGCAGAGCTCCTTTGCACTCCGGTAACTATGGATCACATATTTGGGGGTGAATGCAGCTTCCAGGACGGAGGGTTATGGACTCCTGGCCAAGCTGAGATTCTGGCTGTGTATCCGCTACCGGCTAATGTACACATTGCCGGCTTCAAATGCAGCTAAGTCATTCTCAATTAGGACCAAAGCTGGTTTTGGGGGGAAACACATCGAAACAACAAGATAGCTATGGATTGCGGCCAACGTCACATGATCACCGCTTCCCAAATCGTCAATGGGAGCGTGTGGGATGCGCAGAGCTTAACAGGAGTGTACAGGCTGTCCCCGTCAGTCTTATTTTAGGAACTGGGAACAAAGAGATTTGCTGAACCAAAGGGCTGGTGTTCACTGGAGCTGGTAGGGCAAAAAGGTAGGGAGCCCAACAGCAGGTGGCGCTAGAGCCAACAGCAGGCAGAAGCTTTGTCCCCATGCTTTCCCCTGCAAGGGCAACACAGGAGGAGACTAAAGGGGGAAGCTGGCTGCAAGCGCCACCCCCTGGACTGGTTTTTAAGTTAGAAGGCATAGGTAATAATAATAATGGACGCGGGTGGTGCTGTGGGTTAAACCACAGAGACTAGGGATTGCCGATCAGAAGGCCGGTGGTTCGAATACCCGCGACAGGGTGAGCTCCCGTTGCTCGGTCCCTGCTCCTGCCAACCTAGCAGTTCGAAAGCACGTCAAAGTGCAAGTAGATAAACAGGTACCACTCCGGCGGGAAGGCAAACAGCATTTCCATGCGCTGCTCTGGTTCGCCAGAAGCGGCTTTGTCATGCTGGACACATGACCTGGAAGCTGTATGCCGGCTCCCTCGGCCAATAAAGCAAGATGAGTGCCGCAACCCCAGAGCCGTCCGCGACTGGACCTAACGGTCAGGGGTCCCTTTACTTAATAATCATGATCATAATCATAATAATTTATTATTACAGTCAAAGACCAGTTCAAGAAGCACAACTGAGACTACTTTCACAAAAGTAAACTAGACATTTAAACAGTATACAATAACAACTTATAGATTAAAACTGAAATAGTCGCCTGTACATGAAAAGACCTAAGATTAGACTAACATGCAGATTGACCCTGGGACACACAGGAGGCCGGCTACGGCGGTTTTCGGGGGGGGGGGTGTTCTGCGCCTACAAATCTGCGCGCAAAATCTGGCGACCATCCAGGTCATCTTTGCATATTTGCCTAAGAGGAGAAAATTGAGTTTTGGCTTGTCCAGAAGGTCAGCAAGCCTCACCAGATAAGGGTTGATGGTATCTCTACGTGCCTCACCGTAAAAAGGACATCTAGAAAATAAGTTGAAACAAAATTAAAAAAAAAAAAAATCCTTCCAGTAGCACCTTAGAGACCAACTAAGTTTGTTCTTGGTATGAGCTTTCGTGTGCATGCACACTTCTTCAGATACCTATTAGCTTCCTATTTCCCCTAATGGGGGCAGGCTCAAAGTCTCTGGATCTTTTTCCAAAAGGTCCTTCCAGAACCGGCAAGGGCAGAGCCGAACATCTGGCAAGAGTAAAGGCCCTAGAAGGCAAGTAAAAGGGGCTAAGAGCAGAGGCTGGTGGGGCAGTGCCCCATTTTCTTTAATGGACCAGCCTCTTCTGGGACTAGCCTTGTTTTTATGCAGGCACAGTCTTAAGATTTTATCATCACTGCAAAAACAGTCGCCGCCCACCTGGTGCCCTCCAGATGTTTTGGATCGCAACTCCCAGCCATGCCAGCTTAGGGATGCTGGGCACTAGGTTGGCAATGGCTGAGGCAGAACCACAAATAATCTTAGAGCGCCTTAAAGACCAGCCGATACATCATTTTGTGGACCAGAGTCTGCTCCATTCGATGCACAAAGCAGATATTCTGGCAGGCGTCTTGTTGTGTTTTTAATTAGGGTCCCAAGATGATGAGGGTTTTTTTATTATTATTAATCTGCTGTTCCTGCATTGGTTTATTGCACTGCTTTATGGATGTTTCAGATTGTATTTGAAAAAACGCACAGTACTCAGGCGGGGAGAGAGAGAAATATATCACAGAAACGCTGCGTGGATGGGTTTTATTGCACTTTTATAATCAAAATGAAAACAAAGGATATGATGCTAATTTAAAAAGAATGGCATTGTGGAGCATTCTTTTACCAGCGTTTAGCTTGCAAGCCATTCTCACTTGTCTTGGGCTGTTCAGACATTTGGGAAATATCTATACCAAAATAAATGTGTTTCAGCCGTGGAACAGGTCAGTCCCAAGAGCAATGGGAGGCAGGCACTTTGCCAAACCTCGGCTTTAGGATGGTGCTGGAGGAGACTCTTGAGAGTCCCATGGACTGCAAGAAGATTAAAAGACGAAATTAAAAGACGCCTGCTTCTTAGAAGAAAAGCAATGACAAACCTAGATAGCATCTTAAAAAGCAAAGACATCACCTTGCCGACAAAGATCCGTATAGTTAAAGCTATGGTTTCCCCAGTAGTGATGTATGGAAGTGAGAGCTGGACCATAAAGAAGGCTGATCGCCGAAGAATTGGTGCTTTTGAATTATGGTGCTGGAGGAGACTCTTGAGAGTCCCATGGACTGCAAGAAGATCAAACCTATCCATTCTCAAGGAAATCAGCCCTGAGTGCTCACTGAAAGGGCAGATCCTGAAGCTGAGGCTCCAATACTTTGGCCACCTCATGAGAAGAGAAGACTTCCTGGAAAAGACCCTGATGTTGGGAAAGATGGAGGGCACAAGGAGAAGGGGACGACAGAGGATGAGATGGCTGGACAGTGTTCTCAAAGCTACCAACATGAGTCTGACCAAACTGCGGGAGGCAGTGGAAGACAGGAGTGCCTGGAGTGCTCTGGTCCATGGGGTCAAGAAGATTCGGACACGACTAAACAACAACAACAGCTTTAGGGGCTGTTCCAGAAAGACCACTCTCTAGACCAAAGTGGGTATTACTGCCCCCCCCCAGAAGGGGATTCCTTAGGTGGGTGCTAAGAGGCAAGGGGGGGTAGGGGCTCGCTACAGATGTAAATATCAGATTTTGAAAAGCTGGTATCCTGGGATCAAGTGTGTCCACGTCGAGTTAATTAAATAGCTTCCATTGGACATTGAATAAACGTGCAATTCATTGTTAGCTACCTTCCAAAATGAAGCAGCTCAAATCTGGGACACCATCTCCTGGGTCCTCACTCCTGCGTGACTCATGTGACCCACATGAGATTGCAGCCCCCCCCCAAATCACTTCTCAGGCACAGCATCCCAAAGCACATGTTTTGGGGAGCCACACAAGATCGCTGCCCCCAAAAGGTCCTTTTTGGGGAGCGCCCCCCAAAAATGCAGCCTGAGATCACAGCAGACATTTCGGCCGCTGTCCTCTTGTGAGAAAAAACAGGGTGTCCCTTTCCCCCCCAGGGAACCTGACTGGCATGCTGTTACTGCTTTGAATTTTATTGTGTTACTTTCTTTCTTGGTGTGTTGTGCATATTGCTATTCTGAATAAGGTATTTGGGATGAGTTTATGGAACCAAGGAGGCTGCAGCCCAGCAAAGTTTGGGAATCTTGGCTCTAGACCATGAGTCAGCAACCTTTTTCAGTCGTGGGCTAGTCCACCATCCCTCAGACCATGTGGGGGGCCAGACTATATTTTTTTGGGGGGATGAACGAATTCCTATGCCCCACAAATAACCCAGAGATGCATTTTAATTAAAAGGACACATTCTACTCATGTAAAAACACGCTGATTCCTGGACTGTCCGTGGGAGAAGGCAATTGGGCCGCATCCAGCCCACGGGCCTTAGATTGCCTACCCCTGCTCTAGACCCTCCTCTGCTACGCCTTAAGATTTGGGAAAATATGAGGTTTCTAGGCTCTTCTGTTCCTGCCCATCAAAATACAATACAATACAATACAATGTCAATACAAAAGCTTCACGGGTACGTTTTAATTCTGCCGCGTAAGTATAGCAGAATAACATAGCTGCTGGGATCACGTCACAAACCATCTCGCAAAGCATTCTGCTCTCACAGTGGCCAACCAGATACTGACAACAGCATCTACCGTTTGGGAAAAGAAGGAAATATATATGTTTGTCTAAAGGAGATTCCAAGCCTTAAAAGATTGAATGGGCAGGGGTGACGGGCTTCTGTGGTCATCTGTGAGTGAAAGAACGAGAGCAGGAAGCTTTGACCCTACCGATTTTGCCAAACTACAACTCCCATCAGCTCTGGCCATTGCCCACGCTTCCCAGGGATTATGGGAGTTGTAGTTCAGCAATGTCTGGCGGATCAAAGGTTCCCTACTTCTGAACTAGGAGCAAGGGTAAATAAACAAGATATGTGAGGTATCTGAAGAAGTGTGCGTGCACACGAAAGCTTATACCAAGAACAAACTTAGTTGGTCTCTAAGGTGCTACTGGACAATTTTTTTATATATATTTACACAAGATATGTATTTCTTTGATCTCCCTACCCTCGGTTTACAAGTTAAGGGCTGGGGACACCTTCCTTCATCTCCCCAGGACTATGGCATATAAGCAAACACCTCTCCGAAGAAAAAAATAAACCAAATCACCCCCAGACTGTCACCATTTTCCAGGCGGGCTTCGGTCACATGCTGGAAATGTAGGTTTGTGCAACTGAGGTGGGTTAAAGTGCTCTGTCGCAACAAACGGGAGCTTTTGCAGTTAGGAAAGTGGCAGGAAAGGCAATAAAAAGCGTGGAATAGCGACCGACTGGCAGGAAGACGTGTAACCTCCCCGCAACTAATCAGGATGGAAGTTCATTGGCGTACAACCTCCCAGCAAACAGATCTGCAAAGAGGGGACTTCCTATGACCTCCAAGCAAACCAATCAGTATGCATAGTCTATAAGCAGCTTCCCTGCAGGAAATCCCAAGTTTGCAACCAGAATTATGCGCTGATAAATCATTGCACGCACTGGCATACTTTATTCCCATCACGCACACATGCTAGACCTCTTTGGGCTACGCATCTACCACAGTTTTAACTTGGAGCTGCATTGATATTTTATTTTATTTAAATAAGACAGAATTCTCCTCCTGCATTAATATTTCATGCTTAATCACCGAAGAGCTGCCATTTCAACCACAGGCGGTGAAAGATTTAAGAACTCCCCCCCCCCCACTGAAATAAGCATTTGCTTACCATGGAGAGGAGAGAACCAATGGCAGTTCTCTTTTCCCACCCTCCAATCTCTTCCCCTTTTGAGACTCCTCCCAGTGTACTGGGGGTGGTGTCCTCGACAATCTCTCTACCCCCTCATCCCCCCCCCAAAAAAGCCTGGCTTTCAAAGCAAAAATGGCGCATCTGCAGCAGCACAACCGGACACCTTCCTCTGACCCAGCTGCAACAAAACATGTTTCTCCTGTATCGGCCTCTACAGCCACAGCAGGAGCTGCGATTCTCCAACGGTTTGACTTTACCCCCAAAGGCGCACTACTCCATTGTCTCCCAAGACAGACGGATACCAAACAACAACAACAACAACCAGCAGGTTACTGGATGCATTTGGAAATGATAATGTTCCGTTTAGAGAGAGATTGTGTTTTATTTATTGCATTCACAAACCCCACCTTATCCTGCAAGGAGCTCAAGGTGGCATACATGAATCTACACCGCCTCATGCAATCTCCACAACAACCCTGTGAGGTAGGCTAGATCAAGAGGCAGTGACTGGCTTAGCGAGCTTCACGGCTGAGTGGGGATTTGAACCCAAGACCCAGAGGTCCTAGTCTGACACGCTCACCACTTCACCACAGGGATGCTCATAGCTCAGATGACAAGCTCATAGGTGTTAAAACATCCTGAGCTTGTCATCTGTGTCCCTCCTCCCCAAAAGGTTTGGAGGGTGGTAGCAAGAGAACAGGCCTTTTCTGTGGTGGCTCCCCGTTTTGTGGAATGCTCTCCCCAGAGAGGCTCACCTGGTGCCATAATTACATGTATATAAGCGCCAGGCAAAACGTTTCCCCTTTACCCAGGCCTTCAGCCATTAAATAATCTATAAGCAAACACAAAACGAAGAGCCGTGACAATAGACAGTGAAAAATGTATAAACATACTATAACCAAAAAAATATATAATATGCAAATGCAATAGCCTGACACATATACTCACATATATATTTTATATTTCGTAGCTATTATTCTCACTGTTATAGTATATTTATACATTTTTCACTGTCTATTGTCACAGCTCTTTGTTTTGTGTTTGCTTATATTCTCCGTGACTGTCTGCTTGTTATTTATTATTTATTAAATAATCTATGGCTTGTTAAAGGTCGGGAGGACAACTGTTATTATGATTTTTTTATTACTGTGCTTTATTTTATGTTGTTATAATTATTATTATGCTCTGTAAAATATGTTTTTAATGCTGCACACTGCCCTGATATTTTTTTTTTATAATGGCCGGCATATGTTGTTGTTGTTTAGTCGTGTCCGACTCTTCGTGACCCCATAGACCAGAGGACGCCAGGCACTCCTGTCTTCCACAAAATTTAATAAATAATAATAATAATAATAATAATAAACAATCAGCTTGACAGTGCTGACTTAAACCTCTGCAATGGGAAAGGAAACCGCTGTCTCAATTCAGACCTCAGTGAAGAGAGTTGAACTTCTTGATCAACTGCAATTCAGTGTTTTCACATGGAGTCCCGCTTTTAAGTTCCTTTCCCCAAGTATGGCCAGTAACTGGGGGCCTGGTTTGTGAACCCCTTGGACACACTCATTTAATCCCCCCTCACCCATGAGTTGTCCACCTCCAACTGCTGTTGCCCCACACTCTCTGCTCCTTAACTCCATAGATTTTCGATGCACAGCAGTATCTCGGTTTAAGAACAGCTCTGTTTGCGAACTATTCGGTTTACGAACTCCGCAAAACCGGAAGTAGTGTCCCGGTTTGCAAACTTTACCTCGGTCTAAGAGCGGAAGGGATGCGGGTGGCGCTGTGGGTTAAACCACAGAGCATAGGGCTTGCTGATCAGAAGATCGGCGGTTCGAATCCCCGCGACGGGGTGAGCTCCTGTTGCTCGGTCCCAGCTCCTGCCCACCTAGCAGTTTGAAAGCACGTCAAAGTGCAAGTAGATAAATAGGTACCGCTCTGGCGGGAAGGTAAACGGCGTTTCCGTGCGCTGCTCTGGTTCGCCAGAAGCAGCTTAGTCATGCTGGCCACATGACCTGGAAGCTGTACGCCGGCTCCCTCAGCCAGTAAAGCGAGATGAGCGCCGCAACCCCAGAGTTGCCCGCGACAGGACCTAATGGTCAGGGGTCCCTTTACCTTTACCTAAGAATGGAAGGAAGCCGAATGGTGGAAGGGCACCGGTGGCGGGAAGCCTCATTAGGGAAAGTGTGCCTTGGTTTAAGAACGGTTTCGGTTTAAGAATGGACTTCTGGAACGGATTAAGTTTGTAAACCGAGGTACCACTGTACAGGGAATCTCCATGCTTCCATTCAAGCCCAACACAAGGGGTAATCTGCTCCCACAGGGCTCACTGCAATCCGGAAGCATAGGCAGGCAGGGAGGCTGCAGAAATGTTTCCTGGGAAGAAGAGCCTACACAGCAAACCCTCGACCACCTCGCAACAGTCAGAGGAGCTCAAAATCCCACTATAAAGTTCCCTGAGAACAGGCAGAAAAATGGGAGTCTCGGCTTTTGCAGAAGGGGGGGGGGGACCATAGCTCAGTGGTTAGAGAATCTGCCTTGCATGCAAAAGGTCCCTGGTTCAATCCTCACGGGCATTTCCAGGTAGGCCTGGGAGAGAGACACCCCCCCCCCGCCTGCCTGAAACCTGCTGCTGCCAGTCAGTGCAGACAATATTGGACAAGATGGACCAACCGTCTGATTCATTATAAGGCAGGTTCCTACGTTCCTAAAACTTTCAAGAAAATGGAGGGCAAATTTTAGCACACTGCTGATCCTTAACCCTGACAACAGAGCAAAGGCAGGTGGGGGAGGGGGGGTACAAGGCTCCACTTGGGACTCAGCTACATTTGTAAAGAAGGAGCGATTTGAACGTGTTATAAACATGCAACACCAGATGGCGCCAGAGAGCAGACAATTTTTTTCCATGCGGTTTTCCATAGAGGTTTTCTCCCCCCCCCTTTTATTATAATTTCTTACCTATTTATAGTGTTTTTCCCCCTGTGTGTAGACCCACCCGCTGTAACCTTGCACCCCGCAAAACATTGCTGTTAGCGGAATTGCTGTTGGCTAGAACTGATAGGAGGCAGCATTAAAGACAGCCTTCCCATAAGAATTTAAGACCAGGTCAATGGTCCGTCTAGTCCAGCATCCTGTTCTCACAGTGGCCAACCAGGGAAACCTGCAAGCAGGATTTGGGCATGAGAGCACCCTCCCCTCCTGCGATTTCCAGCAATTGGCATTCAGAGGCATTTGGTGGCTACTGCTGCCCCCTTGCAGAAGGTCCATAGTTTAGCCATTGGTTGGGGATGATGGGAATTGCAGTGCAAAACTGCTGGAAGACACCAGGTTGGGAAGGCTGGTTAAGAGTTTCCCTAGTCCTACAGCACAGAGTCACGCAGCTTTAATAGCAATGCTCTATCCCCAGGGAAACCCAGTATTTTGCGGGTCTGCGATGGGCATGGATGGCTCACGAGTACAGGGAATTCCTCGGCACTTCCTAGTAAACTACAGTTCCCAGGATGCTTTGGGTAAAAGCTGAAATCAAGTCCATATAAATGTAGAATGCAGATACATCCGAAACTGTGGATGTATGAGATGCAACTGTGTATGAGATGCAACAGGTAATTCCCAAATCAATGGGTTCAGAAGGGCAGGATTTCGAGGCCTTACTGAGATTAGCAGTCTCTGGCCTCGCTCCTTCTTAAGCTGCACACACTGTAAATAGACTTTCAGATTTGGTAGCAGAAGCCAAGAATTGTCTGGCTGGATTGGACCAGTGGTGCTCATCTAAGCCTGCATCCCCCTTCCAACAGCAGCCAGCAGCTTATGGAACACAGAGGTAGACTGCTCCTGGAGAGAGAGGTTCTGTTTTACTATCAGCAATAACAGTATTTTCCCACAGGTCTTCAAAGTCTCTTTCCGTCCCCCCTTGCAAAGCTGAAGCTTCAATTGCTTGGAGAAAGGAGGGGTGCAAGAGTGTTCAACAATGGATTCTTTCAGACCTGGTGGCAGTGAGTTCCACTGGCACACACCCTATATCTTATGATTTGCACGTGCACCCGCGCACATATTGTGAGCAACGCGCGTTTGCCCAACCCAAAATCCTTCCCACCCTTTCTCTCCCCCCCACCCCCATCGTCCACGGACCAAGACGCTGTTCCATCTCCCCACTCCCGGGCGTCACACTAACAACCCACAGCCCCTCCCCGCCTCCTTCCCTAACCGGCGCTCCGCACGCACACACAACCCACAAACCCCGGGAGAGAACCCAGGAGTCCGAGCCTTGCCCTCCCCGGCCCCAAGAGCTTGCCCTGTGTAACCGACAAGAAGGACCCGGGTGGACGGGCCAGTGGGGTGGCTGGCTTGAAGTTCAAGGGGTGGGCTGGAGAGGGGAGCGGCGACTCATCGGTTGCTCAAGACGAACCGCCAGAGCCCAGAAGGGGAAAACGGCGAGGCGAGATTCCCCGGGTTTCGAAGGCGCACAGGCAAGGCTCCTCTGGCATTTCTCGCAAGTCCATTAATAAAACCGCAGAGAAACCGACACGTCGGTCTCGCGATCCCTTTACAGCCATTCTGGGCTTAAAGCCCCCGCTTTCCCCTTTCAAAAAATGAAATAAATCTTTGCTCTCCGGTGGACAACACAAGATATGGGTGGTGGGGGTGGGGGGGACCGACCAGAAACACAGGCAGACGATACAGAAGCCCCTCCCGCCACGCCGCTCTCCAATATCGTTGCAGAAGGACCCTCCCCCCCCCCCCCAAGGCAGCCACGCGTTTACACCGCTGCAACTCGTCGGGTGCACCAGGATCGCAGCCTTGATGCGCGCGCCCCGCATCCCCAAAACCACACTAGAGAAGCGGGGGAGGAATAAATCGCGACGGCTCGCCCCCTCCTCCCATTTTAACCCTTTCACGCCCACTCAACAGAACCACGGTACGTACGGACCTTTCCTCGCGCGAAGCCCCCTCCCCTTGCAAAGCCCCCCCCCCACCACCACCTCGAGTCTCCTTCGCCCCCGAACCTATTGGATAGATCAACCCAGCACCTCCCCCGAGCAGGATCGGACCGGATCCCCGCGCAGGGGTGTCCGGCAAAGGCCCCCGATGGGCCGGACAATGGGGCTCCCTCCCTCTCTCTCACCAGCTGGTCCTCCGGAGCCGCGTCGCCGCCTCCAGCCTCGCCATCGCCCTGCTTGCTCGGGGACTCGGCGGCGAGGCGCAGCGCCTGCCGGACGCGGCGCTCCTGGCGCTCGCGGAGCAGATGCAGCTCGCACAAGCCGGCCAAGGTGCCCTCCAGCCAGCCGCGGAGCCGGCTCCGCTCCGGGCTGGCGGGGAAAGAGAACGCCCGGATCATTCTCCTCCGTTGGACGGGTAGACGGAGCGCGGCGCCGGGTGCGAGTCCTGCTCTGCCAAGCGCAGCAGCGCTAAAGCGACCCCCGGGTGCGCTCCGGCCGCTGCAGCTCCGGCGCTGTCACCACCTCATCTGCATAGCAACGCTCATTGGCCAGTCTGCCGGGGCTGATTTGCATGCGCAGCCCTCCATTGGGCGGCCCCGGGTTCCGTGGCCGAACCTCCCATTCAAACAATTGGACCCTCGCTCACCCTGCCGGGTTTTTTTTGCATAATATCCCTTCCAAAGAAGCCATTGGCTCGCCGGGCTCCGCTTTATTTTACAAAGCCACGCCCCTCCTGCCCGGTCTTATTGGGACCCCGTGGTTGAGTTTCACTGGCCTGGCCGCGCCCAGAGTTAGAAACCCCGGCCTACCTGATGTTCGACGTTTGCATGGCCACGCCCTGAAGCCGAGCCATTGGCTGTGCTCCCTTGGTTTCTGCAGTTTGGCCCCGCCTTCGAGCCAAGCCATTGGCCGGCGGGCAGAAGGCGATCTGCATAGCCGCGCCCTGGAGCCGAGCCATTGACTCACCTGCGGTGCCTTATCTGCATGGTAACCCCCGCCCCAGGAATGTTTCAGCCACTCGCCATTGGTTCGCCCAACCCACCTTATCTGCATAGCCACGCCCTCCCACTTGCTCCATTGGCTGGCTGGTCCTAAATTACCTACGCAGCCACGCCCACCGTTCAAGCCATTGACGTTCCAGAGCTCCCTTGCTGGAAATGAAAGTCAATCATTGACACTAATTCTGTTTCAAAGCTTCCATGAACTCATCTGTCGTCTCGAAATTCCTTTTATTTTTCCTTCTTCATTCCAACTCCCTGTTGCCGGAGTGTTACATTTGATTTGCTCATATGCCTAACCCCGCCCCCCCCCATATTAATATTGCTTTGCAATTAATAGGCAGGATCTCCGTCCTGGCCATGTCCCGCCTCCTCATTGATAAAATAGTTACCCCGCCCACCAGCGCTTGTGCGCTTTGAACTCTGCTTTGCACTCCCACCCATCTAGCAGTACCCACCCCACCCCGCCCTGCCCACCATGAATGGAGGAAGCGCTGGGAAGCCCAGATTCGTTTTCCTCCAGGGCTTTCGCACCGCCAACTTTCCTCGCCCATCGGCCTCAGTCCATTTTCTCCCAAGTTCTGCAGAAAGTGCAATTCTGCGTCAAGTGTAAGAGAAAGAGGTGAGAGACGCCGAACGCCCCTGGGATGGGTGGTTGAGTGACTGTTTTGGGATGGATTCTCTTAATCCCTTAAAAGACGATGGGGAAAACACGTAGGGAACACGCAACTTAGCAGGAGACTAGCATCTAACACCCACACTCAAACACATCCCTCTCTCCAGAAAAATTAAAGAATTGCAGGGTTGGAAGGGACCTCACTGGTCATCTAGTCCGACCCCCTGTATTGCAATCCTTAGGGAGCAAAGCAAGGACACAAGTGTCCTGAGGGCCTGATAGGAAGAGCATGAGGGCCGCATCAGCCCTTTGGCCTGAGGTCCCCTGCCTCTGGCCTGGTATATCCCTCTTACCTGATCTTCCTAAGTGTGTTTGGCTGGGGGGGGGGGGTTGCTGAATTGTAGTCCAAAACATCTAGACGGCTTCTCATTGGCAAGCGCTGGCACATACCGTCCCATTTTCACAATCCTGGCTCAAAGGAGGAGATTGTAATCCAGGAATAAGATTTTAATTCCCCCCCCCCCCAATTCTGGATGGGACGTGGATGGCGCTGTGGTCTAAACCACAGAGCCTAGGGCTTGCCGGTCAGAAGGTCGGTGGTTCGAATCACCGTGACAGGGTGAGCTCCCGTTGCTCGGTCCCTGCTCCTGCCAACCTAGCAGTTCGGAAGCACATCAAAGTGCAAGTAGATAAATAGGTACTGCTCTGGCGGGAAGATAAACGGCGTTTCCGTGCGCTGCTCTGGTTCGCCAGAAGCGGCTTAGTCATGCTGGCCACATGACCCAGAAGCTGTACGCCAGCTCCCTCGGCCTGTAAAGCAAGATGAGCACCGCAACCCCAGAGTCATCCACGACTGGAACTAATGGTCAGGGGTCCCTTTACCTTTACCTTTATTCTGGATATTGTGCCAACTTTCAAGAGGAAGCTGAGTCTCACAGATAAGCAGTTCAAAAATTATATATATAAATAATTTGGGATAACTTGCTCAGTGGAAGAAGTACAGAATGCTACTCGGCCACAACTTGCTCTGCTTTGTCTGTCTTGCTCGAGCAGCTTTGAACAGTACACCTTTTGCTGGACACGGGGTGGGGGGGTGGGGGTGGGATTGTGTCGGTATCAAGGCCTGTTCTTAGCAAGCAGACCCTTTCGAAAGGCTGGCTACCAGATCTGTAGTGAACGTGTGTGAGCCTTGGGACACCCTGCTGTTTTGGTGGGCCTGGTCTTAGCCATTGCTTGCTGACCATCTTTCCAAGAAGGATGGGTGGGTGGGTGGGTGGGTGTGTTGGGGGGGGGGAGTCCTAGCCATCCGAGGATGGTCCTAAAAACACGCAAGGGCACAGCGGCGATGGCCCAAACGTCGGGGAGAAAGGGGGCTGGCAGATGTGACAGTGACGGGGGAACGGAGCGCAACAATGGTTTATAAATGGTTGTGATAATAATAGTGCGAGGATGGTAGCCATGGTGATGGGGACGGTGGTAGCCATGACAATGGGAGGTGGGGGTGGGGGTGGCAGCTGGCAACAGGGGCAGTGAAAAATAGCAGAGGCGGCTGTGGCGAATTTTTTTTTTTAAAAAAAAAAAACACCACAAAAAATAATCCCGCAGTAGCTGCAAGGCCAGGAGTGGCTCCTCGTGAGCTGTGGTGAAAGGGGGAGGGTGCACTCCCTTTTCCCACCGCTTCATGGTGAGCATGTCTTCTCTCAGTGTGCTGGGAAGTCATTCCTGGGCTTTGCTTTTGCTAATTTTATCAGCTGTGGGAAAGGAGTGAAGCCCAGTAAAGGCGAAGGAGCTTCAAAGAGCTGACCCACAGAGCATAATAATAATAATAATAATAATAATAATAATAATAATATTTATACCCCACCCATCTGGCTGGGTTTCCCCAGCCACTCTGGGCAGCTCTCAACAGAATATTAAAAACACAATAAAACATCAAACATTAAAGAATTAGATATCCCACTTTATCACTACCTGAAGGAGTCTCAAAGCGGCTAACATTCTCCTTTTCCCTTCCTCCCCCACAACAAACACTCTGTGAGGTGAGTGGGGCTGAGAGACTTCAGAGAAGTGTGACTAGCCCAAGGTCACCCAGCAGCTGCATGTGGAGGAGAGGGGACGCGAACCCGGTTCACCAGATTACGAGTCCACTGCTCTTAACCACTACACCAAACTGGCTCTCCAATCGGACTTCGTCAGTCTTCCAAAAAACGTTCGCAAAGGGTTTGTGGTGTTCAGAAGCCAAAACGTACAAGTACCAAGGCATTCGAGAACCAAGATATGACTGCAAAATGAAATTAGACCAAATGGCAAAGAAGTGATCTAGAGCACCTTGCCTCTGGGCACTTTTAGTGTGAAGGTTCGTCCATCTAGGCCAGGCATAGGCAAGCTCCAGCCCTGGCTTCCCTAAACAGGACTGCCTTCAGATATCTTCTAGAACTTGTCTGGTAGTTGTTTTTCTCTTTGACATCTGGTGGGAGGGTGCCACTACTGAGAAGGCCCTCTGCCTGGTTCCCTGTAACTTGGCTTCTCGCAGTGAGGGAACCGCCAGAAGGCCCTCAGAGCTGGACCTCAGTGACCAGGATGAACGATGGGGGTGGAGACGCTCCTTCAGGTACACTGGGCATTGGCCACACAAGCGACACATCAGTTCTTGGGGGTTTCTTTCTTTAAAACCTTAAGAATCTTGGAATTGTAGACCTGGGAAGAAACCCCCATTTAGTCCAACCCCCTACAATGCAATGGGAGGTTACTGCCACATGCTCTGTGTGGGGCCACCGTTGAAGCAAACCTACAAATTTTAACTGCATGAAATGTGGGGCGACTTTGCGCACACATTGTGGGCGTGCGGTATCGTTTTCATTTATTTTACTCGGTAAGATTTACGTGGCGCTTTCTTCGTAAGCCGCCGCTTTGCGGTTTTATCACGATCGGGTGGAGTTTACAGGTTGCGATATGAACAAACCAAAACAAATCTGCAAATATTTCCATGTGGTTAAATGAAACGATATACTGTATTCGGAATAAAACGTGGGTAAACAGGGAGACACGGTATTTATCAAAACATTTAGGTCGTAAAATTTGTACGCCGCTTGATTGTAAAAAGAAAAAGGGGGGTTTCCTGAAAACTGCTGTAGGAGCCAAGAAGGCGCCTTTTGTATATCAAAATATAGTGGTTTACGAGGATGTAGATACAATTAGTAATTTAAAACCAAATATGCATAATAAAATTACACATCTGGGTAGGCGTGCCTAAAGAAGTTTTTAGCATGGACCAGAAATAATACAGCAAAGGCCAATATAAATGGGCAGGGAGTTTTAGAGAATTGTGCTGCCACAATGAAGGACTGACTCATTGCAAGTTTAATTATCTAATTAAACTGCAAAAGTGACAGTTCTGCAGACCTGGTGAATTTTAGCTAGGCAGCCTAGCCCTCAACAGTGCCCTTGAACACATGCAGAGTGCATTTCTCACACCGTTGCATATCTGCTGCCTGACACCAGGGACGGGGGATGATTTTAAATCTGCGGCAGTTTCTGCAGTAACTCTGAGTGACGCTGGTGGGTTTGTTGGAATCCCGCAAGCAATATCTTTTTTTAAAACAGCTCATCGCCTGATGGGCTGCAGCGCCACAATCAGATTCTTTAAACAGATGCACACAGTGCCGGTAAAAAAGCACACAGGTCCCCCCCCCCCAAGCCTTGCAAATGTTATTATCTGTGTTCCACTGTTGCTATAGCCACACAAGTCACAGCAACTCCAGAGTAGCCACATTGCCATCTATGGAATTGTTCCAGGAGAGGTTGGCGGATCGCAGGCAGCCACAGAATGCTCAAGGGCTGGATCATTTGCTTCAACACAGCCTCTGCCAACCAGCTGTTTGGGACTACAACTCCCATCAACCCCTGTGTGGTAGATGAGGCTCATGGGAGTTGTAGTCCAAACCAGCTGGAGGATGCCAGTTTAGCAAAGCCTAGATTAACATATTCTTTGTGTGTGTGTGTGTGTGTGTGTGTGTGTGTGTGTGTTACGCTGTTATGTGTTTTTGACAAAGTCACTTATTTAAGATTTATATTCATTGTGCGTTTTTAGTTGCCTCTGTTTTAATTTATGCCTTGGGTTCTGCACTGGGGGGAAAGGTGTGGTTTAAATAAAATAGGGCTTGCACATTTGGAAAGCTAAGCAGGTTCTGCTTTGGTTTCAAATTGGATGGGAGACCGTGTTTTGAAATTACTGCATTGCCAGGGGTTGGACAGTCGATGACCCTCGGAGATCCCTTCCAACTCTTACGTTCCCATGATTCTATGAAAATGATTACAAAATTGAGGCTCAAATTCTGGGACAGACTTTCCTTAAAACGGCTGTAGGAGCCAAGAAGGCGCCTTTTTCATTTCAAAACAGAATTGGAGGAGTGCGGAGGAGAGCAAAATGCTTGAAAAGAAGCGCTTTTGTAGCTCAGTGTCAGAGCACTTGCTTGGCATGTAGAAGGTTCAGTCCCTGGTATCTCTGTTTGGGGCTAGAAAGACTCCCTTTTTGAAACCCTGGAGGGCCACTGCCAGTCACTGTCCACAGTACTAAACTAGATGGACAGTTGCTCTGATTCTGTGCCGGAGTTCCTATCTTTAATCTGCTACTTCGGTTGGTTTGATCAGGGTGATAAAGGAGGCGGTTTGTTCCTTGGGTCTAAATTATCTTAGTTGTCCTTCAGAATCATACTGCTACACGTCACCCCACTCTCTGAGCGGTTGGAGACTGCAGGGGTTCCAGGAAAGTAGCCCTTTGAATATGCCAATTTGGCACAACTTTCTGCGGTGCCTGCTAGCCAGCAGGAAGGCAGAAGAGTTCTGCCAAGCCATGATGTTCCTGGAGGAAGCCCTTCTTAAGATGCCATGGCACGTGCCTTGATGAAAGCAGCTCCACCCCTTCCCCCTTGAGGGCTAGAAACTTTTGCTTGAAAATAAACAAGAGATTGAGAGAAATGTGAACACCTTTGGCAAGGTGTGGTGTTGCCAGAGTTTTCCCTTTATGTTGTCACAAGGCCACAAAGTCCTCTACTGAGTGAGGTCTGGTTCCCCAACAAATTAATAATAATAATAATAATAATAATAATAATTATTATTATTATTATTATTATTATTATACTCGCTCATCTGGCTGGGTTTCCCCAGCCACTCTGGGCGGCTCCCAACAGAATATTAAAAACACAATAAAACATGAAACATTAAAAACTTCCCTAAACAGGGCTGCCTTCAGATGTCTTCTAAAAGTCAGATAGTTGTTTATTTCCTCAACATCTGGTGGGAGGGTGTTCCACAGGGCGGGCGCCACTACCAAGAAGCCCTTTGGCCTGGTTCCCTGTAACCTCACTTCTCGCAGTGATGCAATCACCAGAAGGCCCTTGGCGCTGGATCTCAGTGTCCAGGCTGAACGATGGGGGTGGAGACATTCCTTCAGTTATACTGGGCCGAGGCCGTTTAGGGCTTTAAAGGTCAGCACCAACACTTTGAATTGTGCTCGGAAATGTACTGGGAGCCAATGTAGCTCTTTCAGGACCGGTGTTATATGGCCTCAGTGGCCACTCCCAGTCACCAGTCTAGCTGCCGCATTCTGGATTAATGGTAATTTCTGGGTCACCTTCAAAGGTAGCCCCACGTAGAGCACATTGCAGTAGTCCAAGCGGGAGATAACCAGAGTGTGGGATGTAAAACACAGGAGCAGTCAAATACAACATTGCTAGAGTGGACATAGAAGGGGAACTCTAGGCCAGCCAGTCGGAACTTGCTGTTTCTCCTGGGCTGGGATGGACTTCCTCTGTGTAACTGGAGATGGGTGTAGCCTCACCTGGGCAGGTTAACAGAAAACCACAGGGGCCAGACTCCATCTTTCTCTTTTGGATCGGCTTCTCAACAGAGCAGCATCTAGTTAGGGGAAAGATGCTCTCTTGGCCTCCAGCCAAGAGAGAACAAAGGGGCTTTCTCCCGTAAGGAGATAGTCTCCACATGTATACTATTTTCTAAGCTAAAAGTCTGCCTTCTGGGATCCTTTTGTGAACAGGACGTCTGTAAGTAAACTCTTTTTTATGCTTTTATAGAAGACTGCGTAGCGTCTTATTTTGAGAGGGATTAAAAGGGGAATATACCAGGACATTATTAAAAGAGACTCTAGCGAGCCCGAGCAAGCTATCCGCTGTGTGTGTTTAAAAAAGGGAATGTTAACTCTGCTGGTATTGTTGAACTTGTAAACACAAGTTGGAATAGGATATCTTAAACAATATATCCTCTCCTGCATCCCTAAACAGTCCCACACAGAGCATGTACCACTCTGGCCAGACAGTCTGCGGGCAGGAAGGGTCTCAGCCGGCGTAGCAGATGGAGCTGGCAGACAGCTGCCCTGGACACAGAATTCACCTGCGCCTCCATGGACAGGTGTGAGTCCAAAATGACTCCCAGGCTGCACACCTGGTCCCATTCAGGACCAGGGAGTCCTCCACACCTGTCCGCCTCCTGTCCCCCAAAAACAGTACTTCTGTCTTGTCAGGATTCAACCTCAATGTGTTAGCCGCCATCCATCCTCCAACCGCCTCACAAAGGACCTTTACCGCCTTCACTGGTTCCGATTTAAAAGAGAGGTAGAGCTGGGTATCATCCGCATACTGATGAACACCCAGCTCAAACCCCCTGATGATCTCTCCCAGCGGCTTAGATGTTAAAAACCCAAGGCCTTCTTCACGCCTTGCTTGACCGTGTCACTCGCAAGGGCATAGAGGACCGGATCCAGAGCACTGTTGAGGCTGGACGCAGCCAGAGAGAGAGAGAAGGGGAGCTGGAGAAGTTGCTCGAGGGCGCAGATGGAGCAGCAGTCCAGAAAGGTGGCAGCCAAGCTCCGAACCAGCAGCAGGAGGTGGTAGGGGGCAAAGCAAAGCAGGAAGATGGCACTGATGCCCAGGGAGAGGCTCCTAACTTTGGCCTTCTTCCAGGCCAGCAGGGCCTCGCTGCCTCGCACCATTCGGACAATCTTCAGGTAGGAGACTGCTAGGATGAGGAGAGGGAAAGCAAAGCCAGTGGCGACCCGGAAGTAGTTGAACTTGGCCACGCCGGGCTGCAAGGGGTAGCTGTCGTAGCAGGAGGGGTCCTATTGGTCAATGCCAGTGTCTGGAGGCCGCCGGAGGACAGCACAACAGCCAGGTGGAGCAGAAAGACCAGCAGGGCCACAGAAGTGCTGGCCACGGCCGCAGAGGTTTGGCTGGGCTGCCCCCAGGAGCCGAAAGGCTGCACCACGGCCCGGTAGCGCTCCACCGAGTTGGCGCATAGCAAGAAGATGCTGACATACATGTTGGAGTAGAAGACGAAGCCGGCCACATGGCAGGCCACGCCACCGAGAGTCCACCGGTGGCCGTGGAACACGTAGAGCATCCATAGAGGCAGGGTGGAGAGATAGAGCAGGTCAGAGAACAAGAGGTTCAGCAGGTAGACAGCCAGAACGTTGCCACGGCGCATCTGGCCCACGAGTGGCCGCAGCGTCAGCCCATTAGTGGTCAAGCCCAGCACGAAGATGGCGCCGTAGAGAGAGACCACGAGGGTCTGGCCGGTCCGAAAGTCCACGTCGCAGCGGGATGCGTTGGCTGGGCAGAGGGAGCCGGGCGTGGCATTGGTGGTGCTGAGGGAAGAACCTAAAAGGGAAGGGGGGATTTCATATCGTGAGGGCCTTCTCGGTGGTGGCGCCCTCCCTGTGGAACACGCTCCCATCAGATGTCGAGGAGATAGATAATGCACAACTTTTAGGAAACATCTGAAGGCAGCCCTGGATCAAGAATGTTTTTGTTTTTTTAAAACACTTTTCAAATTTATACATTTTCATTAGTTTTATAATCAATCTGACATTTCAAAAAGTGACGTCCTTCCCCCTCTTTCTGCGGTTCCTTAAATTTATTTTTAAAAATATCTTCTGCAGGTCCAAATTCGTTTTAACTTGCTCATTAAATTGTCTACTGTAAATATGTACTCTTATAAACCTGCAGGTTGTTACAATAATCCTGCTAATGTTTTTATCTGTTTACAATTTATCTGTAAATATTCAATAAACCATTTCCATTCTTTTATTAAAAAAACTTTGTTATCTTGATTTCTTATTCTTCCGTTAAGTTTCGCCATTTCTGCTTAATTCCATAAGTTTTTGTATCCATTCTTCCTCTACTGGAAGTTTCTATTTTTATAAGTGTTGGAAGCTACCCAGAATGGCTGGGGAAGCCCAGACAGATGGGTGGAGTATAAATAACATAATTATTATTAATTATTATTATTATTACTCAACCACACCAGCCAAGTGCCCCTGGATACATGTCTCAAAACACATATTTTGGAGAGCACAAAAAATATAAGAAGAGTAGCTGGATCAGGCCAATGGGGGACCAGCATCTCTCACCACATGTGATAGCCATCAAGGTGAGTAGCCATTGATTGCCTCCTCCTCCATGTGTATAACCTTCTATCTCTCAGCCTAACCTACCCAAGTGCCAGATTTAGGTACAAGCTATAGCTTTGGACTCCACTCTCTTGTGGGCCCCAAAAAAATTAAAGAAAAAAAAACCTGTATATACATTTCCAAAATATAAGATAAAAAACAAATAAAATAAAACCTACATACAGCAACAGTGTTTTGTGTTGTGTTGTGTTGTGTTGTGTTGTGTTGTGTTGTGTTGTGTTGTGTTGTGTTGTGTTGTGTTGTGTCGGCTCCTATGATGTAAGTAATGGGCCCCCCACCTGCTAGCCTGCTCCCTAAAATATAACTGTTTTGCTCATTTCTATATTTAGGGACGCGGGTGGCGCTGTGGGTTAAACCACAGAGCCTAGGGCTTGCCAGTCATCGGAAGGTCAGCAGTTCGAATCCCCGCGACAGGGTGAGGTCCCGTTGCTCGGTCCCTGCTCCTGCCCACCTAGCAGTTCAAAAGCACGTCAAAGTGCAAGTAGATAAATAGGTACCACTCCGGCGGGAAGGTAAACGGCGTTTCCGTGCGCTGCTTTGGTTCTCCAGAAGCGGCTTAGTCATGCCAGCCACATGACCCGGAAGCTGTACACCGGCTCCCTTGGCCAATAAAGCGAGATGAGCGCCGCAACCCCAGAGTTGTCCGCGACAGGATCTAATGCTCAGGGGTCCCTTTACCTTTACCTATATATAGGGTGCCTACATTCTGCATAGACTGGTCGCATGGCAACATGCGCAAATGGCTTGAGATACCTATTAGGTCCATAAATTACTATATAGGATATATTCAACAACAAAAAAACAGCAACAATTTGTTGTTGGCAAAGGACAGCTGGACATATGAAGGGCCCCATTACCTTCAGTAGCTTAGGGCCTCATCAAACCTAAATCCGGCCCTGAACCTACCTCACAGGGTTGTTGGGAAGAGGAACACCATGTACACCACCTTGAGCTCCTTGGGTTGGATGAAAGGGGATGGCTCAGTGGGTTGAGCACAAGACTCTCAATCTCAGGGCAGTGGGTTCGAGACCCACGTTGGGCAAAAGATTCCTGGGTCGCACGGGGTTGGACTAGATGACCCTGGGGGTCCCCTTCCCACTCTATGATTGTGTCTCATCATGTTCAGTAAGGGCTCTTCTTTTCCTCCATGTCTGGGATAGGGAACCTGAAATATACTCGGAGTCAAGTGTGGATTTCATGCTCTTTATTCAGCTCATTGTAGCGAGGAATGCAGTTCCCCCAAAACGTCTGCTTTATATACACTATTTACACAATGGGCCCCACGTGATTGGCTAATTCCGGATACTCTTGCATGCCAATCGGGTTGCGGATTCACTTCCACCTGGAGCTGGATTGGGTGGCTCCTGTGGACCAATCAGACTTCTGCATTCTGGATCCTATTGTTCTAGGACCAATCAGACTGCTGCATTTTGGATCCCATTCAACTCAGTACATAACAGAACCTGTGGCCCTCCAGATATTGCCGTGCTCCAACTCCCAGCAGCCCCTGCAGTCAGCATAACCAATGGACAGGGGCATGATGGGGGATGTAGTCCGGAAACATCTGGAGGGGCATAGGCTGCTCACCTCTGCTCTGTGCTCTGTAGGCTGCTGAGACTAAGAGGCAAGGCAATGGGGTGCAATTTTGTGACAGCTCGGCGGATTTCAAAGGATGGCGGGCAGTGTGGCCTGCTGGTTGTTTCAGAAAGTGTGGACTACATGGAATTAGCTTTAAAATGTGAGCTAAATCCTAAACTATAGGGTGGGCTGAGAATGTGGGGGTGCTCAGCAACCCTCTCCCTTGTGCACCCCCCTAAAAAGCCCCAAACTTGTGAGGTTGTGGTTTGGGATGTGGAGAGATATTTGCTGGGTTAACCACCCTCAGTTTTGCTCAGCTCTGCTAATTGTTAATTCAAACAGCGACTGGGGGAGATTCCTTCCCTCTCCCTTGCTCTTCCCGTGCCAACCGCTGCAGTGAGCTGTGGATGCCCCGCAAAAGGGCCGTGATTAACTGCCAGGGACTCAATAACAGATACATCAACATCCCTGTGCCACCCCTGCCAAGTTCGGAAAGTTTAGTAGCCAGAGAATGGCAAAGAGTTGGGAGCCAAGATTTCTTGGGGGTGTCTCAAGATTAGGACACTAGTAATATTATCAGTTGGGACGCGGGTGGTGCTGTGGGTTAAACCACAGAGCCTAGGGCTTGCCGATCATCGGAAGGTCGGCGGTTCGAATCCCCGCGACGGGGTGAGGTCCCGTTGCTCGGTCCCTGCTCCTGCCAACCTAGCAGTTCGAAAGCACGTCAAAGTGCAAATAGATAAATAGGTACCGCTCCGGTGGGAAGGTAAACGGCGTTTCCGTGCGCTGCTCTGGTTCGCCAGAAGCGGCTTAGTCATGCTGGCCAGCTTCCAGGCCAATAAAGTGAGATGTGCGCCGCAACCCCAGAGTCGTCCACGACTGGACCTAATGGTCAGGGGTCCCTTTACCTTTACCTTTAGTATTATCAATGCTGAAGAAAGCTTCCCTTTAATGAAGCTCACACTGGGTGACCTTGGGCCAGACACCAGCTCTCAGCCTAGCCTACTTTGCAGGGTCGTTGTGAGGATAAAACAGGGAGGAGGAAAACAATGACTGCCTCATTGAGCTCCTTGGAAGAGAGGTAGACTATAAGTAGAAATATAACATCAAGTATAAAACAAAAACTAGTACTAGCTGCTTCTAAAGCCTTGCATAAACAGGAGGGTCTTAACTGATGCTGTGATGTCGACAGAGTCAGTTGCACTTGCCAGGGATGGATGGGGGGAAAGCTGTAGCTCAGTGTCAGAGCACCTGCCTTGCGTGCAGAAGGCCGTAGGTTCAATCCCAAATGGCATCTCCAGGTAGGGCTGGGAGAACCCTCCCTGAAATATTGAGCTAGAGCCTAGATCAGGCGTAGGCAACCTTCGGCCCTCCAGATGTTCGCGTCCCCTCTCCTCCACATGCAGCTGCTGGGTGACCTTGGGCTAGTCACACTTCTCTGAAGTCTCTCAGCCCCACTCACCTCACAGAGTGTTTGTTGTGGGGGAGGAAGGGAAAGGAGAATGTTAGCCGCTTTGAGACTCCTTTGGGTAGTGAAAAACAGGATATCAAATCCAAACTCTTCTTCTTCTTCTTCTTCTTCTCCTGCAGCCGATTGGAAGCCGCACCTCGGTTTTCAAACGGTTCCGGGAGTTGCATGGACTCCCAGAACACGTTATATTCAAGAACCAAGGTACCACTGTATACACCAACACAGCTTCCCAGGAGCATCAGGTCCTATTGGTCAATGCCAGTGTCTCGATTTAATGCAGTCCAAGGTTATTTTTTCATCTTCTTTTTCAAGATAAAAATCAGTTGAGCCCACAAACCCGTTATAAACGATGCATCCTTCTTCTCTTGGTATGTTTTACTAGTTGTGTTGTTGTTGTTGTTGTTGTTGTTGTTGTTGTCGTCGTCATCATCTTAGTAAATCACATAGCTGTATCCTAGCTTCTTCATTGGCAATTGTGACAACTTTTCTTAATCTTTTAAAAAACTATTCCCCCCCCCTTCCTCTGTTTTTTCTTTGGATATTAAAGTTCTGTAAATTGGGGGGGCGGGGTTGTCATCACGTACTTACCGTTCAAAAGTGGTACATCTGGGGAGGTGCTGTTTGCCCCGCCTGAAAGGGCAGAGCTGGCATTGGTGTAATCCAGACACATCTTCGGGCTCCCCTGAAAGAAGAGAGGGTGCCCAGGAGATCTCCGCGCTTCTCGCTTTCTGAGATGCAGGCAGTTGCACCAGACTCGGCGATAGCAGACACCAGACGAGAGATGAGAAAGAGAGAGAGAGACTTCTGCCACCTCCCACCCACTCCCCTGCTAATAGTTGAGCTGGTGAGATTCCAGAAAGCTGAGATTTTCACACACACACACAAACGCACGTCATTTGCACAGCGGAAAGAGGGACTTCCCAGAGGGCCGTGACGCACTCGGCTCCACATCTGATAACCTGTGCGCTATCGCCGATATCTTGCACACATGCAAACACCGTCAACCCAATGTGAGGTGAACCCAGGCATTTAGAACCAGACTCCGGGGCTCAGGCAGGAAGACCGGCCCTACCATTAGCCAGTGCGAGGCAGCTGCTTCAGGCGGCGGGTGCTGGGTGTCAGCCCAGCCCTTGGCTGTTCGCCTCCATTGGAATGTGGAGCCGTGCGTGAGCCGCATGGCCTGCCCACCTAGCTGGCAGTGTGGTGTAGTGGTTAAGAGCAGTAGACTCGTAATCTGGGGAACCGGGTTCGTGTCTCCACTCTTCCACATGCAGCTGCTGGGTGACCTTGGGCTAGTCACACTTCTCTGAAGTCTCTCAGCCCCACTCACCTCACAGAGTGTTTGTTGTGGGGGGAAGGAAGGGAAAGGAGAATGTTAGCCGCTTTGAGACTCCTTCGGGTAGTGAAAAGCGGGATATCAGATCCAAATCCAAACTCTTCTTACGAAAGGATGCTGCCCGTTGAGTTGGCTTCTCTGCTGGCCGCTTAAGACCCGTCCGTTTTCAGAGAGCTGCAGCAAGTATCTCGTAGCCGATCTGTGGACGCCTCGCTGCAACATTGCCCTGCAGGAAACAGGCCAACACCCACCCCCGTAACTGATGAGCGATACACCTCTGAAGGAACCACAGGGTGGAAAAAACAGAGAGGCAGAAAGCGAGAAACTGCCTTTGTGGAACTTCCTAGAATGATTCAAGCCGAGAAAAAAACGCACCTAATTATCCACTGGGGCTGGCACGCAATGCGAGCCGCTTAGGAATGACTGAGCAGACATTAGTGGCAACCGCAGTCTCTGAATGCATGCCTTGGAACAGGCAAATCTGTTCCTTTCAGCGTCTCTCGCTTTCTAATTTCCCCCTGCTCCCTGCCTTAAGATCAGTTCTCTGCATTTCCACAAGAGCTTGTGGCTTTATTTTGATTTTATTAAGGATTTTGATTTCACTTGTACTGTAACAATTACCATGGAAAATATGGGTTGATATAATAATAATAATAATAATAATAATAATAATAATAATAATAATAATAAATTTTTATTTATACCCCGCCCTTCCCCGCCAAACCGGGCTCAGGGCGGCTAACACCAATAAAATCACAACAAAAACATAAAACAATTCATTAAAATGCAGATTAAAATACAATTTAAAATTTAATCCAGACTGTTAAAGAGTTTGGAAGAAGATGCACCTTTAAATGTTTAAATTGAGACTCCAGGGAGGGGGTGGGGTGGGGAGAGTCCTGGGATTCGGAGGAATCTCTGTATATGAATATGTATTTGAATTATTAAAAATAATTTTGTATTGGAAAATCAAATAAAAATGATTTTTTTAAAAAAAAAATAGGAAGGGGAGAAGCTTGTACACCAAACCCTAAGCTCCTTGGCGGAAGTGGGGTATAAAGGGAACAAAGCGAACAAATAAGCAAAACAATAAATTGACCCAGGCTGCAGGGCGCCTCTACTTTCGTTTCGGAACAACAGGTACAACACCTGATTTCTAATGTAACAAGTGTGGTTTTCTAGGGGTATTTAAAGCACATTCCAGCTCCCCACTGATGGAACAAATTTGGCACAGTGGTACTTTGGTTTAAGAACAGCTTAGCTTATGAACAACTTGGACTGAGAACGCCGAAAACCCGGAAGTAGGTGTTTTGGTTTGTGAACTTTGCCTTGGAAGCAGAACATGTTCCGCTTCCCGTTGAGTGTGTTCCATTTGTGAATTTACTCCCCAGCTGCTAAGCAGAGGCTTCCTGTCGAGTCTGTCGGCTGTTGAGTCCCAAGCACCCATGCAACATAGAGGTGATATTTGAAGGTTTTGTTTTTGCTATTTTTTTACGTTTTTGTGTGTGTGGCTTTCTCATTTATTTTTATTTATTTTTATTTATTTTACTGTGATTTGTTCTTCGTTTTATGGGACTGACTTGTGACTGTGGCTTGTGACTTCGTTTTTGTGACTTGTTTTTGTGACGGTGTGGAACCCAGTTCAACTACTGATTGTGTGACTGAGGAAATGCATAAAAGCCCCCCATCCAAACAATGACTATCATCAGTGCACATAATAGTTTTTTTTTTAAAAAAAATTATCATCTACAATACTGTCTTATTTATTTTATAGTACAGTACATTGATTATTAGGGACCCAGGTGGCGCTGTGGGTTAAACCACAGAGCCTAGGGCTTGCTGATCAGAAGGTCGGTGGTTCGAATCCCTGACACGGAGTGAGCTCCCATTGCTGGGTCCCTGCTCCTGCCCACCTAGCAGTTCGAAAGCACGTTGTAGTGCAAGTAGATAAATAGGTACCACTCCAGCGGGAAGGTAAACGGCATTTCCATGCGCTGCTCTGGTTTGCCAGAAGCGGCTTAGTCCTGCTGGCCACATGGCCCGGAAGCTGTCTGCGGACAAACGCTGGCTCCCTCGGCCTATAAAGCGAGATGAGCGCCACAACCCCAGAGTCGGACATGACTGGACCTGATGGTCAGGGGTCCCTTTACCTTTACCTTTACATTGATTATTCTCCTGCCAACATAGCAATTTGAAAGCACGTCAAAGTGCAAGTAGATAAATAGGTTCCGCTCCGGCCGGAAGGTAAACGGCATTTCCGTGCGCTGCTCTGGTTTGCCAGAAGCGGCTTAGTCATGCTGGCCACGAGTCGGAAGCTGTACGCTGGCTCCCTCTGCCAATAAAGCGAGATGAGCGCTGCAACCCCAGAGTCGGACACGACTGGACCTAATGGTCAGGGGTCCTTTTACCTTTACCTTGATTATTGCCTTCATTTTATGGTTCAATGGTCTCATTAGATAGTCAAATTCATGTTAAATTGCTGTTGTTTTTCATCGTCTGGAATGGATTAATCCATGTTCCATTACTTTCTATGGGAAAGCACACCTTGGTTTAAGAACGCTATGATTTAAGAACAGATTAAGTTTGTAAACCGAGGTACCACTGTACTTTAAAAGATGTGGGCTCACAGATTACATTTGCATAAAACTGGCACATGCTCGTTGCCATGTTGATGCGCAAATGTGGAATTTAAAGGTCACAAAAGGCAAGCCAGCCAATTTCCCTCCCAAATTACCCAATTAAAATGATTGTTAACCCCACCCCAAATTAGCTGCTATTCCAATCATTAACCCCTAACTGAGCAGGATATGTTGTGATGCCAAACCGGTCAATTAGCTCCATTCATTATCCCTCACATCTCCTCCGGATAAAGTGGCCTCGTTTATTTATTATGTAAAATTTATACACTGCTTGATGGTTTAAAAAAAAAATCACACCAAACAAACATCAAAGGGGATTACCAAATAAAATAAAATAAATAGAAAATGCAAGGAAAATCAACAACCCTCCTTTAAAACATACAGAAGTTAAACTACTAAGGAAGATTAAAGTTACCTCCAATTTCTAAGCATTTGGGCAGGCTTGTCCAAACGTGAATGTTTTTCGCAGGTGCCAAAAACAGTACAGTGAATGATGGCCATGATGTTTATTTATATCCTGCCTTTTGGCCAGATAAAGACTCATGGCAGCTTACACAAATTGGAAGAAAATATTGTTTATTCCTCCCCCAGCTCCTCCAAATACTAATACAGTGCTACCTTGGTTCCCAAACACCTTGGTACTCAAACGCCTTGGTTCCCAAATGCCAAATGCAAATGTTCTAGTTTTTCAACGTTTTTTGGAAGCCGAACATTTGGGGCGGCTGTCAGCTATTGTTTCTGGGGCGCCTGCACCAATCAGAAGCTGCGCCTTGGTTTTCGAAAATTTCGTAAGTCAAACGGATTAAGTCTGGCGCTTTTGTTTTTGCTATTTATTTTGCGTTTTTTGCTTCCGAGGCTTTTTCGGTTAATTTGTTTTTGTGACTGTGTGGAACCCAGTTCAGCTACCGATGGATTGTGTGACTGCGGAAATGGACAAAAGCCGCCCCCCCCAATCCAAACGATGACTATCATCCTTGCAGGTAAGAAAAAAAAAATAATTTTAATTTTTATCGTCTACATTATTGTCTTATTTATTTTATAGTACAGCACGTTGCTTATTGCTTTCATTTTATGGATCAGCGGTCTCGTTAGATAGTAAAATTCATGTTAAATTGCTGTTTTAGGGGTTGTTTTTCCGTCACCTGGAACGGATTAATCCGCTTTGCATTACTTTCTATGGGAAAGCGAGCCTTGGTTTTGGAACACTTTGGTCATGGAACAGACTTCCAGGACGGATTTAAGTTTGAGAACCAGGGTATCCTACTTGATAACTCCGATCACCTTCCATTTCCTAACAGAAGAACAGAGCCTGCTGGATCTGGCCAATGGCCCTTTTAGCCCAGCATCCTGTTCTCACAGCAGCCGACCAGATGCCTGCGGGGAACCAGTGAGCAGGATTCGAACACAAGAGCAGATCTCCCCTCCTGTGGCTTCCAGCAACTGGGATTCAGAAGGATTGCTGCCTCTATGGATGCAGAGCATGGCCGTTGTATCTAGTATCCATCGACAGACCTCTCCTCCTCCGTGAATTTTCCCAGTTCTCTTTCAAAGCCACCCAAAATGGTGGCCGTAGGGTCCCCTGCGGGTGGGAGTTCCACAGTTTAACTATGCGCTGTGTGAAGGACTTCCTTCTATCTTTTCTCAATTGTCCAACATTTGAATGTCGAGTTATAGCTGGTTTTGACCTATAAAGCCTTAAACGGCTCAGGACCGCAATACCTCAAGGACAGCCTCTTTCCATATGAGCCTACCCAGACCCCGAGATCATCTTTTGAGGCCCTCCTTTGTGTGCCTTCTCCTCGAGACGTCCGGAGGGTGGCAACACGAGAACGGGGCCTTCTCTGCAGTGGCTCCCTGTCTGTGGAATGCTCTCCCCAGGGAAGTTCGCCTGGCGCTTTCATTATGCACATTCAGGCACCAGGCAAAATCATTCTTCTTTTTTTAAAGCAGGCCTTTGGTTGACCTGATTGACATCCTATGCCCTTTTAAAATGTGGGGTTTTTTTGGGGGGGGGAGTTCTTGGGTTGTTGTTTTTTACTTTGATTATATATTTTGTGCTTTTATGTTTTGATTTTGTTCCCTGAGACCTCTGGCTATAGGTTAGTATATCATATTAATAATAATAATGATGATGATGATGTGAGAGGGAGAAAAATCTTTGCCCACTTTTCCCATGCCATGTGCTACCTACCCAAAAATGTGCCCCAGGCTAGGCAACCCTTCCACCCCCCCGCCCACTCTCTGATCTAGTAGATCCGTCAGTACATGGATATAATTGGACCACGCAAATCCATTTGTGCATTTCAAGAGCCTCACTCTGTGCATTTGGTTTTAAGCTGTGCTTCAGGTGCATTTTTATTTACAATACAACATTTGGTGGTTTCCCCACCCAGTTTCTTTTCGAACAAGACATTCGAGGCGTTGCAGCTGCCCGGGTTAAGGGAGTCCAGAGCTAAGGCAAGACTGATATCCTTGCAGATCTAGAACGAGGTGCCTCGTTTTTGCAGGAAAACCCAGGAGCTGAGTCCAGGAGGCACACGATGTCCTCTGCCAGGGGGAGGAAGGCAGCCGATCGCACAGCGCTGGGGTGTCGGATGTGGCTTCAGACCTGTCAATATTGGGCAGGCAAGGACCTTGTTGGGAGGTATGTGTGTGTGTGTGAAGACACCACAATAATCTAGGCTGGCTTTTGTCAAGAGCACCGGACTCTGCAGCAAAGACACACAACATGTGGACAGGGTCATTTGAAGGCGGAAACTTCAATCACTGCTGCTCTGTAGATGTTTCCCTCCCCTCTTTCAAAACCCCCGAAAACTAAATCAGGTTTTAATCCTTGGCTTCACTTCAGCCTTGTAAAAGACAGCTGTCATTTCAGAAGAGGCAGACACCAGGGCTACACAAACACACACCCCTTTAAGAAGTGAGTGAGAGGCTGGAAACTTAACGACCTCTTGCGGATTTCCCCCTTTGAATGAATCGCCTCTGGCCGCTGCAGAGGTCTTGGGTGCCAAGATGTCCGTCCTGAAGGCTGGCCGTTAACTCTGGGCCTGGAAGAAGAAAAGCCAGCTTTGTCTCTCTCGTGCACAAGGGACTAGTCTTGTTTCCTTCTGGGTTGTTTCAGGCGGGAACTTTTTAAACAGGAATTGAGCGGGAGGGATGTTTTGGGGGCGGGGAGGGGGGGGAAGAGACCAGGGGTGGGGGGGGGCGGAGAGAGAAAATAATCCAGGTTTGCAGAGCAGAACAAGGTTTCAGGAGCGAGTCACTGGAGAGATGGTTTCCAGGGCCCACCTCTTTTAAAAGTCGAAGATGGAGGTAGTCCTTTCTCCACTGGACTATTCAAAGTGAGTTTTGCGGCTGACCCGAGAGACATACTCCTGTTCCAAACTGGAAACCAGCGGGAGAACAAGAGGCAGATGATTTCAGAACCTAAACACCCCCATAACTTCTATTGATGGGGGGTCCCCAACATTTTTTCCCCCTCCGTCAAGAATTGCAATGCCCTCCTTAGGCACCAGAACAACGCCCGGCTCATTCTCCGCCCCGCCTGTCCCAAGATGCCCAACATTCATTCCCTCTACTTCAGCAGCTTCCGATCTCTCGCAATGACGCCCCCCGAAATAAGTGAACCGGAGAGAATCGGAGAACTCTGGGTGTGAAGTGGAGCAAAGTTCTGAGAGTGTGTTCCCTGGCACTGCCAGCAGGGGGAGCTGCCGCCTCCTTCAGAACAAGGCCCCGCCCCCAGGGGGCGGAGCTGATGCCGTGCCCGAGATTCCGCATGCCTGTCCGTCCTTCATTTGAGCTTCCCGTAAGCAGGAGGAGCTCAGAGCACACTGACCCTCTCGGTCAAGCCCTTCATCTCCACTTCCCGCTGTTGTTCGTCCTCCTCCTCCTCGTGGAGCCGCCGGACCCGCAAGTGGTCAGGGTACGGCACACTGTGCTCGGCGGCAAACTGTTCCCACCGGGCATCGTCGCTCTCGTGGGTGATGTAGCGCTCGCGCATCTTGGTCTCCAGCTCCCGCAGATCCAGCCACGTTTGATAATCCTGGGAGGGGAAGGAAGAAGAGGAGAAGCTGAAATGTAAATCTGTAAACCGAAGAGGATGCTTGTCAGTTGCCCTCTATGCCTGTGGCGCTTCGGATGTTGCTGAACTACGACTCCCAACACCCTTGACTGTTGGCCATGCTTGCTGGGTGCTGGGAGCTGTAGTTCAGCAACGCCCGGAGAGCCGAAAACTCCTGCCGCACCTGTTCTGTGCACTTCCATGGGGTACACCGAAGGATGGGGAGATATTCAAAGACAAATTGCTCAATCCGTGATTCCCAAAACGAGATGGGAACTTCATATTGCAGCCACCTGTTGAAATTTGCACCGCTCTGAATTTTGCAATGCAGCACTCCATGCATACAATAATGTGCAGGTTTTCGAACATAATCCATTCCGGAAGTCCGTTTGACTTCTGAAACGTTCAAAAATGGGAGGATCAATGGGAGGGTGGCAAATCTAATTGAAAAAAAAAGAGAAACACACCTTGGAAGCTGTTTGGGTTCCGAGGAACGTTCAAAAACCGAAGCAGTTACTTCCAGGTTGTCGACGTTCGGCTTCCAAAACATTCGGCAGCCAAGATGTTCGACAACCGAGGTTTGACTGTATAACACAGGCTTCCTCAACCACGACCCTCCAGATGTTTTTGGCCTACAACTCCCATGATCCTTAGCTAGCAGGACCAGTGGTCAGGGATGATGGGAACTGTAGTCTCAAAACATCTGGAGGGCCGAGGTTGAGGAAGCCTGGTATAACAGGTGTGTTGAAAAAAAATGCAACGAACAAAACTGCTTCCTATTAGGGCAAAATTGCTTTGGGAAAATGTGTTAGGAAACATTCACATTAAACACGTAAGAAGGACAAAGAACATAAGGAGAGGCTGCTGGATCGGGACAATGGATCATCAGCATCCTGTTCTCACAGCGGCCAATCAGATTCCCCAAAGGGAAGCCCGCAAGCAAGACCACAAGGAACCAGAGCAATGGCGGCAGCAGGAACGTCAGACCAGGTGGCCCTGAAATCAAAGAGCTGCAGCTACCATGGTGCCCTGCAGATGTCCAGGACTACAACGCCCATCACCCCCAGCCAGCAGGGCCCACGGTGAGTTTGGGCTCCAGCCGCCACCTCTGCATACCTGTAGCCAAGAGTGGCTGAGCGATTTATCGACACTGTAACGTTTCCTCATCTTCACCTGGAGGAGGTTGTTGATCAGATCAATGGCTGGGCAGGAGGAAAGGGAGAAAGGAAATGCTATTGAGAACTGCTGGATCCCACCTTGGAACCCAAGTAGCAGAAAGCCAGCCCATTTCCGATGGCAGATTCTCTCTTCCCTCATCCCACCAAGCGCCTTTGGATAGTTACCTCCAACTGAGATCTGGCGCCAGGGGTTAGCTGGGTACATAAAGGCGGCATTCTGGATCTGGTCGTTGATGTCCTCGTCTTCGTTGAACGGGAACGTGCCGCTGAGGCTGACGTACATGATGACTCCCACTGACCACATGTCCAGAGAGCGGTTGTAGCCCTGGTTCAGCAGGACCTCAGGCGCCAGGTAGGCCGGGGTGCCCACGACCGAGCGGCGGAAGGACTTCTCGCCAATGATGCGGGCGAAGCCAAAGTCGCACAGCTTCACCTGCGGGGTTGTAAGCAAGGAATCTTACGATCTAAAGGCCTCCATGCGATGCGGCAAAACACATTCCGCCATATATTTTTATGCTGTGAACTGCCCTGCGATCTTCGGATGAAGGACGGTATGCAAATTTAATCATCATCATCATCATCAACAACAACAACAACAGGATAATGGCGGGGCCTTCTTGGTGGCTGCTCCCAGACTGTGGAACTCCCTCCCTAGAGGAGTTAGACTGGCTCCCTCCTTGTTGTCCTTTTGTCAGCAGGTGAAGACTTTCTTATCACAACTGGCTTTTGGGAACTGACTGCTTTTAATGAATGGGGTGGTGCTGTGCTGTTTCTATTGTAATTATCTGCATGTTTTTAATAGCTCTTATATATATATGTAGTTGTTTTTTGTGTGGCTCACATTCTTTTTATGTATATATATATATTTGTTTTACAATTTAAAATACTCATTTTACATCCTTAAGATATTAATGACTTCCCTTCTTCTCTTTCCATGGTTCATTTTACATATCATAAATCCTTGCAGATTTTACAAAAACGATACCATTCAGTATTCCATTATTGCACCCACCAAAACTGTTTACACTGTTGAATTTTTCTTAAAGCTCCCAGCATTTTCAGTTATACACAATTATTTCCCATAGATTCAATAAACGTTTTCCAGTCTTCTTTAAACGTATGTTCTTCTTATTCTCTTATTCTATATGTTAAGTCTGCGAGCTGTGCATATTCTGTCAACTTAAGTGGGACCTCACTCATTTTCTATTTTTGGGCTAACAAAACATGAGCCGCAATAGTAACATACATAAATAACCTTTTTTGACACCTGGGAATTTCAGTCTGAATTATCCCCAACAGAAAGGACTCTGGCTTTGGGGATAAAGTACTTTTAAACATTTTTTTTCAATTCATTATGGATCATTTCCCATTACTCTTTTAGCCTTTTACAAGTCTACCACATATGAAAGTACGTTCCCTCCACTTCTTTGCATCTCCAGCACTTATCTGATTCAGTCTTATACATCTTAGCAAGCCTACTCGGAGTTAAATACCATCTGTGAATCATTTTCATTTATCGATATGTAGTTTTAACTCTATTCATGTGCAATTTTTTTAAAAAAAGGATTGTTGGTGTCTTTTCTATGTTTTTAGCTGTCACTATTTTATCTGTAAGCAACCTTGAGTCTCTACCAGGAAAAAAGGCAGGGTATAAATAAATATTACAGGCAAATAATAATAATAATAATAATAATAATAATAATAATAATAATAATAATAGGAGTTGAAATCCAGCAAAAAATCTGGAGATCCATGGCCTCCCCATTCCTGCCCTAAACAAATATTTTAAGAAAACCACCACTTGGCGAAAGAGTCTTCTCTTTTCCCCAAGGAACACTGCCTGGGTCTCTCAGTTTTGAGTGGTTCCGTTCTAAAATCCCGAATGCCATTTGGGATGCATCCAGCTCTTTCTCAGGTGAATGAGGGGCGGCAGAACAGGAAGCCTTACCTGAGGGAACGGCTCGGCCGAAGCCAAAAGGACGTTCTCGGGTTTCAGGTCGCAATGCACGATGTTCTTGAAATGCAGATGCCGCAGAGCCACCAGGATCTGAGCGGAAAAGATGGGAACAGGAGTGGCAAAAGGTGGCAAGGAGCAGAAAGCCACCAAATCCTGGCCGGCCAGGATTCTACCCACATCAGCTTCCCACAGATCGCATTACATGAAATTATCACAGAACCACGGAATAGTAGAGATGGAAGGGGCCCCCGGGGGTCCTCTAGTCCAACCCCCTACAAGGCAGGGATCTTTTGCCCACTGCGATGTGTTACCACAGCCTTCCCGAAGCTGGTGGCTGCCAGATGTTTTTGGACTACAACTCCCATCCGCGCTGAGGCGGATGGGAGTTGTAGTCTGAGATTTCCGGTGAGTGCCAGTTTGCCAAAAGCTGCTCTCTGTTTGCTGCTGGCTGGTCACACCTCCTGCTTTCAGAGCCCCAGACGAAAGCTCCCTTTTTGCCCTTTAGGCATCGCTAGCAAATATTAGATTTCCCAAATTCTGCAATTTGTAGGGGGAGAGCATCCTCAGGCGAGGCTCTGCTGCCACCTGGTGGGCGCTGGTTGACTTGAACCTTCTCTGGCTCTGGAAGGTGTATGTTTAGCTTTCTTACCTGCGTGATGAGGAATTTGGTGAGTCTCTCAGGCAGCCGGCCCTTTTCCGAAGACAGGATCATTTCCAGCATGTCTCCGTGGAGCTTCTCCATCACCACAAAGACTTTCTCCGGCGTCTCGAACATGCACTCCAGGTTCACGATCCCGGCGTGCCTCAGGCTCTGTGGGGTTGGGTGTCGAAGGAGGAGAAGAGGAGAGACAGGGTGGGGTGTCGGGATGAGGCTCAGAGTCCAGAGGGACTTAAGGGACCCCATTTCAGGGAAGTTTTTAATATGTGACATTTTTGTATCTGATTTTTGTTGGAAGCCGCCCAGAGTGGCTGGGGAAATCCAGCCAGATGGGCGGGGTACAAATAAAAAAAATATTATTATTTTCCCACCAGCCCTCCTGAAACAACGCCCAGAAAATGGCCGCTGCCCGCTCACCTGCAAGATGGCGACCTCGTTGCGCAGTTGGCTCTCCTGCTTGGTGGGGAAGCGGAGCTTGTCAATCACTTTCACCGCCACGTCCCGGCCCGTCTTCCGGTGTTTCCCTGGGGGCGTCAAGAAGGGAAGCCTCTATTTTAGGAAGGGGCTGTTGCTGGCTGACAGAAGGCAGAAGGCCCTCTGGTACCGGCCCAACCGTTGGGTTTAGGTCAGCAGCCGCCCCGCCCCCCCTAACTAAATGATGGCTAAAACTCCCATCATCCCTATGGGCTATGCCGCCGGGAGTCCGAGCTCAACAATATCTGGCTGTCTCTGTGTGACGGACAGCTAAGCTAAACCAGAGTCTGGTGATACATGCAATCCCTCGAAATTCCTTTTTCTACATAAATTTTATTTTTCAGAAATATTTTGACATAAATACAATCCAGTATTTCCCAACAAATATATGTATTTTAACTTCTCCCCCTCCTTTTGCCGTTTCTTACATTTTTTAAATTTACAACAATGCATCTCCTTTGTTACTCCAATTAATAATTACTCCCTAGTTATCTTTCAACATTAATTTTAACCGTTTGGATTAAATTAATCCTGCGGTGGTCCGATTGGTAGAAGATTGGGAAATTGAAAGAAAGTACCACCTTCTTTAGGAACTGAAGTGAAATAACTCGAAATAAGCTGAGCATCTACCCTCTAGAAACCTGCAACATGTGACTGAAGAGGAATAACTGAAAATAAGCAACCAAAGCTTATAAGAAGCTGTGTGTTTACTACCTTGTTTAGAAGCATGTAGATTTAGTATAATTATAAATGAGTTAACTGTTTCCTAAAATAACTTTATTTCCTGACACATCATTTGTTTTGCCAACTTTGCTCCGTCAAATAAACCTTTTTTCTTATTGGTTCACCTTCTGCCTGAGTCTCCAAGTTTCAAAGTTTCATCTCACGCAAAAAAACAAGTAAGATAACCTGCGGTGGTTATAGAGTGTCGGATCCGCCACAATTGGTGGCCAGAGCGGTACAATCCGCTCCAATCTGCTTTAGAGACCAGGCTAGATTAGCAACCAGCACCCTCTAGAGGTGGGGAGGTGTTTTGGCATCACTGCTCCAGGTAGACTCCTTGAGGGTTGCATCATATCGGAGAAAGAAAGTCTAGCCAAGCTTTTAACTCACCTCCGTAGACGACGCCAAATTGCCCAGAGCCCAAAACTTCATCCGGGAAGATCTGGTAGACGGTAGCGATATCCTGCAGTTGTACAAATGAATTGTGTTTTGTTTTAAAAAAGCAACCTTTGTGGGCGAGGGACACCCCCAAACCAAAGTTAGGAGTGAAGATCAGGCAAGGAGAAGAAGAAGAAGAAGAAGAAGAAGAAGAAGAAGAAGAAGAAGGGGAGGAGGAGGAGTAGTTTGGATTTGATATCCCGCTTTATCACCACCCGAAGGAGTCTCAAAGCGGCTAACATTCTCCTTTCCCTTCCTCCCTCACAACAAACACTCTGTGAGGTGAGTGGGGCTGAGAGACTTCAGAGACGTGTGACTCGGCCAAGGTCACCCAGGAGCTGCATGTGGAGGAGTGGAGACGTGAACCCGGTTCCCCAGATTACGAGTCTATCGCTCTTAACCACTACACCACACTGGAGAAGGAGAAGGCAAGTAGACCCGGAGACCCAGTGCTTCTAGAACTCACCACATTCTCCTGGATCTGGCTGTTGGACACAGAGATTCGTAATGACGCTTGCCCTGGAAAGAGGAAGGTAGAAGTCAGGGCCTAGCCCATTTCCTGATGCATCACATGCTAATGCTGTACAGGGGACAAGGCCCACCTAAGTAAGGTAAAAGGATAATGGACCCCTGGACTGTTAAGTCCAGTCAAAGGCAACTATGGGCTTGTGGCGCTCATCTCGCTTTCAGGTCGAGGGAGCTGGCGTTTGTCTGCAAGACAGTTTTCCGGGTCATGTGGCCAGCATGACTAAATCGCATCTGGCGCAACAGGACACCATGACGGAAGCCAGAGCGCACGGAAACGCCGTTCACCTTCCCGCTGCAGCGGTACCTATTTATGTACTTGCACTGATGTGCTTTCAAATTGCTAGGTTGGCAGGAGCTGGAGCAGAGCAACAGGAGCTCACCCCGTTGCTGGGATTCGAACCACCGACCTTCTGATCGGCAAGCCCAAGAGGCTCCGTGGTTTAGACCACAGCGCCACCTGCGTCCCTACAAGGCCTACGTAGGCCAGTGCTGTCTGCACTGAGTGGCTGCGGCTCTCCAGATATCATGGACTGGGGCCAGAGAAGTGAGGCTTGGAAAGGCGCATTTGGGCATCAGGGCTCAAAGGTCCCCACTCCTGCATGTGAGGGGGAAGGCATGGGTTGGACACTGGCAGAAGTGAGTAAATCACATGGAGTAGGTGAAGTTAATGCGCCTAGAACTTGCCACTGTGATGCATTTGGGAGGACCAAAGGCCTTCGCACAGCACCCTAAAGCTCCACCTTCCCTGATACCTTCCCAAGAAATCTGAGGCACCACCATCTTGCCTGTCTTTGCTCTACCTCTTCATACCTCTTTGGGTACTGGGAGACCAGCAGGGAGGGGAGACCCCCTCGCCCCTTCACCAGCCTATCTCTGCCTTTCGGCCTCCCTCCTCTCCAGCTTCTGCCTCCGATTCTGAACTGCTCTCCGCCGCCGACTCTTCCTGCTCACTAAATCCTGTCACCTCTCCAGCTTCTGACACCTCCTCCTCCCAGTCTGCTCCTTCTCATCGTCATCCCACCACTACTCCCTGGGCGCTGAGCCTTCTTCCCTCTGGGGTTCCCCGGCTGGCGCCTCCCAGTATTCCTCTGCGCCCAACCAGACCAGGACAGACACTCACTGTGGGGCGCCTCCCCTTGAGCGCTCGGGGCCCCTTGGAGGACGACCGGCATGAGGGCCTGCCGGATGGCGTTCTCCCACGTCCTGGCGTTCTCCAGGCTGTCCCCAGCATGCTGGTGGTTGCTAGGGGCGCCGTTTTCCCCCACGTAGTAGGTCGCTTTGGCCGTGGTGATTTCAAAGCAGTGAGGGTTGGCGCCCGAAGGCAGCAGGGAGAAGTCCTGGGCCGGGCCCACGGCCAAGATCTCCGAGAGCGGAATCTCCTACGGGAAAAGGAAATGGAAGTCAGCCTTCCTCCCTCAGCCCCATGGCGATCAGGGAAGACCCCACGCACACCAACAACTCTCCCCACTTGGCCTTCCCAACACTCTCCCCACTTGGCCTTCATATGGCGTTCTCCATGCCAGGCATAATGTGATAAACCTCTATCATGTCTCCTCTTTCTCGCCTTTTCTCTAAACTAGGAAGTCCCAAATGCTGCAACCTTCTTTCATGGTTTCCTCGCCCTAAGCTGATTTCACGAGAACACCACGCATCCCATCTGGCGCTAAGTGATGATGTCATTAAGCCAAGCCAGAGCAAGGGCAAAGCCTCCTGCCTTCACTCCTCCAACGCATCTGTTGGTCAGCGGCAGGGAACACCATCTTGGCTGCGATCTAGGACCAGTGGTGTCACGGTCCGGGGTCCGGGGTCACGGAGGTGAGGGACAAAGACCCACAACTATTTCTGCTGTGGGGTCCCCGTCTCCAGCACCCTAGAGCGTTAAAGGGGAGCCACAGTGGGCTCCAAAGCTAAACATTTAGGAGCAATGAAAGCACAAGGCGCTTTGGTTTCAGGAGAACGGAGCACATTCTGGTTATGTGGCTCTGGGATAGCTCAGTCAGTAGAGCATGAGACTCTAAATCTCAGGGTCATGGGTTTGAGCCCCACATTGGGCAAAAAAAAATCTGCATTGCAGGGGGTTGGACTAGATGACCCCCGTGGTCCCTTCCAACTCTTCATTCTATGATTCTATGTGCAATGGAAAGCACAACTCAAGCCACTCCAAAAGAAGTAAATGGAGCACTCCTAATCATCTGCCCATGTAAATGCACAGAAAATAGCAGATCTGGTTGAAAGTTGCATCAATCATTGCAATGCATCCCTAACTATAATTGCATAATTATAAGATTATCACATAATCTTAGAAGAGGCACGGCTGTGAGCGGGTGTGACTATCATGCAGGGACTTTGCATTTCTGAATTTGCAACTGCACTATTGTCTTGGACCACAAAGGAGGAGCAAAGAAGAGGTGGGAAGCCTTTGCCAACCTGGTGCCCTCCAGATGATTGAAACTACAACTCCCAAGAGCCCCACAGCTGTGGATTCATCAAACCTTTGGCCCACCCACCACCCCCAAGAGCCTACCTGGCAGGCAGAATTTTTTTCTTCCCCCTTAGGACATTTGGTTCAGCTTCAGAAATATTTGCAAGAGGGCCCATTAATCTCCCCCCGCTCCAGCTTCCCCATCCTCATCCACACTGGGGGCCCTGAATATTAGGGGATGGCCGATTTACCTTGTAGTAGCGACTGCTGGTGTTGTTTTGGAAGAGAGTGAGGCATTTGCTGTCCAGTCGCCAGTAATGGCGTTTCCGCTGCAGAATGGGAAGAGAGAAAAGGAGTGGTTTTTTTTACAGGTCATGGCATTCCAGGGGTTGAAGGAGGCCTTAAAAGCATCCTAAGGGCCCAATCCAAGACTTTCACACTCATACTCACACACGCATTGATTCCATACACTGACATGCACCAGCATCTGGTTATCTGCCGCCCTACATGGTAAGAGCTGCAGGGGGGGGGCTGTTTGTAGCTCCATCAGCACCTAGGGTCTGCTGTGGAACAGCACGGAGCGGGGCCTTCTCCGAGGTGGCACCCTGGATGGTTGAGTCCCTCCCATTGGACAGACAGTTGTCCCCCACCATGTTCACAGATCTGTGACATCAAGATGTAACATTATCTTTTCCCTCGTGGGCCTACGGGGGTGAGCAATTGGTTTCTCCGCCGCCAGATGGCCGTTTTAGGATGCGTGTTGCTTTATGAGGCTCTTATTTTAGGTTTCGTTGCATTGCATTTTAATGAAATCCTGGGTACCGCCCCCTAGAGCATCCAAGGGGAAATGTGGGTTATACAAAAAATGAGTAACGGTTTTGGCAGGCCAGATCCATCAGGCCGCTCCCCTCAATTGTCACCTGGGGGCAGCCATCCCCACCAGGCTGCCACAGTGGGAGGAAGAGGAAGCAGCAGGGCTCACTTCATCAGCTCGTCCAAAAGCGCAGCTCCGTCAGCCACCTCCTTACCCTGAACTATGTCAACTGGTGATTATAGGAACAGCTGTTTAGAAATCGGTACCCGAGCCTCGATTTTGATCTTCCTCTTCCCTCCCTGTCCCGTTTTCCTTGAGTGTCATGTTTTTTGTTTTGTTTTGTTTAGATTGTAAGCCTGCAGGTAGGGATTTATCTTGGTTGACTATGTGTAAGCCACTCAGGGATCTTTTTCGGATGAAGTTGAGGGCAAGAAATAAATAACAAACAATAATCAAGATCAGACCAATAAGCAAGAGAGGAAGGCGCCAACTCTTCTTGCTTGCATCGCTCCATTGCTAGAAGCAGAAAGTGAGAGAGAGAGAGCAAGAGAGCTCTGAATACACTCGTACCTCATGTTGTGAACGCTGTGGGTTACGCGTTTTCGGGTTGTGCTCTGCACCAAACCCGGAAGTACCGGAACGGGTTACTTCCGGGTTTTGGCGCTCGCGCATGCGCAGAAACACTAAATCGCCCTTTGCGCATGGGCAGAAGCACCAAGTCGCGACTCGCGCGTGCGCAGACGTGGCGCTGCGGGTTGCGGACGTGCCTCCCGCACGGATCGCGTTCACAACCCAATCGTCCACTGTGACAGAAAGGCCCATGCCCCAAGGAGCTTACAAAACCTGCATTTTGCTGGAGGAGCGAGGGCAAGCACAAGCAAGCGTACTGCTGATGGTGCTATGAAATGACAGTGGTACCTCTGGTTGCGGACGGGATCCGTTCCGGAGCCCCGTTCGCAACATGAGAAGTGTGCAACCTGAAGCGCCGCGTCTGCGCATGTGCATGGTGCGATTCGGCGCTTCTGCGCATGCGCCAAGCGCGATTTCTCAATGCGCCGAACCCGGAAGTAACCCGTTCTGGTACTTCCAGGTTCGCCGTGTTTGTAACCCGTGCCGAACGCAACCCGCAGCGAACGCAACCAGAGGTATGACTGTAAAATCAATCCACTGCCCTCATTTCCGCACGGTATTCAGAGGCTGGGGTTCAAGAGGCCCGGCTGCTTGGTGAGCCTCAATGCCCGCCCACCCCAGTCTCCCCCCAGTCTCCCCCCACCTCCAACTCACCAGGGTGTCCTTGTTGCTGAAGTGAACCACCCAGCCTTCCTTCAGAGCCGTGCTGGACTTGCGGGTCGTTTGCCGGACCGACTGGACCACTCGCATCAGGGGGATGTAGCCCATGGAGCTAAAAGAAGAGGAAGGGCGTGCGCTTTAAATTTGGTGGGTCTGAAAGCGCTGGGGGGGGGGGAAGAGAGCCACAACAGATGCAACTAAAACTGGGTGCGTGCGCTCGTGGGAAGCCCCCCGGGATTTCTTTAAACAATTTTTTATTGAACTCGTATTCCGCTTTCCGTCTGAAGACCACAGGGCAGTTCACAAGGCAAACAGTTCAAATGCCATAGAACTTTTTTTTTAATTGAATTTCGTATACCGCCCTTTATCCATAAACCTCAAGGAGGCCCACAACATAAAAGTACAAGATAATAAAAACGCCTGGATGAAGAGAAACATTTTTGCCTGGAGCCTAAAGCTATGGATTATTGTATTTTAATATTTTGTTGGAAGCCGCCAAGAGTGGCTGGGGAAGCCCAGCCAGATGGACAGGATATAAATAATAAATTTATGATTACTATTATGCCATGAAAGTGGCAGGTGAGGATCGGGAGATAATAACTGCTCCTCAAATGTATATCCTGCCCTTCACACCGTGAATTTTTTCTGCGACCCCAATTTCTCTTCCCAACAAACCTGTGAGGTAGGCTAGCCAGAGAAATGGTGACAAGCCCACAGTCACCCTATTGAGCTTCCCTTCCAAGATGGTTTGGGTGGCATGTGTGAGATTTGGTAGTGTTAAGCCTGAGAATTGGTGACAGGTTCACGGTCACCTAGTGAGCTTGGCGGCTGTGCGGGGGATTCAAACCCAGGTCTCCGAGTCTTAATTCAACAAAGCCCTCTGGCATCGCTGGCAGTATGAGCGTAGAGGAAAAGGGGGACTCTAGGACCGAGCCTCAGTAACTATTTTTATAATGGACATGAACAAATAAAACACTAGAAAATGGGATTCTTGGAAACGCCAGGGCAGAAATTGCCATGCCAAATGTTTTGGACTACAACTCCCATCACCGCCAGCCTGTTCTTGTGGGTAGAGGACAGAGGCTGTGCTAGAAAACCTTTCCTTTTGAAGGAAAAAAAAGGGTGGAAAGTTTAATGAAATCATGGGAGAGGTGGACAGGGAAACCGAGAAACCTTTTCGAGAGAGGATGTGAGTTATCTTTGCCTTACAGCCCAGTGAAGAAATCTAGACCATGAAAGCCATTCATTCTCAGTGTCTCCCCGCTGCCAGATCAGCAGCAATGGAAAGTTAACAAACATTGCAGCTCCTGTAAGGGGAGTGAAAGGTTGGATCCAGCCGTGAAGGGAAACCCCATACAGGACCAAAGGAAAGAAAACGAAGCTGTGGCTTCAGGGCTGGCCCTTCCTCACCCCCGGGACTTGCTGTCGTCAGAGTCCTCGCCCATCCTCATCTCGTTCTCTGAATGGGACCCGGGGATGATTCCAGAGTCGTCCGATTCATCCATGAGCGAGTTCTTATCGGCCTCACTGAGGTCGCTGGCTTCTTCCATCTGCACATCTGGGAGGGTCATAGGAGAGGAATACAATATATCCAAGACTTCTCCAATCACTGGGGCAAGGCCGTAGCTCAGCAGTAGAGCATCTGGCTTTGCGTGCAGAAGGTTCCAGGTTCAATTCCAGGTAGGGTTGGCAGAGACTCCAGTCTGGCACTCTAAAGAGCTGCTGCCAGTCAGGGTAGACCAGGGGTGGGAAGCATCTGGCCAATGGGCCAATCTTGCTGTGCCTGGGAGTTCAATTTGGCCCACAAGGCTATTCCCCCTTAAGGCACACCCACCTGTCAATCAGCCGGCATCACTGGTGATGTCAGCTGATGGGCGGGAAGACACGGTGGTAGTTGTTATATTAATTAATTACTATCCTGTTTTCAGTGGGGAACAGGATTGTGCAACCAAGGCAAGATTTAATCCCCACTCATCAGCTGATGAGTATGGAAGTTAAAACCCTTTGCAAAAGTGCTCTTTGAAGCAGCTCCACACTTCTGCTTTAAGCAAGTAAGCAGCAGTGGCACGGGATGAAAGAGAAGAGAAAGAAGCCTGTACAATTCAGGGTTTTCTTCTCCTCTCTTTGCCTCCTTGGTGGCAAAGAACTTCTTCAAAGAGTACTTTTGCAAAGAGCTTTAAGCCAACACAACCTTTCTGTTTCAGCTTCTGGAGGCTCAAACAGAAGCCTTACCCAGATGATCTACACACAACTGAAATGGTGGGTCCTAAGCTAAATCACACCCATCTCAGGAGTTAAAACCAGGTCCCTCCCCTCCAGCCACCTCCACGCAATGAGAACAGCGGCCGTCACTCACCTCCGCCATTAAACAGCGTCTCTCCCAGGCAGTCATTGGGCACCCGAGTCGCGCAACGTTTGTGGCAGTTGAACTTGCAATCTGGAAGAAGTTGGGGAAGGAGGCAAGGCGGGGGTGGAAGAGCAGCAGCAGGTTAAAAAGTTTCAATTGGAACCCACAACTAAGCCTCTACCAGGGAGAGCAAAGGATACTGGTTTAAATGGACCAATGGCCAGACTTTAAATAAAGGAACTGCAAGTGTCCTGCCTTGGGTCCTCAGGTGCTGCTGGACTACAACTCCCATCATCCCTGCACATGGGGCAAAGCTGGCTGGGGACGGTGGGAGCTGTAGTCAAAGAATCATAAAAGGGACCCCCAGGGTCATCTAGTCCGACCCCCTGCAATGCAGGAATACCAAGGCACAGTCCCCCACCCAATTTGGAACCCTGCTTAGCTTTGCAAACATGCTGGGAGTTTTATTGCTGCAGTTCAACAAGTCCCGGAGAACCACGGCTGAAGATCCCCAACATGAGGCAGATGGGAGGCCCAGAGCCCTCCCTCAGGGTCCCGTCCCCCCCTCCTCACCTTTGCATTGGAGGCCCTGGCGGAAGAGGCCTTTGAGGAGCTTCTTGCAGTACTGGCAGACGGTGGGCCGGGTGTAGGAGTGGATGAGGAAGGTGTGAGGCACCTTGACCTTCGAGAGGAAGAGCTTGTCTAGCTCAATGGGGCGGCCGATGTAGGTGGAGGAAGTGAGCCGGCGGGGGAAGGTCTCTATCAGGCTCCTAGTCTGCGAGGAGGGAGGAGGAGAAAGGGGAGCCAGGGGGAGAAGGGTCAGCTGTGACAAACCCCAAGGCATAGGAGAACACCATCTCTACCCCGAGGCGTTATGTTTGGGACCCACCCAATTCACTGTGTGCCCTGTTTTCAGTGGGGAACAGGATTGTGCAATCAAGGCAAGATTTAATCCCCACTCATCAGCTGATGAGCATGGAGGTTAAAGCCCTTTGCAAAAGCGCTCTTTGAAGTAGCTCCGCGCTTCTGTTTTAAGCAGGTAAGCAGCAGTGGCGCGGGGTGAAGGATAGGAGAAAGAAGCCTGTACAATTCAGGGTAGGGACCCCCAAGAATCATCAAGTCCAACCCCCCTGCAATGCCATCCTTGGGTGAGCTCAAACCGCCAACCTTCTGGTTAAATAACCACGCACACTGATCCATCGCACCATAGCCGTGACTGCGGCTTCCAGCAAATTAAAACACAACACAACATAAAACTATATAAACAGTTTGAAGCAGATCACAACTTCACCCCGGAGGCGCACTCCGTTGTCTCCTGAGACAGAGGGATGGCAACAGCAAATTCGCACCAGAACCAGGTGGGGAGGCGAGTAGGGCAGACCCACTCCCAGCCAGCAGGGGGCGGGGCATGTGCACTCACCAGATCTTCGGAGCTGCAGGGCAAGGAGTCCGTGATGGAGAGGCGCAGGGACTGAGAGTTGGCCAAGGAGGTGGAGGAGAGGCGGCGCTTCCGGGCTCCGCTGCAGTTGTTGGGGATGCTGAAGGCGCAGCGCTTGTGGTAGTTCAGCCCACAGCCTGGGAGGCAAATCAGGAACATCAAAAATGGCAGGGTCACGAGGTTGGCAGCAGAAACAGCACAGGGAGGCAGGAGAGAGGAAGCCGCCTGAAGCCCGTTACCATCAATTATTCTTTTTATCATGTATTTATTTACACCTTGTCTTTTTCCGTGACAAGCGACTCGAGGTGGCTTACAGATGATAAAGTAAGAACAAATAGAAGCATGGGAGGCAGGGACAATCACTAAAGAACAATGAAATGCTGATATAATTGAAACTATATGTAGTTTTATACTCCTGCTTGGACTACTGCCATGCGCTCTACGTGGGGCTACCTTTGAAGGTGATTCGGTAACTACATCCAATCCAGAATGCGGCAGCTGGACTGGTGACTGGGAGCGGCCGCCGGGACCATATAACACCGGTCCTGAAAGGCCTACATTGGCTCCCAGTACGTTTCCGAGCACAATTCAAAGTGTTGGGGCTGACCTTTCAAGCCCTAAACGGCCTCAGCCCAGTATACCTGAAGGAGCGTCTCCACCCCCATCGTTCAGCCCAGACACTGAGGTCCAGCTCCGAGGGCCTTCTGGCAGTTCCCTCCCTGTGAGAAGTGGGGTTACAAGGAACTAGGCAGAGGGCCTTCTCGGTGGTGGCGCCCGCCCTGTGGAACGCCCTCCCACAGATGTCAAGGAGATAAATACAAATTTTAGAAGGTCGCCCTGTGTAGGGAGGTTTTTGATGTTTGAAGTCTTGTTGTGCTTTTATATTATGCTGGAAGCTGCCCAGAGTGCCTGGGGCAACCCCAGTCAGATGTGCGGGGTACAAACAACAACAATTAAAAAAATTCCTCCCAGTAGCACCTTAGAGACCAACTAAGTTTGTTCTTGGTATGAGCTTTCGTGTGCATGCATCGTGTGTGTATCTGAAGAAGTGTGCATGCACACGAAAGGCCATACCAATAACAAACTTAGTTGGTCTCTAAGGTGCTACTGGGAGGAGTTTTTTTTATTTTGTTTCGACTACGGCAGACCTACACGGCTATCCATCTGCAACTAGAACAATTTAGTTATTCTGATAATCGAATGAAGGGGAATTGGGGGCTGTCTAGCTCTCTATTCCCTACACTGACTGGCAGTGGCCCTTGGTTCCAACCCTGGCACCTCCAGGGCTGGGGCAGGCTCCTGAAAATCCCAGAGAGCTGCTGCCAGTCAGTGTAGAGTAGACAATACTGAGCCAGATGGACCAGCTTTCTATGTCCGGATGCGGGGAAAGGCTCAGGGCACGAGCATCTGCTTTGCAAGCAAGACGTTGCAGGTTTGATCCCCGGAGAGGTAGGCCTGGAAGAGACACCCACCCCCCCCTTGCGGGAAATCACTGGGGAGCTGCTGCCAGCCAGCATAGGAAATACTGAACTAGATGACTCGGTATAAAGGCAGCTCCCTGTGTTCCCAAACTGCGTGTGAACCAAGCAATGGAAGGGGCTGGAGGGTGGGGGCGGAGGGCGAGGTTTTCCGCCTTTCGATTAAGCATTAAGCACAGTAATGACCTAAAAGCCTGATGCTTCATGTCCTGCCAGGGCCCTGGGGCAGGTGCAGAGCGAGAGCATGTGGCTCAAAGGGTCACGTGGCTTTGGAGGTCAAAAGCAAGAGCCCAAGGGCACCGGCCCCTGCGTGGGAGACTGGAACGCTCCGGGCCGCTGCTCCCAAACAGCAGGCGAAGTGGCCAAGCTGTGTCCGGACTGCGCCACTTGGGATGGCAGGAGGGGGCACACTTAACAGGGTGCAAAACAAACCTATTGTTTCAAGGAGAGGGTGTTCCCCGTCCTCACCTTCTCCCCGATATGTCATTTTTCTACAGGGACCAAATATTTTATTTCCTTTTCTTTGGGCAGCAGAGATTCTCAGCTGTCCTTTTTTTTTTTAAGGGATGTTTCTAGACCTCATGATACTCTTGAAAATATGCCGGCAAAAAAATCGCTGGGCGTTTGGCAGGGCACCCAAATAAGAGAAGGCTCCCAGCCGTTGGGGGAAAGTCTGGCCTCGTCTTCCTCTCTAACAGCTAGCAAAAGTAGAGTAGAATATGTGAGGTAAGAAAGCAAATATTTTAAAAGTGGCTCCGCTTCCACAATTTAATGCAGAGTTTTCTTGCATTAAAAAATTAAAATCGGCACGTGAGGGAGCCCGTGACTCCAAATCCCATCATCCAAGGACATAGCCAGGATTTTTTTGGGTGGGGGGCAGAACTGACATGATTGGTCAGTTAGTTAAGTATTTCTATTGTTTTGCTTGATCTAAGGGGGGGCAGCTGTTCCCCTTGGCTGCACCCATGTCACCAGCCCTGGGCATCGGCCAAACCGGCTGAGCCTGATGGGAACTGGAGTCCGGCAACATCTGGAGAGGGCACAGATGATCCCAACCCCCCGGGACGTACCCTGACAAAATGGGTAAATGATCCAAATACAGTGGTACCTCGGGTTACAAACAACTCGGGTTACAGACTCCGCAACCCGGAAGTAGTACCTCAGGTTAAGAACTTTGCCTCGGGCTGAGAACGGAAATTGCGCGCTGGCGGCGTGGCGGCAGCGGGACGCCCCATTAGCGAAAGCGCGCCTCAGGTTAAGAATGGTTTCGGGTTAAGAATGGACCTCTGGAATGAATTAAGTTCTTAACCCGAGGTAGAAGAGGAGTTTGGATTTGATATCCCGCTTTATCACTACCCGAAGGAGTCTCAAAGCGGCTATCATTCTCCTTTTCCCTTCCTCCCCCACAACAAACCCTCTGTGAGGTGAGTGGGGCTGAGAGACTTCAAAGAAGTGTGACTAGCCCAAGGTCACCCAGCAGCTGCATGTGGAGGAGCGGGGAAGCGAACCCGGTTCACCAGATTACAAGTCCACCGCTCTTAACCACTACAGCACACTGGCTCTCACCACACAGAGGTACCACTGTTAAGTCTTTATGCCTTGGGAGGAAATGCCAACCCAGGTCTTGGCAAACAAAAAACAGAAAACCCTCCGCCTTCCCGCAAAAAAATCAAATCTAAAGAGGGAGCCTTACCATCACACTTGAGACCTTGGCGTACCAATCCGAAGAGCATCTCGCCACAGTGGTCGCAGAAAGCCGGAGCACGATAGGAGTGCACACTGAGGGCGTGTGGTCGGATCCGGAAGTCCTCAAAAGTGGCGGAAGCTAGGAGGGGGTGAGGAAGGTGCTTAGAATAACATTGGAAGAGGCCTGCAGGATCAGGCCCCTGGCCCACCCAGTCCGGTAGGTATCCTGCCCCCGCAGTGGCCAGATGCCCCCAAGGGAAGCACGCAAAACAGGATCAGAGTACTAGAGCAACTCTCCCCTCCCGCAGCTTCCGGAAACTGGTATTCAGGAGCGTTCGCTGCCTCTGACCCTGGAGGCAGAGTGAAGCCGGATGAGGAACGGTTGAAGGAGCTGGGGATGTTTAGCCGGGAAAAGAGGAGACCGAGAGGAGGGCTGGCACATGGATGAGGGAGCAAGCTTGTTTTCTCTTGCTCTGGAGGCTAGGACTCGAACCCATGGCTTCAAGTTACAAGAAAGGAGATTCCGACCAAACATCAGGAAGAACTTTCTGACAGTAGGAGCTTTTTGAAAGTGGAACGGACTCCCTTGGGAGGTTGTGGACTCTCCTTCCTTGGAGGTTTGAAAGCAGAGGTTGGGTGGCCATCTGTCAGGGATGCTTTAGTTGAGATTCCTGCATTGCAGGGGGTTGGACTAGATGACCACAGGGGGTCCCTTTTTCAACTCTACGATTCTGTGATTCATGATCCATGGTATGTAGCCACAAATTCTTCTCCGTGAATTTATCTGATCTTCTTCTAAAGCCATCTTAGCTGGTGTCCATTACTGCCTCCTGCAGAAAGGAGTTCCGTAGTTTATGTGTGAATAAGTCCTGATTCTTGCCATGTTCAGAAGGAGAGAGGGTGTTTTTTTGTTTGTTTTTTTTAAAGGGAGCAGCAATTCAATTTCAAGGATTAACGGAGCACAGTGGAGCTAGGGAATTTCAAAGCAGGGTGGGGGGAAATAAAGCCCTCCCATTATCAATGCCTGGCCCCCAGAACATTCTCCAGGCCACCTCTCGCCAGCTCTTTGCAAGGGCTTTTGAATGAGGCAAAGGGAGGAGTCACATCAATTACTCCGCCCGCTTCTGCCCCAGGCCCCGCCCACCTGACACATGGCCCCTGGGAGCTTCCCGGGGGGGGGGATCTGCCCCCCCCCCGGGGTGGAAAAAGCTCCCTGCGCCAGTTAGCAAGAGGAGGGATGTTAGAATCTGCTTCTCTGAAGACCGGGGGGGGGGGGGGTTTTCAGGAAGGAACATGGATGCTGCTCTATACAGAGTGAAACCCTTGCAGCATCTGGGCTCAGTATTGTCTACACTGACCGGCAGCAGCTCTTTCTCAGGCCTACCAGAGGACTGAGACCTTTTGCATGCAAGGCAGATGCTGTAATGCTGAGCTATGACTCTTTCCCTCAGAGTTATCAGTCTTCTGATAATCTGCCACATAACGAGAAGATAAAAGTCTGCAAAAGTGCCAAGGTTTTGTTCTCAGCTGAATGCGGTTTGTTTAGGTCAGCAGTCTGGGGCCCTCCAGATTTTTTTGGACTACAACTCCCATCATCCCTGACCATCAGTAGCACAGGCTAAGGCCGATGGGAATTGTAGTCCAACACATCTTGAGGGCACCAAGTTGGTGAAGGCTTCTTTAGGATTTACCCTTCCATGAAAACAGGCGCAGGGGGTGATTTAGCACCCTTGAGGAAGTGGAGATTCCAGATTTAGAGGCTGAAATAGTGCAGGTTATCTGATTGCATTGCATTAATTCATCCGTCCTGGGAGACCCGGATTCAAATCCTGACTCCAGGCACAATGCTAGCTGGGTGCCGCTGACTGAACTCCACTCCCAGTCTAACCTGGTACCTCACGAGGCTCTTGCAAATCATTTTATCAAGGGCTGCCAGGCCAGACTTTTAAAAGCGGGAACTCAGTGGGCAGGGAAACGAGGCACTCTGCACTCTCTCAGAGACACTCTTGTCTTAGGATAGCCTGTCCCTGTTTAGGAGCCCATCCACATGCCCGAGCTGAAATAGTTTAGGAATGAGTGGCCTCTGGGACACCTTGTCCAAGTCTCCATGTTTCAGCCCGACCTGCCTCGCAGGGTTGTTGTGAAGAGGAAATGAGGGAGCGGCGGGAGGGTAACCCACTCTGGGCTCCTCTGATTTTCATCCTTGTTGCCACCCTTTTCGCCCCAGGCAGAAGCAGCTGTTTCTGGGGGGCTTCCCTAGCCCCACCCAGGTACACAGGAAATGCCCTGGGTCCCTAGGGTGCAAGAGGACATCCGCCAGGAAGCACCTTCTACCGCCCTTCCCCCAAGCGGAGGAAAGGGGTTGTCTGTACCCAAAACCCACATCCTGCTCCGTTGCCTGGGCCTCGGATTCAAAAAACATCACCTGCCGCCTCCAGCAAGTGAGAGATCTAGGCCAGGAGAGAGAGAGAAATACAGAGAGACAGAGAGAGGTGAAGGGCTGTGCCAGCCTTTGCTAAGGAACCCGCGTGGCGAAACGGTTGGAGCACTGCACCAGGACTCGGGAGAGACCAGGGTTCAAATCCCGACACTCCGCCATGAAGCTAACTGGGCGGCCTTGGGGGGGGCCGGTCGCTGCCTCTCAGCCTAGCCTACCTCCCAGGGTTGTTGTGGGGAGTAAATGAGGAGGAGTAAATGCACGTCTTAGAAGATGCCTGCTTCTTGGGAGAAAAGCAATGACAAACCTAGACAGCATCTTAAAAAGCAAAGACATCACCTTGCCGACAAAGGTCCGTATAGTTAAAGCTATGGTTTTCCCAGTAGTAATGTACGGAAGTGAGAGCTGGACCATCAAGAAGGCTGATCGCCAAAGAATTGATGCTTTTGAATTATGGTGCTGGAGGAGACTCTTGAGAGTCCCATGGACTGCAAAAAGATCAAACCTATCCATTCTCAAAGAAATCAGCCCTGAGTGCTCACTAGAAGGACAGATCCTGAAGCTGAGGCTCCAGTACTTTGGGCACCTCGAGAAGAGAAGACTCCCTAGAAAAGACCCTGATGTTGGGAAAGATGGAGGGCACAAGGAGAAGGGGACGACAGAGGATGAGATGGTTGGACAGTGTTCTCGAAGCTACTAACATGAGTTTGGCCAAACTGCAAGAGGCAGTGAAGGATAGGCGTGCCTGGCGTGCTCTGGTCCATGGGGTCACGAAGAGTCGGACACGACTGAACGACTGAACAACAACAACAACAACAAATGCACGTTCCCTTAGAATCACAGAATTTTCGAGTCGGAAAGGGAGTCCCCCCCCAAAGGTCATCTAGCCCAACCCCCTGCCACACGGGACCCGCAGCCAAACCAGTTCACGATTCCGCTAAGCCAGCTCACCTGAGAGCACCACCTCCACCAGGTCCCCTTCCTGGATGTCGCTGGCGGCTCTGACCAGCTGCAGGATGTTGGCCGAGGACGGGTCGTGCTTGAAGAGCAGAATCTTGTCGTAGAGGCAGTAGAAGCCGCACTCAGGGAACTGCAAAGGAAGAGACAGGGGTGGATAGGGAGAGCCGGGGGAAACAACGTGGGATCGGAGAGGGCATGAGGTTGGCATGCAGAAAGTTCCCACTGTGTTGCAGGGGGTTGGACTAGATGACCCTGGGGGGTCCCCCTTCCAACTCTAAGATTCCACGGCACTCTTTGTTTTTGCTCTCGCTATTTATTCTGTGTTTTTATCCTCTATTTTCATCTTGTGAACTGCCCTGATATATGTGTGTGTGTATTAATATATATCAAAAGAAGAAGAATTTATAAAGCACGCTTTGCTGGCCTGGTGTTAGCCGCTTTGAGACTCCTTCGGGTAGTGAAAAGCGGGATATCAAATCCAAACTCGTCTTCTTCTTCTTCTTCTTCTTCTTCTTCTTCTTCTTCTTCTTCTTCTTCCAAATGCTTTGGACTATAACTCCCATCAGCCCGAGCCTGCTGGGAGTTGTAGTCCCAAACATCTGGAGGGCGCCAGGCGAGCAAAAAGCGACTTCGAAGGTTTCAGGGAGGAGGGGTGGGAGCGGAGGTGGACCTACATTTTGGGGCCCCTGAAGCCTGGACTGATTTGGGGTCCCATTTGCAGCCGGCATCAATGTCTGGGCAACCACTGCCACCTTTTCTAATGGGTTTGTTCCAGATCATCACAATTGTGGTTTTTTTAAAAAAATAAAGCTGCCACATCTCAGATTTTGATTAAAATTGCTGTACTGGATTATCTCACCTGTTTACGTCACTGGTGCAAATAAAAAAAGGCCTTATAGCTTTTGAGTTATGGGGTGCGTGAAAATTAGGGAAATATTATATGCATGTGAGGTGCACTTTTCAAAGCAATTTTCTTTAAAAGCAATGTGGAATAGAGTCACTTCTGGGCCCCCTCCAGGATTAAGCTTCATTAGTTTCATAGTAGATCACCCCTGGGTGGGAGATGACTTAGATATTATTATTGTTGTTAATAATAATAATAATAATAATAATAATAATAATAATAATAATATAACTTTATACTGAGTGAGACCATTGGGTCCATCTAGTTCAGTTTTGTCCGCACTGACCGGCAGCAGCTCTCCAGGGTTTCAAGCCCAAGGCATTGCCAGCCCTACCTGCGAATGCTGGGGGTCGAACTTCAAACCTTCTGCATGGAAAGAAGCTGCGGTCTTGATGGACCAGCGACCAGACCCTAGCCCAGCTCACCCCTCTCCCGACTTTAGGAAGTCGCACCAGGATTGGGTTTAGTTCGCAAAAGGTATTAGGATTAGCAAGGCTCCTGACTCAGTCAAAGAAACAGACACTTTCTATGCATTTCAGTGCACTTGGGTGTTGCTCAGTTAACTCCAGTGCAGTCGGAATGCTGTTTGAACAGGGTTGCGGTGAAAGAGCAGGTTCATCCCTGGGACGCCGCAGGGAGAAGGGAAAGAAAGACAAGTCCCTGCAAGTTGGCGGTGGTTTCAGGTTCAAGCCCTTTGTGTACCCGGAGGTCAATCGCTGCAGCGGCAAACTTTTAAAGCTAGCCTCCGAAGCAATACTCTGGGCTGACAGAAGGCTACAAACGGGGTTGCTCCACAATGAGTAACAATGTGCTCTAGGCAGCCAGGCGGGGAAACTTTCAGAAACCGAAAGACAGATGGTCCTTTCTTCGGGGCGAGTCACTGATGCGTCACGACTCGAGGCAGGTCTAAAAAATGCGGGCCGACGAGATTTCAGCTCGCCTGGGCTCCATTAATTGGGCAGTGGCTCGGCTGAAGCAACGGGTTGAAAGCATGACCGTTCGGTTAGGAGCCGGGGTGGGGAAACTTTATTTTGTGCCAGTGGGCCGGATCCTCATCTGTCCCCACCCTGCAAGTGGTTTTGACAGGTAAGTGGGGCAACCAGTCTGTCAGTCACCCAATGTCACTATGAGGCCACGTGATTGACGGGTGGGTCGTTCCGCCCGCCTGTGAAAGTCTGTTATGCAGCACGTAACAAGAGCCCAGCCGCCAGCTGGTTTGTCAGGCAGCGCCTGGGAACCGCAGCGCAAGGCGCTGGGCCGCTCCTGTGGCACCAAACGGTTTTCATCGAAAAACTGTTGCTAAAACAGAGCTTTTCTTCCCTCGGCTCGTGGAATCATATAGTTGGAAGGGAACTCCAAGGGTCAACTAGTCCAACCCCCTGCAAACCAGGAATCTCAGCTAAAGCGTCCATGGCAGAGGGCCATCCAAGCTCTGCTAAAAACCTCCAAGGAAGGTGACCACCTTCCGAGGGAGTCCGATCCCCTGTCAAACAGCTCTTGCCCTCAGAAAGTTCTTCCTAATGTTTAGTCCGAATCTCCTTTCTTGTAGTTTGGAATCCATTGGTTCAGGTCTGACCCTCCGGAGTAGCAGGGGGGAAAAGCTTGCTTCCTCTTCCATGGGGCAGCCCCTCAGATATATCACCTCTCAGTCTTCTCTTCTCCAAGCTAAATTTCCCTTGCTATTGAAACAAGGCATGTTTGCTCAGTTGGCACAGCGCGAGAATCTTAACCTCCGGGTCGTGGGTTCGAGAACCATGTTGGGCAAAAGTTTCATGTATTACAGGGGGTTGGACTGGGTGACCCACGGGGTCCCAACTCTACAATTCTATGATCCCTCTGCCCTTTGGCAAATGGGCAACCAGAACGCACCTTGTCCCAGCAAAGGATCAAATCAGGAGATCATTTTATGCCCCCCCCCCACATGCAGTCGGGGGGTGAAGCAGCTGGGCGAGAGGGAAAGCGCCAACTAGCACACGGCTCATCAATGTGGCGCCTGGGGGTGGCGCTTCCCCTTGTTGCCCTCTAAGCCTCTGTGCCCCATTCACCCCGCTCTGCCTTGGCACTGTGGCAGTGAAAGCATTTACCTATCTCGCCTCACCCCCCCCCCACCTCAAAAAAAGGACATAGAACTGAAGGAGGAAGTTGGAAAAACTGACGCTCTTTCCCACTTCCTATTTCAGCTCTATGTGCTTTTCAAGGCTAACATTGCTGCCACTGGGCCCGAATTTTACCTGGATCCGAACTGTGTGCACCCTCTCTCTTTCTGGAGTAGGGGGTGACGCCCCTGGCACCCACTTCAAAAACCCAAATATACCCATATTTCCTAAAAAGATTGCTACTCCCCTGGAGTAATTTGGCGCCAGCGGCATATATTCATATATATATTCACGCATGCATATATTCAGGCACCGAGAAAACGTTTCAGGTGTGGCTCAGTTTCAGGTGTGGCTCATCTCGAACGGAGAAGGAGTCCAGGCTGTCAGACACCAGCAGACAAACTCCTGTCTTGCAAAGATGGATGGTGTGTGTGTTTGTGTGTGTGTGTGTGTGTGTGTGTGTGTGTGTGTGTGTGTGTTTTTAAGGGAAGGCAGCCGAGGAGAAGAGACGTTTTGCACAAGCTCAGGGAAGGAGCAACATTCAGCCTTTCAAGCTTTCTGGTTGGAGTGAGACGCGCTATGCAAATCCTGCCGGTTATTTTTAACTCTCAAAGGTACCCCATCTGAAACGCTTTGTTCGTTCCAGTTGACCTCCAAACTCCTCCTTCCTTCCTCCTTAGAGCGGAGAGATCTTTATAATTTCATCGCAAGCTATCCCTGCTCCCTCCCCCCTAACCATTTTTTTTATAAAAAAAAATCATGTGCATAAGAACGACCTTAATTCATGCCTTGTCCTGGGGAGCCTATGGAATTCACTGCCACAAGATTTTCACTTCGGATCCTCTGAAACACTGCCAGTGAGAGTCAACGGGGTGCAGTGGTTAGAGTGCTCAACTAGGACCTTGGGAGACCAGGGTTCAAATCCCCACTAGGCCATGAAGATCACTGGGTGACCAACATCCCTCTCAGCCTAACCTACCTCTCAGGGTCGTTGTGAGGGTTAAATGAGAAGTGGCAGAACCACCTTGAACGACCTTGAACGACTTGAAGAAAAAGCAGGATAGAAATACAATAAGCAAATAAGCAAACAAACCATGTCTTGTGCCAGGGAAACTGTGGAATCCACTGCTGCAAGATCTTTACTTTTCAAAAATTCAGTTCCTCTAAAACAGGGAGTCCTTAGACACCTGCATCAGAGCATTTTGGGGAAAGCCACGGGGAAATTGCACTGGTATGGCACCTATTAAGCAGAGGCGCACCCACAAAGAAATTGCAGTTGTGAATGCAGAAGGAACCACGGGGTCCACTCTCAGTTGTGCCATCTCGGCCTTTTGCCAGTCTGTTTTGGACTACAACTCCCATCACCCACCACAGGTTAAAACTCCCAATTGCGCTGGCTGAGGCTGATGGGGAGTTGTAGTCCAAGGTGCCTGGAGGGTCCCATGCTCCCTTAGACAGGCTGACCACAGATTTCAGTATGTCTTGCTTCCACACGAGGCCGGCCCCGCCATTAGGCAGAGCAAGGCGACTGCCTCAGGCGTCCGTTTCGGGGAGGGTCATTTGCCAGAGTGGCAAATACTTAGGTAAAGGACCCCTGACAATTAAGTCCAGTCACGAACAACTCTGGGTTTGTGGTGCTCTTCTCGCTTTACAGGCCGAGGGAGCCGGCGTTTGTCCACAGACAGTTTTTCCGGGTCATGTGGCCAGCATGACTAAGCCGCTTCTGGCGAAACCAGAGCAGCGCACGGAAACGCCGTTTACCTTCCCACCGGAGTGGTACCTATTTATCTACTTGCACTTTGACGTGCTTTCGAATTGCTAGGTTGGCAGAGCAGGGACCAAACAACCACCACGCCACAGGGATTCGAACCGCCGACCTTTCGATCAGCAAGCCGAAGCGGCACAGTAGTTTAACCCACAGCGCCACCCGCGTCCCTGTGGCAAATTCTTAGTTACCTCAATTTATCGTCGCCGGGTTTTTGCGTTTAGGGAAGGGAAAGGAGCCCCTTGTGTGGGATTTTCTGCCCCAGGGGCCAAAATAACTTAGCTGGCCTGAATCTTTTGCTTTCGGGCGGACAGAGGGCACCATTGGTGGCTTTGCCCCAGCCGGCAAAATGCCTTTGGCCTTCCTGTCAGTTTTCCAGATAAACACACTTAAGACTGCATTGTAAAAATTGCACCGGGGGGGGGGGGGGTTTGGTTCTCCCAGAAGTCAGTTTCCAAGCCGCGAGCCAAGAGAGGAAGTACATGCTCCTCAAAAGGCTAAGCCGCCCTGGTTGGCACACACCATTATTTGATCTGTTGGAGTGTTGAGCAGCATTGATCCTTACCCCCCCCCCCAAAAAAATCAATACATACAGGTGAAACTCGAAAAATTAGAGTATCGTGGAAAGGTTCATTTCTTTCAGTAATTCAACTTAAAAGGTGAAACTAATATACGAGATAGACTCATGACATGCAAAGTGAGATATGTCAAGCCTTTATTTGTTATAATTTTTATGATTATGGCATACAGCTGATGAGAACCCCAAATTAACAATCTCAACTTTGGGGTTTTCATCAGCTGTGCGCCATAACCATCACAATTATAACAAACAAAGGCTTGACATATCTCCCTTTGCATGTCATGAGTCTATCTCATATATTAAACTAATTGCTTACATAAATGGACTTTTCCACGATATTCTAATTTTTCGAGTTTCACCTGTATAGGCAGTCGGAGGGTGGAGTAAGGGAACACAACGATTCCCTCAGTGCAGCTTGCGCTGTACGTGACAGGAAATAGGGGTTGGTGGGGGCACCCCATTAAAAAACATTCTTTGCCCAAAAAGCAAATTCCACCTACCCCTGACGAAGCAGGCCCAAGATAATTTAATTTACTACTACACTGGTACCTCTTAGTACCTCAGGTTACAGACGCTTCAGGTTACAGACTCCGCTAACCCAGAAATAGTACCTCAGATTAAGAACTTTACCTCAGGATGAGAGCAGAAATCGCGCGGTGGCAGCGGGAGGCCCCATTAGCTAAAGTGGTACCTCAGGTTAAGAACGGTTTCAGGTTAAGAACGGACCTCCGGAACGAATTAAGTTCTTAATCCGAGGTACCACTGTATTACTATTACGATTATTATTTACATCTTGCCCCTTTCCCAGTCACAAATTGCACAAATTAAAACACAAAAAAGCTAAAAACACATGAAAGATAATAGTTTAAAAGTCTAATTGTATTAAAACCTATTATTATTAATTATTATTATTTATTATTATTATTATTATTAGCAGCCTGCTGGGATAGCTCAGTTGGTAGAGCATGAGACTCTTAATCTCAGGGCCGTGGGTCTGAGACCCACATTGGGCAAAAATGTCCCTGCATTGCAGGGGGCTGGACTAGATGACCCCCGCGGTCCCTTACATCCCGGGCAATTCTACGATTTGTTAAATTTGTAGACCACCCTCATCTAACGATCACAGGCAGGTTCACAACGAAACGTAAGAGGATGCATGAGGCAGTGCCATGATTTCACTGGCATGAAGGAAACTCTAATATATTCCATTATGTAAATGAATTCAAAGCTGTTCCACGACTGATCAGCTAGAAGGGACATAATGATTTATAATTCAAATAACTGAGCCTTAGCATCAAATCGAGCTGAAATACTTCTAAACATGCAAGCCTGGAATACAAATCGCTTGTTGTCTCTTGTTGCTTAAAATGCCCCCCCCCCTCTATATATTTCTCTTTTGTCTAATCCTTTCTAAAACTGTAATTTAAAAAATAGTTACTGGAAAAAATAAATTACCCTTACGCATTATAAAAGATAAGTTCCAATTTTAAGGAACGTGCAGCGCTCGATTCTGAACGAAAACTACATGCATATGAATGAATTTCGTGATGAGCAGGCATTTAAATTAAGCTAATTATTTTTAGCCTTTCAAATTAATCACAATTTAATGTGCCCTGGGTGCTGGAAATGGGGCCCCTGGATGCGTTCTCCAAAAAAACACAAGGCTTCCCACAGAGTTATATATATTGAAAATCTAATCCTCAACCTACCACAGAGGCATAATCCTCATCAGACTGAGAAGGAATGAAGCAAAACAAATACCTGTATACTAAAATACGGATACTGGGCTCATTATGCCACGAGGGATGGAAGCTCCAGGTACAGGGTAAGTGTGAGAAACTCAAGATATATAATCTAATCAGCCTACTTTGCGGTCACCACAACAGAATGTCTAGGCCAGGCATCCCCAACCTTTGGCCCTCCAGATGTTTTGGCCTACAACTCCCATGACCCCTAGCTAACAGGACCAGCAGTCAGGGATGATGGGACTTGTAGTCCAAAACACCTGGAGGGCCGAAGGTTGGGGATGCCTGGTCTAGGCGCTGTTGGGTTGTTGCTTTTTTGCAATGGAATTTATTATTAATATTTCTACACCGCTTTAAAGGACACGGGTGGCACTGTAGTCTATACCACTGAGCCTTGGGCTTGCCGATCAGAAGGTCGGCGGTTCGAATCCCCACAACGGGGTGAGCTCCCGTTGTTCGGTCCCAGCTCCTGCCCACCTAGCAGTTCGAAAGCACGTCAGAGTGCAAGTAGATAAATAGGTACCGCTCCGGCGGGAAGGCAAACGCCGTTTCCGTGCGCTGCTCTGGTTTCGCCAGAAGCGGCTTAGTCCTGCTGGCCACATGACCCGGAAAAACTTTCTGCGGACAAACGTTGGCTCCCTCGGCCAGTAAAGCGAGATGAGCGCCCTTACCCCAGAGTCGTTCGCGACTGGACTTAACTGTCAGGGGTCCTTTACCAAAACCTTTTACACCGCTTTGTATTTTAAAGAACAAATCTCAAAGCGGTTTACAACACATTCAAACCATCCGGAACAAAACGAATCCAAGCTTCAAGGAAAATATTTCAGGTCCTTCTCCAGGTGACACACTTGGCCTTCCCCAGTCGCCAGCCTGGCATCCAGAGATCTTGGTGTGGTCGCAATGGGACCTGTGCCAGCCCCAAAACTCACCTGACTGATGTCTAGTCCTGTATAGGGGCACCCTACCACCAAACACCGGGCGACAGGGACAGACAGGAGGCCGTAGCTGCTGCAAGGATTGCGCCGAGACGGGCTTTCCCACCCAGATTTCCAGCTGCGGGTCGTGTGCCCAGGTTGCAGGTCAAAGGATGCCCACCCCTGGGTTGGGCACAACATCCTACAAAGTTTTGGGGTGATGTTAAGCGTGCCTCCGGTTTTGATTCAGATCAAAGGCTGCATCAAGCTTCCAGGAAATGATTGATCGAGGGGGTGGAGTGATTCCCCTACAAACATTTGGGGTTTATTTATTTTTGGTTCTCAAAAGGTGTGGCAGGAAGATTCGGCGACGGTCAAAAGTGGCATTTAATCATTTCAGTATCAAAATGTTGTTTTTTTAATTTGCAAAAAAAAATTGGATCAATATCTTTTCAAAATGAGGGCAGGAGAATCAAGGGGTGATACTGCGAGCTCACACGTTGAGTTTGTATAGATACCGGTACTTAAGGTACCCATGTAAGCGGCTCACGTATCATTTTCTTATAAAGCAGTTGTGCTCTAGGTTACAAATCAAGCACAGCTATCGATTGACAAATGGGTGTGTCTGGAGTAAAAAAAAACAACCGCATTTTTCTGTCTATAAGATGCCCCCATGTATAAGAAGCCCCCTATTTTAAGAAAATGAGGGGGGAATATGGTCCCCGTGTATAAGACACCTCCGAATTTTGGACATTATTTTTTAGGGGGGAAACCTAGTCTTATACACGGAAATATATGGTATTCTGAAAGTGCGGCCCAAAGGGGGGGTGTGGAGCTGAGAACCATTGGTTTGGAGAGATGGCGAAGAAATTATAAAATTATGCCTGGCATGAAGAAACAGGGCAGAAGAGAGTTTTTCCTCCCTCTCTGCTAACGCTAGAACTTGTGGGCATGCAATGAAACTGAATGCTGGAAGATTGGGGGCAGAAGTCCTTTTTCACACAGCGCATGGTTAACCTACGGAACTCACTCCCACAGGAGGCAGCGGTGACCACCAATCTGGATGGCTTTAGAAGAGGACTGGACAAATTCAGCTCCTGTTTGTGGGGCTTCCCATTATGGGCATCTGGTTGGCCACTGTGAGAACAGGAGGCTGGCTTGAACCAGCTGGGTCTTCTTATTCTACGATTCTCTTTCATTGAGATTCTGGTGCGGCGGGGGGGGGGGTTGGACTACATGGCCTTTGGGTACCCGTTCCAGCTCGGCAATTCTTAAGATACTATGCCTTTATGAAACTCTGCACGAGCTCGTCTACCCAGTATGCTCAGGTACGAAAGGGGCAGGGAAACTCCACCCTGGGCCTTTCCGGGCGAGGGGCGAGCTGGGAGGAAGCGGCTCTCGAATCCGCCACCCTGGGGCACCTGGGCCCAGCGAGGCAGCAGTTAAGGGCCTGAGTCACGCACTTCCCTCCTGAACCTCCTCCCGGCAGCCCAAAGTGTTCCTGACGGGCAGGAAACGGCCTCAATAATAGCAGGCAATAAAGGCAGCCAAGCCAGGCCAGGGTGAGTGCAACAGAAAGAGCTGCCTGTTTGTGAGTCACGCAGGAGGGAACAGCCCTCTATTCAAAGCGAGAGCCAAGCTGGAGCAGGACAAGGCGGCCCCAGGTGAGAGGAGGAGGAGGAGGAGGAGGAGGAGGAGGAGGAGGAGGAGGAGGAAGAGCTGCTGGCAACCCCAAGGTCTTCCCCACAACTAAGCAACAGGTACCCAGAGCCAGTGAGCCAGGGGGCAATATTATTTCTGCACCACCCACTGCCAAAATTAAAAATACCCTGGATTATTGTTGATGCAGGAGCACATGGAACCGGACAGAGCAATACAAACAATGGAAACAGAGGGAGACAGAGGTAGGTCTCTGCCCCAAGGAGTTCACATACACTGTTATTTCAAAACAAACAAAATTCTTCCAGTAGCACCTTAGAGACCAACTAAGTTCGTTCTTGGTATGAGCTTTGAATAAGTGTGCATGCACACAAAAGCTCATACCAAGAACAAACTTTGTTGGTCTCTAAGTTGCTACTGGAAGATTTTTTTTTTTTTACTATGGCAGACCAACACGGCTACCTACCTGTAACTGTTATTTCAGGCATCCTAAAGGGGTGGAGACGTCATGTTGTCAAAATGGGTAAAATAAAGGTAAAGAGACCCCTGACCGTTAGGTCCAGTTGCGGACGAATCTGGGGTTGCGGCGCTCATCTCGCTTTATTGGCCGAGGGAGCTGGCGTACAGCTTCCGGGTCATGTGGCCAGCATGACAAAGCCGCTTCTGGCAAACCAGAGCAGCGCACGGAAACGCCGTTTACCTTCCCACCGGAGCGGTACCTATTTATCTACTTGCACTTTGACGTTCTTTCGAAATGCTAGGTTGGCAGAAGCAGGGACCGAGCAACGGGAGCTCACCCCGTCGCGGGGATTCGAACCAGTGACCTTCTGATCGGCAAGCCCTAGGCTAAGTGGTTTAGACCACAGCGTCCCAAAGAAGGACCTCCACACCTCAAATTTAAAGCCCTCTTATGCCACTTTAGCCGTAGTGAAGAATCCTGGGAACTGTAGTTTCAGGGTGCTGGGAATTGTAGCTCTGCAATACGGATTCTAGGATTCTCCACAACGGTTAATGCAGGGTAAGAGTTCTTTAAATGGATGGCTGGGACGCAGCCCTCCCAAATGATATACAGGGAAGCAGGATTCGAATTCCCTTCCCGCACGTTCAGGGCTCAAACAGATGTGAAGTGGGCACACGACAACTGCAGCTCCCTGGCTGTTCCTCCTGAGTCCTTCAGCCAATCATCTCTGTTGGGAGATCAGAGCTCTGCACATGCTCCGCAGCCTGTCGGGCACCCCCTGAATAAGCCTGCCTCATTCAAGCGTGTGCGGGGAGGACGCTTCCGAGGGCAAAAAACAGACCAGGACAGTTTGTAAACCTCTTCCTTCCCCTCGCTATTTCCCCAAAGCATTGGCCCTCCTAAATTCTGCACATGCTCAAAAGTGTCATCTTCTGTGTTGCTGCTTGGCTTGCTTCAAAGCAAGGATCAGCGCTTGAAGACCAGAGGGAATGGCTTTTGCCCTGGTGTTAAGATGAGCTTCTAAGGCCCTCTTTCCTGCCCCATCTCTACTGGAGATATGATTGACAGGTGCTGGCGACAGGGCCTCCTTGGTGGTGGCTCACAATTTACAGAATGCTTTGCCTCCCTAAGCCCTGCTTGCAAAATAGAAATTGCAGAGATGGACCACACAGAGAATGAACTAAGGAAGTTTAGTTGTCTGCAGGGCTTAGATGAGCCCAGAATGTGGCAGCGGAGACAGGATCCAGCTTCCCAAGAACCTTGGCCTCAATTCAAGCAAACAAGAAGCAGGTTTCTAGTCCTCATGGAAATCTGGTAGACACTGCAAAAGCCAGGAAGGTGGTTGAGCAAGTTTTTTAGTAGCAGGAGGTGCGTTCGGCTCTCCCCATGACAACTACAATCAGAATGAATGAACAAGAAAAAGGGAAGTTAACATGCAAAATAGAAAAGATTATGCAAATTGGCTCTCAATCTGCATCACCCAGAGTTCAGATTGCCTAAGGGCGGGACTTTGGTATTATTGATTTGAGTTGGGATTTTTTTTTTTTTTTAAAAGGCATGGAATACAGCCCAGTGTTAGGGAATGACGTTTATGGAATCGTTTGGAGCAAAAAGACCAGAATGGACATTAAGAACATAGAAGAGCTTGCTGGATCAGGCCAATGGCCCACCCAGACCAGCAACCTGTTCTCAGAGGGACCGACCAGATGCCCCAATGGGAAACATGCAAGCAGGACCCAAGCACAAGTGCAAATCTCCCCTCCCTCTGGTTTCTAGAAACTGGTGCAAGGAGTTCCACAGATTATCAGCTGCAAATCTGCAGTTTGGGGTGGCAGAGGAGAAGGAGGAGGTTTGCCTGTCTCTTAATACCTGGCTTGACTTAACTCTCCCTGGCAAAGATGCTTCCAAGTTTCCTCCAGCCCGGGGCTAAAGGATGTGGACGAGGGACGCTCCCATCCTGGAGACATCCCAAAGATTATCGCTCGGCCTCTCGGAACCAGGGACACTTCCCTTTCCTGCTCAGAGGAGAGAGAGGCAGCCAGCGTCTTGGCTGCTGTTTCCGCTCCTTTGCTGAAACATAAAATGCTTGTATATATAGCATGAGGGGCCCTGGACCGGCTGGGAGGGGAGGGGAAGGAGTCCAGGCAGTGCAGTGAGCCACAATATCGCCACACCACCCACCTCTCAGCCACAAATGCGGTACGTGGCCTTAGGAGAAACCGCTGTTCTCAGTATGAGTCTCACGCCCCCTTCACTTCGGGAATAATAGCACGCCTGACCCTACCTTGCAAGACCGTTGCAAAGATGATGGAGGTCGTTTATGCAAAGCGCGACTCAAAAAGCGCTATGTAAATATTACGGCTGCGGCAAAAGGGAACTGCGACAGAATGTTGCAGTGCTGAGTTACTCCAGGGTTCCAGCGACTCCATTCCTCGCTCCCTTCCTCTCAGTTTGAGGCTTTATCCCTCTTTTGGGTGGTTTCCCCCAAGCAAGAAAAAGATTGCTCAAAACCCAGGGGTTCCCCCAAATTTGCAGGTGTCAACCTCGTACGCATGGGACGGTGGTGGTCTTTTGGCCTAGGAAACTAGTAGAAATCCCCCCCCCCCGAAGATTAAAAAATTGTATTTTACATTTATTTAGGTAATGGGTTAACCAGGATTCCCCGCACAGCTCAGAACTAACTTCTGCCTCATCTAGCCTTGAGAGCATGTGAAATAAGAGTGCCTCTGAGCATGGATTAAGGTCCCTCTCACCTACCTTTGAAAGAAGGCGTTAAGCCCCCCGGCACCTCTCATTTTAAAAACTGGGCTAGATTCTGGCCACATGCGTACCATACATTTAAAGCACTGCGATGCCAGTTTAAACAGTCATGGTTTGCCCCCAAAGGATCCTGGGAAGTGTAGTTTGTTAAAGGAGCTGAAAGGGGTCAGGAGTTCGCAGAGCTACAATTTACAGAGCGGTCTATCGATAATTCCCTCTGCTCGGGTAACTCTGCAGCTCTGTGAAGATGGGTGATCTAACAACTCTCAGCACCCTTAACAAACTACAACTCCCAGGATTCTTTGGGGGAAGCCAGGGCTGTTTAAGGTGGTATATCAGGCTGCTTTTAAATGTGTGGTGTGAACCATGGCTTCAGTGCGAGTCTGGCCAGGCAGGAGGGCTGTCGAAAGAAGGGTTAAAAAGCGAATGGTTACTTCAAACAGCTTTGCCAGATGGGAAATGTAGTCCAAAACATCTGGAAGGTACCGCGTATGTGTGTGTGAACAGGGGAAAGCAGTCTCAATATATGTCACGCAAACAAAACTTCCAAACACAATCTGGAAGAAGACACACATTGACCATCAATTCGTTCTTATCCTCTCCTGCCCACAGCTCAGGGCAGCAGAAATATAGGCCTTCCTCAGTTTTCTACCTACAACAACCCTGCGAAGTAGGCCAGGCCGGCAGAGAGCGACTGCTCAGAAGTTCAGCTGGTGGCATTCAGGCCCAATCAAGGACTCCAAAGTGGGTTTCCCCCAAAGTCTGCCAACTGCATTTTATTTCTTTATTATTGCATCGATAACCTGCCTTTTCTCCAAAGAGATCAAGGTGGCCTAGATTCTCCTCCTCCTTTCCATTTTATCCTCCCAACAACCCTGCGAAGTAGATTACGCTGGGATAAAGTCATCCGGCGGGCTTCAGGGCCGAGAGGGAGCTTCTTTTACTCGGCCTGCCCTTGCCAAACAGCTTGATCGACAGACATTAGTGCATGAGGCAGGGGGAAGCTGGTGACCCCCCCCCACACACACAAGTCAGCATGGCCAGTCATGATGGGAGTCCAATGCCATCTGCAGGGCCACAGGCTTGTTTTCTCCTGCTCTGCAGGGTGGGACTCGAACCCATGGCTTCAAGTTACAAGAAAGGAGATTCCAACTCCCCATCAGGAAGAACTTTCTGACAGTAAGAGGAGGTTGTGGACTCTCCTTCCTTGGAAGTTTCTAAGCAGAGGTTGGATGGCCATCTCTCATGGATGCTTTAGCTAAGATTCCTGCGCTGCAGGGGGTTGGACTAGATGACCCTCGGGGTCCCTTCCAACTCTACGGTTCTATGATTCTAATGCCAACTTTTGTTCTGTGAAAGACCTTTGCGGGGACGAATAAAGTTTGTCTGTGCACAAGGCCTCCAATGTCGTACACATACAAACAGCAATGTTTACCTACAGATAAACACACAGCTGGATATGAAGCATACACAAACAGCCTCCAATATATACAAAGGGCTGGGCAGGCCCACGACACACACAATAAAACGCACACACAAATCACCACACCGGCTATGCCGTGTGAGTAATGAAATCACAGCACCCATTCTGAGGCCCTTCAGATGTGAGACTCACTTTTTATTAATCTTAACGCAGCACATCTACCTTTGCAGAGTAAATGCACTTTTTAAGAATAAACACCTCCCGAAAGTCGCTGCCCCAAGGAGCCTGCAATTTATTTTGCTGCTAAAGAATACGAAAGAGAGGGAAGACGCAAAGCATGACCGGAAGGGTCACGGTCGCACGCATAAAGTGCATGGCTTACCCCAGGTAATCCTGGGAACTGTGGTTTGCCGGAATTGCAGAGCTACGGTTCCCAGGATTCTTGTGGAGGCCATGCACTTTCAGTGTGTCTCTGGTGGTGGGTTGGGAAGGGCAGCAAAACTGGTCCCCCCCCCCCCAATACATGCTCCACCATGGCACTTTATAGCTTCTGCCGCCCAGGTGCCCTGCAGCCAGGGTGGCACTCTGCCAGCTGTACCAAGGAGCACCAATGGCTTCTAAGGCTGTGCTCTGAATGGAAATGAAAGGGAGCATTGGCTACTGGTCAACCGGCCACTCCCTGGCCACCGGCACCCGGCTGAGCTGGCCAGAGCCCAAAGCCAGGCAGGAACTGCTCACAGACGGATATGAAGGGCCGCCCCATAGGTGGCAAGGCGTCCCCCTAGTCTTCAGAAGGCGCAGAAAAAAATCTCGTGAGACTTCATCCAGTCTCATGAGACTTCGCCACAGGCTGGGTGGTGATGATAATGATGTTCTGTGGCACCTGCAGCAAAACAGGGATGGGGTTTTATTTTTTTTCCCACCCAGCAAACTGGCTTCGACTAGCGCCAGATTTGCAAGCAGGAGAATCTGCAGCGAGGGAGGAACTGCAAACAGATTCCATGACATGTACTACGGTTCCCTTTTGGTGCCAAAGTACCACGTAATTCTTACCACGCTTCAGTGCTCACAGACCGGAGAGGGATGAAAGGTCCCCACATCCTGCTCACTACCAGCACAAACTTCAGGAATGGAAGGCAGATCCACATTCGTGGCCGAAAACTGCAGTAGTTAACCTGGCGTTCTTTCAGGGTGTTTTTTCAAAAATATTTGTTACACTATAAGCAAAGCAGTCCATTAGCTTGCATATATGACCCAACAAGGGAGCACGTGGATAACACGTTATCCAAAATATGGCCTTAGACCATTGAGATAGAATCATAGAATTGTGGAGCTGGGTGGGACCAGAGAATCATCATCTAGTCTAACCCCCCTGCAAAGCAAGAATCTCTCGCCCAACAAGGGGCTAGAACCCACAACCCTGAACTCAAAGCGTGTTCTACCGACTGAGCTATGCACAGCTTTGGACCAAATACAAAACGTAAAGAAACCCAAAGCATCCCCGCAGCTGCGGTAGGCTCGCCTTTCCAGTTAATCCGGAGTTATTAACCCGGAGTAAAGATAAAACAACAACAAAGGCGCGAGTTACACATCCACGAGCATAGCCCCCCCCAGGCTTTAGAGACTTCTCCCGACGGAGATCTCTGCTCTCCCCCTACCACAGCCCCATGGCGAACCCCCTGCCGCCCCCCCCCCCGCCTTGCGCACCTTCTGATCCACGATGGAGCACGCCAGTTGCTTGACGTGGGCAAGATCGGAAGATGCAGGCAGCAGGACGAACTCGCGGGTCAGCCCGATCTGGATCTGGAAGGAGACGCCGTGGCAAGGCGAGGCGCCGGCCAGGGCGCACGACGGAGCCGGCGCCGGCTCGGGGGCTGTTGTTGCTGCTGCTGCTGCTGCTGCTGCTGCTGCTGCTGCCGGGGACATTGGGGCTGGCGAGCAGAACGAGGAGCGGCCGGGCGGAGAGGCCATCGTGGTGGCGGCGTCGGGGCGGCGGTCGCCGGAGTCTCCCCGCCACCTCCCACCCTGCAAACGGGGAGGGTCTCACATGGATGGAGGCTGGAGCGCCTGCTTGCCTGCCCGACGGCGCGCCTCGGTGCGCTCCGCGCGCGTCTCCAAAGGCCACCGGCGAAACAGCGGCGCCGCTGCGCTCCTGATGCGCCAACAAACTTTTCTCTCCCTCTCTCGCTTTTTCTTTCCCCTCGCCTTCCCCCCTCCACCCCGAGAAGGAAGTGCCTTGAGTGACAAGGCGCGGCGCCAATGGCGGACGGAGGCGATGAAGTCACGACACCCCGCCCCGCCGCTCCGGAGTGGATCCGGAACGGCTAGCGAGGCACCGGGGAGCGCGCCGAGAGGAAGGAGCCGAGATGCGCCGCTTGCAAGCGAAACGGGGGTTCAGCGCGCGCTGGAGAAGGGGGGGAGGGCGTCCAGGAAAACCAGCTTTGGGCGCATGTGAGAAAGAGTGCCCCTGGGCGCGTGCAGAGTGAGTGTTGGCCGTGCTCGCTTCGGCAGCACATATACTAAAAATTGGAACGAGAGTGAGTGTTGGCCGTCTCTAGTCAACTCATTCCGGAGAAAAGATTTGGTTTGCAAGTTAGTCTGGACTCCTGGCTCGCCTCCCTTTAAAAGGCGAATAGCTGCTGCCTTTATTTTGTCCGCCGTTTAAGAAGTTGGAGAAAGAGACGACGATCTCTGCCCCGCAGGGGTTGCAGATCCTTCCAGTTTGCATTGCAGTGCGCTGGGTGGGTATCGGGGCTGGACGCAGACCCTTTTTGCTCATAGTTGTAGTGGGTTTCCAGGAAGATCCGGACTCCTCTCTCCAGAATTCGGAAAAGGCTGAGAGGAGTCTCTGCCCCGTAACCATTACAAACCTCTCCAGCTGTGGGTAAGGGCGTGGAAGCCTCTTCCTGTCTTTCGACATCGTGCCAGGTGTCAAACCTAATTGGGAGACGACGACAGCAGGGATGAGGAAAATCCAAAAATTCCCTCGCTGCTGGAGAAGACTCCCCGGAGCTTGCCCTGTTTTCTCCGCCGGCTACACTCATTCGATCAGCATGTCGTGCAAGAACGCCCCCTGCTGGCAATCCCCGGCCTCCCGCCTCTCCTGTTTCGGTTCTTTATGCCAAAACCCAGCCCGCGTGGGAAGGCGGGGATTAAAAAACAACAACAAGGGAACCTCTGAGCCTGGACAAAGTGCTCACTTTTCACCTGAGTTAACCTCACCTGGTCCCCACCCAGCGAGGAATTTCCAGGTAGATTTTCACTATGCCAATTTGCATAAAGACAGGGCCTCAGAGTCACAGAGGACTAGAAGCTTGTTGTGCTTGCAGTTTGCAGGGGGAAAGTATTTATTATTATTATTATTATTATTATTATTATTAATAATAATAATAATAATAATTTAATGTACGATGCTGCCACCAAGTTAACCGGAGGTACTTTTGCAATCAAGTGATTCACTCTCTCTCTCTCTGATGCACTCATTCTGCACCGGGATGGCAGGTCTCAGGTTCAGTCCCTGCCATCTGCAGGTAGGGCTGGGAGAGACCCCCTGCCCAAAACCCTCGAGAGCTGCTGCCATTCAGTGTAGACAACACTGAGATAGATGGGCCACAATTAAGGCAACTTTCTGTATTCCTGTATTCCTAAGTGCTTGCTTGGTGATGTAATGGCAAAGGGAGCTCAGGTGGTTAGAGCGTGCAGCGCCGATAACGCCAAGGATGCAGGTTCAATTGTATGGGGCAACTGCATAGTCCTCTTCTCCATCTCCACTTTATAAATTTCTAGGCATCCAGTGAAACTGAATCTTGTAAGATTCGGGGCAGATAAAAGGAAGTTCTTATTCATGCAACGTGTAGTTAAACTATGGAACTCACCGCCACAGGAGGCAGGGAGGGCCACCGACCTGGGTGGCTTCAAAAAGAGGGGGATCAAAGCAGAAATTTCAAGATAATTGGGTCAGATACAAAATATATGTTGAAAAGTACACTAAGGGAAGGATAGCCATGCCAGCTTTTCAATAGTCTTGGAGACGGAAAAGAAGGGGTTGAAGTGAAATAGGGGCACTGGTTGATATGGTAGTGAAACAAAGAGTTATATAAAGATAAGGAGATATGTTGATACACACTCATAAGTAGGAGTGAGTCTTACGTTTGGGTTTGACAGGAAGTCGAAAGGGTTGAGTTTTGTGGTTGATACTGTTTTTCAGTCTTAATTTATGTATTTTTTTTTCTTTCCAGGTTTTTGGGGGACGGTGGGGGGTGAGGGTATTTGATTGTTTTTTCATTTCTTGTCTTTTTTTTTCTTTTTTCTTTGTGTATATATGGATTGATGAAAGGATATGTTCGGTTAACACCAGCTAAATTAATACAGATCTTCATGTAATAATTCAGAAAGCAATGGAACAATAACCCAACAAAATGATGACAATAACTGTTAATGGGTTTTTTGGGGGGAAAAGTAATCTTTATTGTATATCTTTGTTAAACAGTTTACAAATAAACTATTTTGCCATGGAAAAAAATGGATTAGTCAAATTCACGGAGAGCAGTAAAGCTCTCAAATGCCGCTAACTCTGCCTCCATGGCTGGATGCAGCAATACTTCTGAATCTCAGTTGCTGGAAGCTATAGGAAGGGAGAGGCTTCCCACAGGCATCTGGTTGGCCACTGTGAGGACAGGATCCTGGACTAGATGGGCCATTGGCGTGATCCAGCAGGGCTTTAATTACATTGATATCCAGTGTCCTGGGCCCAGAAAATCCTGCTGGCCCCTTAGAGCTCAGAAGCAAGCCTTGATAGATAAGAGTTTGTTCCCCCACCCCACCCCACCCCACCCACTCTGAAAGTCAGCCCAAGTTTATAATTGGCATGTGCAAAAAAAAATGGGGGGGGGGGGCTGTGTCCCAAATACCTAGCAGCAATGCCTACCTCTGATCTGACAGCGGGTCATTTACACATAGCAGTGCCCATTTATGCCAAGAAAGGCTTCCTGTTTTCCAACACACACTCTTCCTTTTTCGGCGAGACACAGTGGAGAGTTTTTCTAGGGTTTGAAGAAGCCTTGGCGGTCCACTTCCTTGCAGTGGAGATGCTGCAGGAGAAATGGTTTCTCCCAATGACGACCTCTTTTACTCTCTCTCTCGCTTCTTGGCTTCCCTCCTCCTCCTCTTCCTCCTCCTCCTCCTCCTCCCCTCTCCTTTTCCTTAAAAACTGGCAGTGTTATTCAGGAGGCTGGTGTAGTGTAGGGGCTAGGAATCATAGAATCATAGAGTTGGAAGAGACCACAAGGGTCATCCAGTCCAACCCCCTGCCAAGCAGGAAACACCATCAAAGCATTCCTGACAGACGGCTGTCAAGCCTCCACTTAAAGACCTCCAAAGAAGGAGACTCCACCACACTCCTTGGCAGCAAATTCCACTGCCGAACAGCTCTCACTGTCAGGAAGTTCTTCCTAATGTTTAGGTGGAATCTTCTTTCTTGTAGTTTGAATCCATTGCCCCGTGTCCGCTTCTCTGGAGCAGCAGAAAACAACCTTTCACCCTCCTCTATATGACATCCTTTGATATATTTGAACATGGCTATCATATCACCCCTTAACCTTCGCTTCTCCAGGCTAAACATACCCAGCTCCCTAAGCCGTTCCTCATAAGGCATCGTTTCCAGGCCTTTGACCATTTTGGTTGCCCTCCTCTGGACACGTTCCAGCTTGGCAGTATCCTTCTTGAACTGTGGTGCCTAGAACTGGACACAGTATTCCAGGTGAGGTCTGACCAGAGCAGAATACAGTGGTACTATTACCTCCCTTGATCTAGACGCTATACTCCTATTGATGCAGCCCAGAATTGCGTTGGCTTTTTTAGCTGCTGCATCACACTGTTGACTCATGTCAAGTTTATGGTCTACCAAGACTCCTAGATCCTTTTCACATGTACTGCTCTCAAGCCAGGTGTCACCAACCTGTATTTGTGCCTGCAGCGTATAGGAGCCTGCAGTGATGTGGAAAGCCTGGAATTCCCAATGTCGCCTCTGCCAGGAACATGCCAGGTAGCCCTTCAGGCATGCCTCTTCCTCTCCCGCATCTGCAGAATGGGGATAATGACACACGCATGAACACACACACAATACAGCCCAGGCTTGTGGCTGCCACATCGAGGACTCGGAAGCATGAAGGGATTTATGCAGCGTTAGTCATGCTTAGAGTAGACCTAACGAAACCCATGCAGCTAAGCTAGTCGTGCCTGTTCATTTTGACGAATCCACTTTGTGTATGAGTAACACGGGGCACAATCCAAATTATTTCCCCCACTGCTTTAAGGAGGGGCTGCGGAAGCAGAGAAGACATTCTGCATGCGGGAGACTCCTGGTTTCAGTCCCTTGGCGTCTCTAGCTGAAGAGGATCCCAACAGAGGCGCTCCGTGGCCGGAAAACTCAGCAAGCCACTTTCATGGGTTTTATATTCCTGATGGGGCTTGCCTCCCATGTGAAGCACAGTAAAGGATTGCAAGCTCCATTTTTTTCAGATAAGTCTACAAGGAACTCACCCTCAAAAGCATTGAGTGGGCCAGATGCCCCTGTGGATCTCAGTTATCCACTTGTGGAGGGAAGACAACGATCCACACCCAATTCTCTTCCACTTCTTTGCCTAGCTGCCTGGCGGGCGACTCTTGCCACCCACCCAGCGGCAACCAGGCTAGCGGCTGTTTACAAGCCTGAGTTAATCCGGTGGCTGACATTTAAACAATTGAAAATGACTTAATAAGTTGACAGCCCTTGTTAATTAATTTATTATTATTATTATTATTTTGCTGCTTTTCCGGTGTGTCCTAAAGGGACCCTGCACTTTTGGATTTGGCACCAACCTACTTTTGAGCTCGCTGCTGTGTATTTGCACTAGTCTAATAACAGCTCTCCGGGGTTTCATCCTGCTGTGCCGGGGCGACGACCGGGTTTGAACTTGGAACCTCTGGCATGCAAACCAGGTGTTCCAGCACTCCTCCTCTCTGAGCTGCTTTCCTCTCTCCCCTACCTCGCTGGCAGAAATGCAGAAAGCAGGTGGAGTCCGCAAGAAGCATATCCTCTCACGGCTCCCCTAGGGAAGGACCGATTCGCTCCCGCCTTCCTGTTGCTTGTGCCTTGCAGAAACATCCTGTTGGAGGGGAAGGCACTCAAGGATAAGCCAGCCACAACTTCCCCCTTGGTGTAGACACACAAGCACACAGAGAGCCCAGGAGTCGCAGTCCTCAGGGATCATTAAATGCTTATTCTGAGAGGATGCGCTAAGCTGAGAGGACCAGGGACCAAGTGCATTGCCTTGGCACATTTTTTGCGAGTAACCAACCAGATAACCTTACTCTTCCCAGGTAGAATGCCTCTGAACCTGAAGGTTCTTCCATAAAGCTATTGTGTCTATTGTTAGCTTCTATTTACACCCTGCCTTTCAGGGAAAGTGTCCTTGAGTCGTAAGTGACATACAAAACCAGCTAGGATCCCCGAGAACGTGGGGCTTCTGGCACCAGGCCCATCGGCAGGCCATCTCTGCGCTACAAAGATGTCTGCCAACGTGACACCAAGGCTGGCAACGCCAACCCCGCCGTCTGGGAATCCCTTCCAGATGACCGCAGTGCCTGGAGACAGACAGGTCGCGCATTCATAGCAGGGACCAGAGGAGGAGCGCAGAGAGTCGAAACGCCATGGTGCATCTGCAGCAGCACAACCGGACGCCTTCCCTCTGCCCCGGCTGCAACAAAACATGTCTCTCCTGCATCGGTCTCTACCTCACTCCTGAAGGCACATTCCTTGCCTCCTGAGACAGATGGATGCCAGCGGAGGCTCAGTGGTGAGGCCATCTTACCCGCCATTATAATAATAATAACAACAAAACTTTATTGCAGCTATAAGCTCATACATAAATAGACACGCAAATCATACCTGCCTTACAATCCATGCAAAAACAGCTAAAATAATTACATTAAAATAGAAATAATAACATAAAATATTTACAATCAGGAGAAATAAATATAAATTCAACCTATGATACTATCAGGAGTTATAGGCCCAAAAGGGGTGGAAAAGAACCATTAGGATTCCTGTAATAGGCCATTTCGCCTCTTATGGTTCAGAACCGAAGTCAGATACCTTGCCACTTGCAAGGTTACTGTTGGGTTAGAATCCTGGAGTAAAAGGGTAAGCTGGATCTCAACTGGAAGTCCAGAGAATTTTTGGACCAGTGGGCTCAACAAATTTCTCCTGCCATCGCTGTATACAGGGCAGATAAAAACAATGTGCAGGAGGGATTCCCTCGACAACTCATCACACGAGCATAAATCTGATACACGGACCCGCCATTACTCTTTCATGTATCCTGGCCCTGAGAACTGGGGTGTTGGGGCTGAAGGCTAGTATACCCCCCACCCCAAATGCAGTCTCAAAACGCCCGCAGTCACTCATTCAGTCAAACTAACCTGCTTCTCCACTTGATGGATGATGGGCCTTCTTGAGAGTTGATGAATGGGTTAGCAACCCAGAAGGCAATTTGTACCAGCGCTGTAGAAGTGATTAATAACATACCCATGCCTGTGTTAATCAGGGCTATCAAAAGCTTTTAATTAACTGCCTGGCTTTCGTCTGATTAATGAATGAAATTAAAAGTACATTTACCTAACTGAAAAGGTTCAGCAGAGGGGCCTTCCTTGAGGTTTGGAAGCAGCACAAGAGTCTCGCCGACGTGCAAAACATAGCTGACCCAGAATCGACGCAAGGAATGAACGACTGTGCAAAGGCAGTGCCTCTAAAAAAAATTCCCATCTAATTAGGGAGTGTGGATTAGTTCCGATTATGCTCACACGCCAGAGTCACAATGGCGTCCAACCTCTTTCGTTAGAGAAGTTCAAGACCCATCAGTATTTCTGAAAATCCAGGAGTTGAAGATATACCAAGGTGGATTCCTAGGGAGCACTATGGCCGTAAGGCTGCAACTACTTTCCTTGGAGTAAGCCCCAGGGAATGACACTCAATTTGTCACCGCGGTTCTCTGCACGGCAGCCCATAATATTATGTACATTTCTTATCTGGCTTTCACCATAAAGTGGGCTACAACAATGGAAAAATACAAGATTATTGTTAGAACAATTTGCAATGGGTCCTAAAATAAAAATCTATGTCAGGGTTCGGGTTTTTTCTTCAGCAACTGAAGAAAGCTAAACAAAGTTAAGCCTCAAGGGTTGCCTCTCCCCATGGGAACTGACCCAGACTGTGCAATGGTCATCTGAGGCCTTTCTACATGTGTCCCCTCCTTGGGAGGTCCAGAGAGTGGCAACATGAGAACAGGGCCTCTTTAGTGGTGGCTTCCCACATGTGGAATGCTCCCCCCAGGGAGGCTCAGCTAGAACCACTGTTACTTATGATAGAATCAAAGAGTTGGAAAGGAACACCAGGGTTATCTAGTCCAACCCCCTGCCGTGCAGGAACCTCAACTAAAGCATACCTGACAGATGGCCATCCCATCTCTGCTTAGGAGAGTCCGCCACCTCCCGAGGGAGTCCGTTCCACTGTTGAACAGCTCTTACTGCCAGAAAGTTATTCCTGATGTTTAATTTGAATCTTCTTTCTTGTCACTTGAAGCCTTTGGTTCGAGTCCTACCCTCCAGAGCAGGAGAAAACAAGCTTCCTCCGTCTTCCGTGCGACAGCCCTTGAGATATTTGAAGGTGGCTATCCCATCTCCTCTTTTCCAGGCTAAACATACCCAGCTCCTTCAACCTTTCCTCATAAGGCTTGATTTCCAGGCCCATTATCATCTTGGTTGCCCACCTTCCAGCTTGTCAATATCCTCCTTAAATTGTGGTGCCCAGAACTGGACATAGTATTCCAGGTGTGGTCTGAACTTGGCAGAAGAGAACAGTAACCATATAATCGGAACACAGGTAGCACATATAAACCGCTGAGCCTATTGGACTTGCTCCCATTGCTTTGTCCCAGCTCCTGCCAACATAGCAGTTCAAAAGCATGCCAGCACGAGTAGATAAATAGGTACCGGCACAGTGGGAAGGTAAATGGCATTCCGGCTTCTGTCATGATCCTCTGTGTGCCAGCAGCGGTTTAGTAATGCTGGCCACATGACCCTGAAATTTGTCTGTGGACAAACGCCGGCTCCCTCGGCCTCAAAGCAGGGATAAGCGCTGCACCCCATTAACTTAACCATCCAGGGGTCACAGAATCATAGAGTTGGAAGAGACCACAAGGGCCATCCAGTCCAACCCCCTGCCAAGCAGGAAACACCATCAAAGCATTCCTGACAGACGGCTGTCAAGCCTCCGCTTAAAGACCTCCAAAGAAGGAGACTCCACCACACTCCTTGGCAGCAAATTCTACTGTCAAACAGCTCTAACAGTCAGGAAGTTCTTCCTAATGTTTAGGTGGAATCTTCTTTCTTGTAGTTTGAATCATTGCTCCGTGTCCGCTTCTCTGGAGCAGCAGAAAACAACCTTTCTCCCTCCTCTAGATGACATCCTTTTACAGTATATATTTGAACATGGCTATCATATCACCCCTTTACCTTCTCTTCTCCAGGCTAAACATACCCAGATCCCTAAGCCGTTCCTCATAAGGCATCGTTTCCAGGCCTTTGACCATTTTGGTTGCCCTCCTCTGGACCCGTTCCAGCTTGTCAGTATCCTTCTTGAACTGTGGTGCCCAGAACTGGACACAGTACTCCAGGTGAGGTCTGACCAGAGCGGAATACAGTGGTACTATTACTTCCCTTGATCTAGACACTATACTCCTATTGATGCAGCCCAGAATTGCATTGGCTTTTTGTAGCTGCTGCATCACACTGTTGACTCATGTCAAGTTTATGGTCTACCAAGACTCCTAGATCCTTTACCTTTACCTTACCTTACCTTACCTTGAGCGGTAACTATTAACATGCAAAATAAACTACCAAGAGAGCACCTTTTGCTGTTCTTAAGATCCAAGAAGGTCTCTGTAAGGAAAATTGCTTTCCTTCAGATATTTGGGCTCTTAAGTTTTTTAGAACTTCAAACACTCGTGTGAGCCAGTAGGATAGGCAAACAGGATGCAGAATACTTAAAAGATTGTCAGAAAGCGAGCTTTATTTGAGAAGCAATGGCAGGAGGCAGATGGCTCTCCGGCTGCTGCCCAGAGGGCTCCTTTACAGGAGGGCAGCAGAGATGCCCACCTCTTGGCCCCAAAGAAGCCAGAGCAATGCCCCCCCCCCCCCCCGCCTGCTCCTCATGCCCCCACCTAGTCCTGCAACGCTGAGAAGACCTGGCTGGCCCGACAACATTTAACCACAAGCTGCCCATGCAGATCAGTTGCTGCGCCACCCAGCATCTGGAGCCCTGGGGCACAGCTTGGCTCCTGGTCCCATGCCCAAGCAAGGATGGCAGGCGTGGGCATTGTTGACACTGAGGCTGGGCCAAGCTGGGCCGCAAAAGGCTTGGCTTGTTGAAAGAGAGCTGCTGGCACTTAAGCCGATGGATTGCCAAATGCGCTTGGGGGAAGTAGGAGGTAACTGGTGAGACCCAAGCGGCAAAATGGGGCGCCCCTGTTAAAAGCATTTGCAGCGGCTGCCCACCTGATACCGAACCAGCTTCAATGTGCTTGTATTAATTGGCAAGGCCTTGAACAAGTTAGGTTTATAGGGACCACCTGAACCTATATATCCCAGCCTCAGCAGCTACCTTCTGTTTTAGAATCATGGAGTTGGGAGGGACCCTGGAGGTCCTCTAGTCCAACCCCTTGCGGTGCAGGAATCTTTTGGCCCAACGTGGAGCCCTGAAATTAAGAGTCTCATGCCCTACCGACTCAGCTATTTTCTAACCTTTAAACAACTGCCGGAAACATTTCTATGCTGCCAAGCTTATGCAAGCAATTGTCTTTCTGGAATTGTTGATCTCATGTAAATTTTCATGTGTTTGTTGTTGTAAACTACTTTGAATTCCTTTTTTTAAAAAAAATGAATTGCCTATGCAAATATTTTTAGACTTAACAGTAAGGCGGAAGCTTGATTATGGCATTGGGGACACTCAATTCAATGCCCTTCCCTGATCAAATTCGGCATATACAACACTTTCTGCGGCATGAGCCAGTGTGGAGGAAAACTAATGCTCATCCTCCCAGGGGGGGAGCAGCAGAAACAGATAGAATTCTTCCCTCATGCAAATAGGAATGAGCAGGCAAGGGGATCACCCTTTGCCTATCTCTTGGTTCATGTGCGAGTGATGGGGGGTGGCCCTTCATAGCTTTGCTCAAGGTTGTTTGCTGCACCCAGATAAAGGGAATTAGGGAGGGGGGGAGCCTTGTCAAAGAGAATCAGAAATCAATGGACCTTCAAGGAGAAGAGGGCATACAAATGCTTTGGGGGCCTGACCTTTTCATGGGAGGAATGGAGAGAAGCCAGAATACTTGGGGACGTTTTTGTGTTGGGGGCTGTTTTTTATGGGCTGTCGAACAGAGCCCCTCTTAAGAGGAAGCAGGTTGCGGCACGATAAGGAAGAACGATTGTTGACAGCAAAGCCATACAAAGGAGCAGGCCTTATATTCCTTATCTGCATCGTGTGGGAAATAGCAAGTTCTCTTACATAAATGGATCCAGAGCAGGGTGCTTGAATGCCCTAACTCCAAAAGCCCAAGTTTTGTGTCACATCGCTTCAACCAGCCAAACTAAAGGAAGGACCACATTTTTATTTCAAACACTGTATTAAAAAATATTGCCCTTCGTAAAAATTGCCTCCAGGGCAGTTTTCACGCTGGCCTGTGATTAAGCTGCACTGAATATGATTTATGTACCACCAAACCATGCAGAGGATTGAACTGCAAACCTGCTTCTTTTACCTATGGAGAAGTGTGAAAGACTTTCCTTCACAATCTTTTAAGGAATGGACCCTTAAATCTTAATTTAAAAAATGGTCAGGCAGTTGAATTCCATAGGCTCGTGCCACATTGAATAGCAGCTGCATAGGAGGCTGTTCTCTCTTAAAACTACGGTAGTGCCTTTTAAATGAAGGTGCACATTAATACGTCCTCGTTTATGTCACTTTCTTGGGAGAACAAGCCACCCTTTGACAAAGCGAGAACAAAAGCGTGCCCTGGGATTAGTTCATTTTCAACATAATTTGATCAGTAAAAGTCAATGGCGTTGCTCGGCCAGCTGGTAGCTAAACCACCACCCAAAGTGGGAAGAGTGCATGAACTTTGGGTTCCTGTGTTCAGAAAGGTAGCACCTGGGCTGGCTATTGCGCTCTGGGGCTTCCCCTCCCCTGTGCCCTAGAACTGCTGCAGGCCCTGGCTCTCTCTGCCCCACATCCCTGGAGCACAGAGCAGCCGTGGTGAAAAGACCTGTTGTG